>NW_028136073.1:0-503000 GCF_964662115.1 Mustela nivalis
GACTCTCAGACAGTGTCCCCAGAGACAGAAGGTTGAAATGGACAAGCCCCCAGGCCCTAATCTGAGCCTTAGCTTTGGTTTCCATGTTTCCGTTCTCAGAGGACTGTTTTCGTAGACCAGCACATGGGGCTTTTCTGAGGCACCAAACCAAACCTCTCTCATCTCCACATGGGCAGCTTTCTTACTGGGATGTATCAAACACTTCAGGTAGGAGAGTTCCTCAGGGCCACTGAACAACCAGCGCATTCCAAGGTCTCCATGGACCCAAACGCACATTATGACGCATCGTCAGGAGAGGCCATTTCAACTCAGCCCCCTGGGTCGCGTGTTCCAGAGGCAGCAGATCAAACATATCTTGTCGCTAATAGCCAATGGGAATGCGAGGCATGCTGTACAGGGATCCATCCTTCGAACCCTGCTCTCCAGTCCTTCCATATGGTATGTCCTGGAGCCATGCAACAGGACTCGAATGTCCCGCAGAAGGAAACCTTGTGGTTTGGGGCAACCTCCAAACTCAGCGTGGGAAAACTTCCTTGGCCTCATGAGGCCCCCACTTCATGAAGGTGCCATCATGGACACATACTCCAGCCTCAGCCAACGTCTGATCCTCAGCCTGACTTCAGATGCAGGAGATTTTGATTCAGCCTCTGCAGAGTGGGCCTGCTCGGCCCTTGGCTCCAATCCTCACACTAGCTTGTGTTTTCAGACTTCCGTCCTCACACTCCTGGCCCACTAACCCTCCCTACTGGGAATTCTGGGGCCACAATGAAGCACTGTGCCTGCCTCCCAGGAGAAAAACATTGTCTATGGCGCTGCCCAGAAACCCCAAATGAGGATCAAACTGCTTGGCCCTCGGCAACACCCCAATTGCATAGGCTACCTTAAACAGTGATGCTCTGTCGCAAATAGCCTGAGCCCAGACCTTCCAACAGACACCGACACAGCTGGCTGCACACCCAGCACATTGGACCCTCCACTGCCTTAGGCCACCATCCATTCCCAACCTGGGTTTTCAGTCATCGGAACCTAGACCTTATCTCCAATCCCTGCACAGGGGAGAACCTGATGCACAAGTCAGAACCCCTCCTTCCCCATGGCAAGAAACCTTGCTGCTGGCAGTGAGTCAAACCTTCAGTGTAGGAGAAAACGGCATGGCCCATGAGGCCACGCCCAAGCGTGAGGGCCGCCTTGGGCACAAACACACATTGTGACCCTCAGCGTGAGTACCTTATTCAAGTAACGCCTCTCAGTGACTGGACCAAGAGCCCGCATATGTGGCTTTCCATGCCCATAGGCACCCAGGACTAACTAGATGGTGTGTATTCCTGTTGAGGGAACCCACTGCTGTGCTCTAGAGTCCCTCTCCTGGGGGGTCCCCTGTGGCAGAAAACAGTACTCTTCATTCCCACAGAATGAACACCAACACTTGGGAGCTTGGACAATCCCCCGAGAGGAAGGCTCTTCCTCGGCCTCTGAGACAACCCCTACCCTGACCGGACACTGTAAACGCAACACCCAGAGACAAAATCCTGAGTGACTGCCTCCCACTTGCCCTACTTTGATTTCCAGAGGATCTCCCCTCACGGACTAGAGATCAGGCCTGCCATTACATTGGCCCCTAGCTGAGCCAAGTTTGCTTTTTCAGACATCTGTCCCCACAGCCCTGGCAAACACAGCCTCTAGGCTGGGTCCTCTGGAGCCATACCACAGGACCGTGCCTGCCCTCTCCTGGGAAACTGTGTCCATTCCTTTGGCCACACACCTCTAGAATATGAGAAACCTCAAGGCCTCCGAGGACATCCCACTACAGGGAGCCTCACTGGACTCACAGGGGCATTCAGACACAAGCTGAGCAGCTACATCCATGAATGCATGCACACAGATGTCAACAGAAATAGAAGGTTGAGCCGGACAGGCCTTTAGGCCGTAGTCTCAACTCTTGCTTTGGTTTCCAGGTGTCACTCCTCAGAGGCTTTGGTTCGAAGAACAGGGTATGGGGCTTTCCTGAGGCACGGAACAGAACTCCTCTCGTCTCCACATGGGAAGTTGCCTTGTTGGAGCCGTGTCAAACACCTCATGTTGGAGAATCCTGCAGAGTCCCTGAGCCTCCTCCACATTCCAAGGTCTCCCAGGCCACCAAGCCACAGTAGGACTCATCTTCAGGAGAGTCCATTTCAACTCTCCCCTCTGGGTAGCTCACCCAGGAGCCCGCAGATTGAGCCTGCCTTGTCCTGACTAAAGAGTGGGAATATGAGGTGGCGTTCCCAGGCATCCATGCTTAGACACCTGCTCTCGAGTCTTTCCATATGGGGCCTCTTGGAACCATCCAATAGGACTCGACTGTCGTGCAGAAGGTAACGTTCAGTTTTGGAGCAGTTCACAAATCCCATCGTAGCCAAAACTTTCTGGCCTCATGAAGCCCCCACACCCTTCAGGAAGAGGCCATGCTGGACAAGAACTCTAGCCTGAGTTACGTTTTATAGTTGACATGACCTCAGTGCAGGAGATCTCGATTCAGCCTCTGCAGAGTGGGCCTGCCGTGCCCTCGGTCCCAAAACTCACGCAGCTTGTGTTTTCAGACTTCCTTCCTCACACTCCTGGCAAACAAGCCCTCCGGACTAGGAACTCCAGAACCAAAACCCAGCCCTGTGTCTGCCCACCGGAAGAAAAACGTTTCCCTGTGGGGCTCTCCAGAAAACCCAGATGAGGATCAACCTGCTCGGGCCTCGACGGTACCCGAACTGGATAGTCGGCTCTGGGCACTCATGCTCTGCCTGACACAGCCTGAAGCCAGACGTCCAGACAGACAAGGAGACAGCTGGCCGCACACCCAGCACTTCGGACACGCCATGGTCTTATGCCGTCACCTCATCCTAACCTTGGTTTTCAGATATCTGAACCTAGACATTATATCAATTCTCCACACAGCTGGGTATAGCAAGCACAAAGCAGAACTCCTCCTTCCCCATGGCTGTCAAGCTTGCTCTTGGCATGGAGTCACACCTTCAGGGTGGGAGAAACCTTCATGGCCCCTGATGCCACGCCCAAACTTGAGTGCTGCTCTGGCACAAATTCACACTGTGACCCTCAGCATGAGCCCCATGTCAAAGAAAGGCCTGTCAGGGCCTGGAGCAAGAGCACACATATGGGGCTTGCCAAGCCCCTATGCACCCAATCCTCACCACGGTTTGAATTTTCCAGTCGCCCCGCCCGTACCTGTAGCTCTGCTTTGGAATCCCTTTCTTGGAGAGACCCATGAGCCAGACAACACGACTCCACCCTTCCCACAAAATGACCCCAAACTCTTGGGAGTTGGGACAAATCCCCAGAGAGGGATACTCGTCCACAGTACCTGAGGCCACCGCTCCAATCCACGGCTATCCCGGACACAACATCCAGAGACAAAAGCCTGAAGGAACGCCTCCCACTCGCCCTTGTTTCAGAGGCCCAGGATCTCCCTCTCGGTCTGTACATCCGGCCTGCCATACACTAGGCGCCACTCATAAGCTGAGTTTGTGTATTCAGACTTCTGTGCCCACAGCCTGGACCCACACAACATCCAGGCTAGGGCCTCTGGACCAAACAGCGAAAGATTGTGCCTGCCCTCTCCAAGGAAAGTGTGCCCAATCCATTGACCACAACCCTACAGGTTAGGGAAAAGCTCCAAGGTCCCTGAGGCCATCAATAGTATAGGCCACCCTGGACTAAGAGGGGCTCTCTGACACGAGCGGAGCAACTATCTCCACTTAGACTCTCAGACAGTGTCCCCAGAGACAGAAGGTTGAAATGCACAGGCCCCCAGGCCCTAATCTGAGCCTTAGCTTTGGTTTCCATGTTTCCGTTCTCAGAGGACTGTTTTCGTAGACCAGCACATGGGGCTTTTCTGAGGCACCAAACCAAACCTCTCTCATCTCCACATGGGCAGCTTTCTTACTGGGATGTATCAAACACTTCAGGTAGGAGAGTTCCTCAGGGCCACTGAACAACCAGCGCATTCCAAGGTCTCCATGGACCCAAACGCACATTATGACGCATCCTCAGGAGAGGCCATTTCAACTCAGCCCCCTGGGTCGCGTGTTCCAGAGGCAGCAGATCAAACATATCTTGTCGCTAATAGCCAATGGGAATGCGAGGCATGCTGTACAGGGATCCATCCTTCGAACCCTGCTCTCCAGTCCTTCCATATGGTATGTCCTGGAGCCATGCAACAGGACTCGAATGTCCCGCAGAAGGAAACCTTGTGGTTTGGGGCAACCTCCAAACTCAGCGTGGGAAAACTTCCTTGGCCTCATGAGGCCCCCACTTCATGAAGGTGCCATCATGGACACATACTCCAGCCTCAGCCAACGTCTGATCCTCAGCCTGACTTCAGATGCAGGAGATTTTTATTCAGCCTCTGCAGAGTGGGCCTGCTCTGCCCTTGGCTCCAATCCTCACACTAGCTTGTGTTTTCAGATTTCCGTCCTCACACTCCTGGCCCACCAACCCTCCCTACTGGGAATTCTGGGGCCACAATGAAGCACTGTGCCTGCCTCCCAGGAGAAAAACATTGTCTATGGCGCTGCCCAGAAACCCCAAATGAGGATCAAACTGCTTGGCCCTCGGCAACACCCAATTGCATAGGCTACCTTAAACAGTGATGCTCTGTCGCAAATAGCCTGAGCCCAGACCTTCCAACAGACACCGACACAGCTGGCTGCACACCCAGCACATTGGACCCGCCACTGCCTTAGGCCACCATCCATTCCCAACCTGGGTTTTCAGTCATCGGAACCTAGACCTTATCTCCAATCCCTGCACAGGGGAGAACCTGATGCACAAGTCAGAACCCCTCCTTCCCCATGGCAAGTAACCTTGCTGCTGGCAGTGAGTCAAACCTTCAGTGTAGGAGAAAACGGCATGGCCCATGAGGCCACGCCCAAGCGTGAGGGCCACCTTGGGCACAAACACACATTGTGACCCTCAGCTTGAGTACCTTATTCAAGTAACGCCTCTCAGTGACTGGACCAAGAGCCCACATATGTGGCTTGCCATGCCCATAGGCACCCAGGACTAACTAGATGGTGTGTATTCCATTTGAGGGAACCCACTGCTGTGCTCTAGAGTCCCTCTCCTGGGGGGTCCCCTGTGGCAGAAAACAGTACTCTTCATTCCCACAGAATGAACACAAACATTGGGAGCTTGGACAATCCCCCGAGAGGAAGGCTCTTCCTCGGCCTCTGAGACAACCCCTACCCTGACCAGACACTGTAAACGCAACACCCAGAGACAAAATCCTGAGTGACTGCCTCCCACTTGCCCTACTTTGATTTCCAGAGGATCTCCCCTCAGGGACTAGAGATCAGGCCTGCCATTACATTGGCCCCTAGCTGAGCCAAGTTTGCTTTTTCAGACATCTGTCCCCACAGCCCTGGCAAACACAGCCTCTAGGCTGGGTCCTCTGGAGCCATACCACAGGACCGTGCCTGCTCTCTCCTGGGAAACTGTGTCCATTCCTTTGGCCACACACCTCCAGAATATGAGAAACCTCAAGGCCTCCGAGGACATCCCACTACTGGGAGCCTCACTGGACTCACAGGGGCATTCGGACACAAGCTGAGCAGCTACATCCATGAATGCATGCACACAGATGTCAACAGAGATAGAAGGTTGAGCCGGACAGGCCTTTAGGCCGTAGTCTCAACTCTTGCTTTGGTTTCCAGGTGTCACTACTCAGAGGCTTTGGTTCGAAGAACAGGGTATGGGGCTTTCCTGAGGCACGAAACAGAACTCCTCTCGTCTCCACATGGGAAGTTGCCTTGTTGGAGCCGTGTCAAACACCTCATGTTGGAGAATCCTGCAGAGTCCCTGAGCCACCTCCATATTCCAAGGTCTCCCAGGCCACCAAGCCACAGTAGGACTCATCTTCAGGAGAGTCCATTTCAACTCTCCCCTCTGTGTAGCTCACCCAGGAGCCCGCAGATTGAGCCTGCCTTGTCCTGACTAAAGAGTGGGAATATGAGGTGGCGTTTCCAGGCATCCATGCTTAGACACCTGCTCTCGAGTCTTTCCATATGGGGCCTCTTGGAACCATCCAATAGGACTCGACTGTCGTGCAGAAGGTAACCTTCAGTTTTGGAGCAGTTCACAAATCCCATCGTAGCCAAAACTTTCTGGCCTCATGAAGCCCCCACACCATTCAGGAAGAGGCCATGCTGGACAAGACCTCTAGCCTGAGGCACGTCTCATAGTTGACATGACCTCAGTGCAGGAGATCTCGATTCAGCCTCTGCAGAGTGGGCCTGACGTGCCCTCGGTCCCAAACCTCACGCAGCTTGTGTTTTCAGACTTCCTTCCTCACACTCCTGGCAAACAAGCCCTCCGGACTAGGAACGCCAGAACCAAAACCCAGCCCAGTGTCTGCCCAACGGAAGAAAAACGTTTCCCTGTGGGGCTCTCCAGAAAACCCAGATGAGGATCAACCTGCTCGGGCCTCGACGGTACCCGAACTGGATAGGCTGCTCTGCGCACTCATGCTCTGCCTGACACAGCTTCAAGCCAGACTTCCAGACAGACAAGGAGACAGCTGGCCGCACACCCAGCACTTCGGACACGCCATGGTCTTATGCCGTCACCTCATCCTAACCTTGGTTTTCAGATATCTGAACCTAGACATTATATCAATTCTCCACACAGCTGGGTATAGCAAGCACAAAGCAGAACTCCTCCTTCCCCATGGCTGTCAAGCTTGCTCTTGGCATGGAGTCACACCTTCAGGGTGGGAGAAACCTTCATGGCCCCTGATGCCACGCCCAAACTTGAGTGCTGCTTGGGCACAAATTCACACTGTGACCCTCAGCATGAGCCCCATGTCAAAGAAAGGCCTGTCAGGGCCTGGAGCAAGAGCCCACATATGGGGCTTGCCAAGCCCCTATGCACCCAATCCTCACCACGGTTTGAATTTTCCAGTCGCCCCGCCAGTACCTGGAGCTCTGCTCTGGAATCCCTTTCTTGGACAGACCCATGAGCCAGACAACACGACTCCACCCTTCCCACAAAATGACCCTAAACTCTTGGGAGCTGGGACAAATCCCCAGAGAGGGATACTCGTCCACAGTACCTGAGGCCACCGCTCCAATTTACGGCTATCCCGGACACAACATCCAGAGACAAAAGCCTGAAGGAACGCCTCCCACTCGCCCTTGTTTCAGAGGCCCAGGAGCTCCCTCTCGGGCTGTACATCCGGCCTGCCATACCCTAGGCGCCACTCATAAGCTGAGTTTGTGTATTCAGACTTCTGTGCCCACAGCCTGGACCCACACAACATCCAGGCTAGGGCCTCTGGACCAAACAGCGAAAGATTGTGCCTGCTCTCTCCAAGGAAAGTGTGCCCAATCCATTGACCACAACCCTACAGGTTAGGGAAAAGCTCCAAGGTCCCTGAGGCCATCAATAGTATAGGCCACCCTGGACTAAGAGGGGCTCTCTGACACCAGCGGAGCAACTATCTCCACTTAGACTCTAAGACAGTGTCCCCAGAGACAGAATGTTGAAATGGACAGGCCCCCAGGCCCTAATCTGAACCTTAGCTTTGGTTTCCATGTTTCCGTTCTCAGAGGGCTGTTTTCGTAGACCAGCACATGGGGCTTTTCTGAGGCACCAAACCAAACATCTCTCATCTCCACATGGGAAGCTTTCTTACTGGGATGTATCAAACACTTCAGGTAGGAGAGTTCCGCAGGGCCACCGAACAACCAGCACATTTCAAGGTCTCCATGGACCCAAACGCACATTATGACGCATCGTCAGGAGAGGCCATTTCAACTCAGCCCCCTGGGTCGCGTGTTCCAGAGGCAGCAGATCAAACATATCTTGTCGCTAATAGCCATTGCGAATGCGAGACATGCTGTACAGGGATCCATCCTTCGAACCCTGCTCTCCAGTCCTTCCATATGGTATGTCCTGGAGCCATGCAACAGGACTCGAATGTCCCGCAGAAGGAAACCTTGTGGTTTGGGGCAACCTCCAAACTCAGCGTGGGAAAACTTCCTTGGCCTCATGAGGCCCCCACTTCATGAAGGTGCCATCATGGACACATACTCCAGCCTCAGCCAACGTCTGATCCTCAGCCTGACTTCAGATGCAGGAGATTTTTATTCAGCCTCTGCAGAGTGGGCCTGCTCGGCCCTTGGCTCCAATCCTCACACTAGCTTGTGTTTTCAGACTTCCGTCCTCACACACCTGGCCCACAAACCCTCCCTACTGGGAATTCTGGGGCCACAATGAAGCACTGTGCCTGTCTCCTAGGAGAAAAACATTGTCTATGGCGCTGCCAAGAGACCCCAAATGAGGATCAATCTGCTTGGCCCTCGGCAACACCCCAATTGCATAGGCTACCTTAAACAGTGATGCTCTGTCGCAAATAGCCTGAGCCCAGACCTTCCAACAGACACCGACACAGCTGGCTGCACACCCAGCACATTGGACCCGCCACTGCCTTAGGCCACCATCCATTCCCAACCTGGGTTTTCAGTCATCGGAACCTAGACCTTATCTCCAATCCCTGCACAGGGGAGAACCTGATGCACAAGTCAGAACCCCTCCTTCCCCATGGCAAGTAACCTTGCTGCTGGCAGTGAGTCAAACCTTCAGTGTAGGAGAAAACGGCATGGCCCATGAGGCCACGCCCAAGCGTGAGGGCCACCTTGGGCACAAACACACATTGTGACCCTCAGCTTGAGTACCTTATTCAAGTAACGCCTCTCAGTGACTGGACCAAGAGCCCGCATATGTGGCTTGCCATGCCCATAGGCACCCAGGACTAACTAGATGGTGTGTATTCCATTTGAGGGAACCCACTGCTGTGCTCTAGAGTCCCTCTCCTGGGGGGTCCCCTGTGGCAGAAAACAGTACTCTTCATTCCCACAGAATGAACACAAACATTGGGAGCTTGGACAATCCCCCGAGAGGAAGGCTCTTCCTTGGCCTCTGAGACAACCCCTACCCTGACTGGACACTGTAAACGCAACACCCAGAGACAAAATCCTGAGTGACTGCCTCCCACTTGCCCTACTTTGATTTCCAGAGGATCTCCCCTCACGGACTAGAGATCAGGCCTGCCATTACATTGGCCCCTAGCTGAGCCAAGTTTGCTTTTTCAGACATCTGTCCCCACAGCCCTGGCAAACACAGCCTCTAGGCTGGGTCCTCTGGAGCCATACCACAGGACCGTGCCTGCTCTCTCCTGGGAAACTGTGTCCATTCCTTTGGCCACACACCTCCAGAATATGAGAAACCTCAAGGCCTCCGAGGACATCCCACTACTGGGAGCCTCACTGGACTCACAGGGGCATTCGGACACAAGCTGAGCAGCTACATCCATGAATGCATGCACACAGATGTCAACAGAGATAGAAGGTTGAGCCGGACAGGCCTTTAGGCCGTAGTCTCAACTCTTGCTTTGGTTTCCAGGTGTCACTCCTCAGAGGCTTTGGTTCGAAGAACAGGGTATGGGCCTTTCCTGAGGCACGAAACAGAACTCCTCTCGTCTCCACATGGGAAGTTGCCTTGTTGGAGCCGTGTCAAACACCTCATGTTGGAGAATCCTGCAGAGTCCCTGAGCCACCTCCATATTCCAAGGTCTCCCAGGCCACCAAGCCACAGTAGGACTCATCTTCAGGAGAGTCCATTTCAACTCTCCCCTTGGGTAGCTCACCCAGGAGCCCGCAGATTGAGCCTGCCTTGTCCTGACTAAAGAGTGGGAATATGAGGTGGCGTTTCCAGGCATCCATGCTTAGACACCTGCTCTCGAGTCTTTCCATATGGGGCCTCTTGGAACCATCCAATAGGACTCGACTGTCGTGCAGAAGGTAACCTTCAGTTTTGGAGCAGTTTACAAATCCCATCGTAGCCAAAACTTTCTGGCCTCATGAAGCCCCCACACCATTCAGGAAGAGGCCATGCTGGACAAGACCTCTAGCCTGAGGCACGTCTCATAGTTGACATGACCTCAGTGCAGGAGATCTCGATTCAGCCTCTGCAGAGTGGGCCTGACGTGCCCTCGGTCCCAAACCTCACGCAGCTTGTGTTTTCAGACTTCCTTCCTCACACTCCTGGCAAACAAGCCCTCCAGACTAGGAACGCCAGAACCAAAACCCAGCCCAGTGTCTGCCCAACGGAAGAAAAACGTTTCCCTGTGGGGCTCTCCAGAAAACCCAGATGAGGATCAACCTGCTCGGGCCTCGACGGTACCCGAACTGGATAGGCTGCTCTGCGCACTCATGCTCTGCCTGACACAGCTTCAAGCCAGACTTCCAGACAGACAAGGAGACAGCTGGCCGCACACCCAGCACTTCGGACACGCCATGGTCTTATGCCGTCACCTCATCCTAACCTTGGTTTTCAGATATCTGAACCTAGACATTATATCAATTCTCCACACAGCTGGGTATAGCAAGCACAAAGCAGAACTCCTCCTTCCCCATGGCTGTCAAGCTTGCTCTTGGCATGGAGTCACACCTTCAGGGTGGGAGAAACCTTCATGGCCCCTGATGCCACGCCCAAACTTGAGTGCTGCTTGGGCACAAATTCACACTGTGACACTCAGCATGAGCCCCATGTCAAAGAAATGCCTGTCAGGGCCTGGAGCAAGAGCCCACATATGGGGCTTGCCAAGCCCCTATGCACCCAATCCTCACCACGGTTTGAATTTTCCAGTCGCCCCGCCAGTACCTGGAGCTCTGCTCTGGAATCCCTTTCTTGGACAGACCCATGAGCCAGACAACACGACTCCACCCTTCCCACAAAATGACCCTAAACTCTTGGGAGCTGGGACAAATCCCCAGAGAGGGATACTCGTCCACAGTACCTGAGGCCACCGCTCCAATTTACGGCTATCCCGGACACAACATCCAGAGACAAAAGCCTGAAGGAACGCCTCCCACTCGCCCTTGTTTCAGAGGCCCAGGAGCTCCCTCTCGGTCTGTACATCCGGCCTGCCATACCCTAGGCGCCCCTCATAAGCTGAGTTTGTGTATTCAGACTTCTGTGCCCACAGCCTGGACCCACACAACATCCAGGCTAGGGCCTCTGGACCAAACAGCGAAAGATTGTGCCTGCTCTCTCCAAGGAAAGTGTGCCCAATCCATTGACCACAACCCTACAGGTTAGGGAAAAGCTCCAAGGTCCCTGAGGCCATCAATAGTATAGGCCACCCTGGACTAAGAGGGGCTCTCTGACACCAGCGGAGCAACTATCTCCACTTAGACTCTAAGACAGTGTCCCCAGAGACAGAATGTTGAAATGGACAGGCCCCCAGGCCCTAATCTGAACCTTAGCTTTGGTTTCCATGTTTCCGTTCTCAGAGGGCTGTTTTCCTAGACCAGCACATGGGGCTTTTCTGAGGCACCAAACCAAACATCTCTCATCTCCACATGGGAAGCTTTCTTACTGGGATGTATCAAACACATCAGGTAGGAGAGTTCCGCAGGGCCACCGAACAACCAGCACATTTCAAGGTCTCCATGGACCCAAACGCACATTATGACGCATCGTCAGGAGAGGCCATTTCAACTCAGCCCCCTGGGTCGCGTGTTCCAGAGGCAGCAGATCAAACATATCTTGTCGCTAATAGCCATTGCGAATGCGAGACATGCTGTACAGGGATCCATCCTTCGAACCCTGCTCTCCAGTCCTTCCAAATGGTATGTCCTGGAGCCATGCAACAGGACTCGAATGTCCCGCAGAAGGAAACCTTGTGGTTTGGGGCAACCTCCAAACTCAGCGTGGGAAAACTTCCTTGGCCTCATGAGGCCCCCACTTCATGAAGGTGCCATCATGGACACATACTCCAGCCTCAGCCAACGTCTGATCCTCAGCCTGACTTCAGATGCAGGAGATTTTTATTCAGCCTCTGCAGAGTGGGCCTGCTCGGCCCTTGGCTCCAATCCTCACACTAGCTTGTGTTTTCAGACTTCCGTCCTCACACACCTGGCCCACAAACCCTCCCTACTGGGAATTCTGGGGCCACAATGAAGCACTGTGCCTGTCTCCTAGGAGAAAAACATTGTCTATGGCGCTGCCAAGAGACCCCAAATGAGGATCAATCTGCTTGGCCCTCGGCAAAACCCCAATTGCATAGGCTACCTTAAACAGTGATGCTCTGTCGCAAATAGCCTGAGCCCAGACCTTCCAACAGACACCGACACAGCTGGCTGCACACCCAGCACATTGGACCCGCCACTGCCTTAGGCCACCATCCATTCCCAACCTGGGTTTTCAGTCATCGGAACCTAGACCTTATCTCCAATCCCTGCACAGGGGAGAACCTGATGCACAAGTCAGAACCCCTCCTTCCCCATGGCAAGTAACCTTGCTGCTGGCAGTGAGTCAAACCTTCAGTGTAGGAGAAAACGGCATGGCCCATGAGGCCACGCCCAAGCGTGAGGGCCACCTTGGGCACAAACACACATTGTGACCCTCAGCTTTAGTACCTTATTCAAGTAACGCCTCTCAGTGACTGGACCAAGAGCCCGCATATGTGGCTTGCCATGCCCATAGGCACCCAGGACTAACTAGATGGTGTGTATTCCATTTGAGGGAACCCACTGCTGTGCTCTAGAGTCCCTCTCCTGGGGGGTCCCCTGTGGCAGAAAACAGTACTCTTCATTCCCACAGAATGAACACAAACATTGGGAGCTTGGACAATCCCCCGAGAGGAAGGCTCTTCCTCGGCCTCTGAGACAACCCCTACCCTGACCGGACACTGTAAACGCAACACCCAGAGACAAAATCCTGAGTGACTGCCTCCCACTTGCCCTACTTTGATTTCCAGAGGATCTCCCCTCACGGACTAGAGATCAGGCCTGCCATTACATTGGCCCCTAGCTGAGCCAAGTTTGCTTTTTCAGACATCTGTCCCCACAGCCCTGGCAAACACAGCCTCTAGGCTGGGTCCTCTGGAGCCATACCACAGGACCGTGCCTGCTCTCTCCTGGGAAACTGTGTCCATTCCTTTGGCCACACACCTCCAGAATATGAGAAACCTCAAGGCCTCCGAGGACATCCCACTACTGGGAGCCTCACTGGACTCACAGGGGCATTCGGACACAAGCTGAGCAGCTACATCCATGAATGCATGCACACAGATGTCAACAGAGATAGAAGGTTGAGCCGGACAGGCCTTTAGGCCGTAGTCTCAACTCTTGCTTTGGTTTCCAGGTGTCACTCCTCAGAGGCTTTGGTTCGAAGAACAGGGTATGGGGCTTTCCTGAGGCACGAAACAGAACTCCTCTCGTCTCCACATGGGAAGTTGCCTTGTTGGAGCCGTGTCAAACACCTCATGTTGGAGAATCCTGCAGAGTCCCTGAGCCACCTCCATATTCCAAGGTCTCCCAGGCCACCAAGCCACAGTAGGACTCATCTTCAGGAGAGTCCATTTCAACTCTCCCCTCTGGGTAGCTCACCCAGGAGCCCGCAGATTGAGCCTGCCTTGTCCTGACTAAAGAGTGGGAATATGAGGTGGCGTTTCCAGGCATCCATGCTTAGACACCTGCTCTCGAGTCTTTCCATATGGGGCCTCTTGGAACCATCCAATAGGACTCGACTGTCGTGCAGAAGGTAACCTTCAGTTTTGGAGCAGTTCACAAATCCCATCGTAGCCAAAACTTTCTGGCCTCATGAAGCCCCCACACCATTCAGGAAGAGGCCATGCTGGACAAGACCTCTAGCCTGAGGCACGTCTCATAGTTGACATGACCTCAGTGCAGGAGATCTCGATTCAGCCTCTGCAGAGTGGGCCTGACGTGCCCTCGGTCCCAAACCTCACGCAGCTTGTGTTTTCAGACTTCCTTCCTCACACTCCTGGCAAACAAGCCCTCCGGACTAGGAACGCCAGAACCAAAACCCAGCCCAGTGTCTGCCCAACGGAAGAAAAACGTTTCCCTGTGGGGCTCTCCAGAAAACCCAGATGAGGATCAACCTGCTCGGGCCTCGACGGTACCCGAACTGGATAGGCTGCTCTACGCACTCATGCTCTGCCTGACACAGCCTCAAGCCAGACGTCCAGACAGACAAGGAGACAGCTGGCCGCACACCCAGCACTTCGGACACGCCATGGTCTTATGCCGTCACCTCATCCTAACCTTGGTTTTCAGATATCTGAACCTAGACATTATATCAATTCTCCACACAGCTGGGTATAGCAAGCACAAAGCAGAACTCCTCCTTCCCCATGGCTGTCAAGCTTGCTCTTGGCATGGAGTCACACCTTCAGGGTGGGAGAAACCTTCATGGCCCCTGATGCCACGCCCAAACTTGAGTGCTGCTTGGGCACAAATTCACACTGTGACCCTCAGCATGAGCCCCATGTCAAAGAAAGGCCTGTCAGGGCCTGGAGCAAGAGCCCACATATGGGGCTTGCCAAGCCCCTATGCACCCAATCCTCACCACGGTTTGAATTTTCCAGTCGCCCCGCCAGTACCTGGAGCTCTGCTCTGGAATCCCTTTCTTGGACAGACCCATGAGCCAGACAACACGACTCCACCCTTCCCACAAAATGACCCTAAACTCTTGGGAGCTGGGACAAATCCCCAGAGAGGGATACTCGTCCACAGTACCTGAGGCCACCGCTCCAATTTACGGCTATCCCGGACACAACATCCAGAGACAAAAGCCTGAAGGAACGCCTCCCACTCGCCCTTGTTTCAGAGGCCCAGGAGCTCCCTCTCGGTCTGTACATCCGGCCTGCCATACCATAGGCGCCACTCATAAGCTGAGTTTGTGTATTCAGACTTCTGTGCCCACAGCCTGGACCCACACAACATCCAGGCTAGGGCCTCTGGACCAAACAGCGAAAGATTGTGCCTGCTCTCTCCAAGGAAAGTGTGCCCAATCCATTGACCACAACCCTACAGGTTAGGGAAAAGCTCCAAGGTCCCTGAGGCCATCAATAGTATAGGCCACCCTGGACTAAGAGGGGCTCTCTGACACCAGCGGAGCAACTATCTCCACTTAGACTCTAAGACAGTGTCCCCAGAGACAGAATGTTGAAATGGACAGGCCCCCAGGCCCTAATCTGAACCTTAGCTTTGGTTTCCATGTTTCCGTTCTCAGAGGGCTGTTTTCCTAGACCAGCACATGGGGCTTTTCTGAGGCACCAAACCAAACATCTCTCATCTCCACATGGGAAGCTTTCTTACTGGGATGTATCAAACACTTCAGGTAGGAGAGTTCCGCAGGGCCACCGAACAACCAGCACATTTCAAGGTCTCCATGGACCCAAACGCACATTATGACGCATCGTCAGGAGAGGCCATTTCAACTCAGCCCCCTGGGTCGCGTGTTCCAGAGGCAGCAGATCAAACATATCTTGTCGCTAATAGCCATTGCGAATGCGAGACATGCTGTACAGGGATCCATCCTTCGAACCCTGCTCTCCAGTCCTTCCATATGGTATGTCCTGGAGCCATGCAACAGGACTCGAATGTCCCGCAGAAGGAAACCTTGGGGTTTGGGGCAACCTCCAAACTCAGCGTGGGAAAACTTCCTTGGCCTCATGAGGCCCCCACTTCATGAAGGTGCCATCATGGACACATACTCCAGCCTCAGCCAACGTCTGATCCTCAGCCTGACTTCAGATGCAGGAGATTTTTATTCAGCCTCTGCAGAGTGGGCCTGCTCGGCCCTTGGCTCCAATCCTCACACTAGCTTGTGTTTTCAGACTTCCGTCCTCACACACCTGGCCCACAAACCCTCCCTACTGGGAATTCTGGGGCCACAATGAAGCACTGTGCCTGTCTCCTAGGAGAAAAACATTGTCTATGGCGCTGCCAAGAGACCCCAAATGAGGATCAATCTCTTGGCCCTCGGCAACACCCCAATTGCATAGGCTACCTTAAACAGTGATGCTCTGTCGCAAATAGCCTGAGCCCAGACCTTCCAACAGACACCGACACAGCTGGCTGCACACCCAGCACATTGGACCCGCCACTGCCTTAGGCCACCATCCATTCCCAACCTGGGTTTTCAGTCATCGGAACCTAGACCTTATCTCCAATCCCTGCACAGGGGGGAACCTGATGCCCAAGTCAGAACCCCTCATTCCCCATGGCAAGAAACCTTGCTGCTGGCAGTGGGTCAAACCTTCAGTGTAGGAGAAAACGGCATGGCCCATGAGGCCACGCCCAAGCGTGAGGGCCGCCTTGGACACAAACACACATTGTGACCCTCTGCTTGAGTACCTTATTCAAGTAACGCCTCTCAGTAACTGGACCAAGAGCCCGCATATGTGGCTTGCCATGCCCATAGGCACCCAGGACTAACTAGATGGTGTGTATTCCATTTGAGGGAACCCACTGCTGTGCTCTAGAGTCCCTCTCCTGGGGGGTCCCCTGTGGCAGAAAACAGTACTCTTCATTCCCACAGAATGAACACAAACATTGGGAGCTTGGACAATCCCCCGAGAGGAAGGCTCTTCCTCGGCCTCTGAGACAACCCCTACCCTGACCGGACACTGTAAACGCAACACCCAGAGACAAAATCCTGAGTGACTGCCTCCCACTTGCCCTACTTTGATTTCCAGAGGATCTCCCCTCACGGACTAGAGATCAGGCCTGCCATTACATTGGCCCCTAGCTGAGCCAAGTTTGCTTTTTCAGACATCTGTCTCCACTGCCCTGGCAAACACAGCCTCTAGGCTGGGTCCTCTGGAGCCATACCACAGGACCGTGCCTGCTCTCTCCTGGGAAACTGTGTCCATTCCTTTGGCCACACACCTCCAGAATATGAGAAACCTCAAGGCCTCCGAGGACATCCCACTACTGGGAGCCTCACTGGACTCACAGGGGCATTCGGACACAAGCTGAGCAGCTACATCCATGAATGCATGCACACAGATGTCAACAGAGATAGAAGGTTGAGCCGGACAGGCCTTTAGGCCGTAGTCTCAACTCTTGCTTTGGTTTCCAGGTGTCACTCCTCAGAGGCTTTGGTTCGAAGAACAGGGTATGGGCCTTTCCTGAGGTACGGAACAGAACTCCTCTCGTCTCCACATGGGAAGTTGCCTTGTTGGAGCCGTGTCAAACACCTCATGTTGGAGAATCCTGCAGAGTCCCTGAGCCTCCTCCACATTCCAAGGTCTCCCAGGCCACCAAGCCACAGTAAGACTCATCTTCAGGAGAGTCCATTTCAACTCTCCCCTCTGGGTAGCTCACCCAGGAGCCCGCAGATTGAGCCTGCCTTGTCCTGACTAAAGAGTGGGAATATGAGGTGGCGTTTCCAGGCATCCATGCTTAGACACCTGCTCTCGAGTCTTTCCATATGGGGCCTCTTGGAACCATCCAATAGGACTCGACTGTCGTGCAGATGGTAACCTTCAGTTTTGGAGCAGTTCACAAATCCCATCGTAGCCAAAACTTTCTGGCCTCATGAAGCCCCCACACCCTTCAGGAAGAGGCCATGCTGGACAAGAACTCTAGCCTGAGGCACGTCTCATAGTTGACATGACCTCAGTGCAGGAGATCTCGATTCAGCCTCTGCAGAGTGGGCCTGACGTGCCCTCTTTCCCAAACCTCACGCAGCTTGTGTTTTCAGACTTCCTTCCTCACACTCCTGGCAAACAAGCCCTCCGGACAGGGAACTCCAGAATCAAAACCCAGCCCAGTGTCAGCCCAACGGAAGAAAAACTTTTCCCTGTGGGGCTCTCCAGAAAACCCAGATGAGGATCAACCTGCTCGGGCCTGGACGGTACCCGAACTGGATAAGCTGCTCTGGGCACTCATGCTCTGCCTGACACAGCCTCAAGCCAGACTTCCAGACAGACAAGGAGACAGCTGGCCGCACACCCAGCACTTCGGACACGCCATGGTCTTATGCCGTCACCTCATCCTAACCTTGGTTTTCAGATATCTGAACCTAGACATTATATCAATTCTCCACACAGCTGGGTATAGCAAGCACAAAGCAGAACTCCTCCTTCCCCATGGCTGTCAAGCTTGCTCTTGGCATGGAGTCACACCTTCAGGGTGGGAGAAACCTTCATGGCCCCTGATGCCACGCCCAAACTTGAGTGCTGCTTGGGCACAAATTCACACTGTGACCCTCAGCATGAGCCCCATGTCAAAGAAAGGCCTGTCATGGCCTGGACCAAGAGCCCACATATGGGGCTTGCCAAGCCCCTATGCACCCAATCCTCACCACGGTTTGAATTTTCCAGTCGCCCCGCCCGTACCTGGAGCTCTGCTCTGGAATCCCTTTCTTGGACAGACCCATGAGCCAGAACACGACTCCACCCTTCCCACAAAATGACCCTAAACTCTTGGGAGCTGGGACAAATCCCCAGAGAGGGATACTCGTCCACAGTACCTGAGGCCACCGCTCCAATCCACGGCTATCCCGGACACAACATCCAGAGACAAAAGCCTGAAGGAACGCCTCCCACTCGCCCTTGTTTCAGAGGCCCAGGAGCTCCCTCTCGGGCTGTACATCCGGCCTGCCATAGCCTAGACGCCACTCATAAGCTGAGTTTGTGTATTCAGACTTCTGTGCCCACAGCCTGGACCCACACAACATCCAGGCTAGGGCCTCTGGACCAAACAGCGAAAGATTGTGCCTGCCCTCTCCAAGGAAAGTGTGCCCAATCCATTGACCACAACCCTACAGGTTAGGGAAAAGCTCCAAGGTCCCTGAGGCCATCAATAGTATAGGCCACCCTGGACTAAGAGGGGCTCTCTGACACCAGCGGAGCAACTATCTCCACTTAGACTCTCAGACAGTGTCCCCAGAGACAGAATGTTGAAATGGACAGGCCCCCAGGCCCTAATCTGAACCTTAGCTTTGGTTTCCATGTTTCCGTTCTCAGAGGACTATTTTCGTAGACCAGCACATGGGGCTTTTCTGAGGCACCAAACCAAACCTCTCTCATCTCCACATGGGCAGCTTTCTTACTGGGATGTATCAAACACTTCAGGTAGGAGAGTTCCGCAGGGCCACTGAACAACCAGCACATTCCAAGGTCTCCATGGACCCAAACGCACATTATGACGCATCCTCAGGAGAGGCCATTTCAACTCAGCCCCCTGGGTCGCGTGTTCCAGAGGCAGCAGATCAAACATATCTTGTCGCTAATAGCCAATGGGAATGCGAGGCATGCTGTACAGGGATCCATCCTTCGAACCCTGCTATCCAGTCCTTCCATATGGTATGTCCTGGAGCCATGAAACAGGACTCGAATGTCCCGCAGAAGGAAACCTTTTGGTTTGGGGCAACCTCCAAACTCAGCGTGGGAAAACTTCCTTGGCCTCATGAGGCCCCCACTTCATGAAGGTGCCATCATGGACACATACTCCAGCCTCAGCCAACGTCTGATCCTCAGCCTGACTTCAGATGCAGGAGATTTTGATTCAGCCTCTGCAGAGTGGGCCTGCTCTGCCCTTGGCTCCAATCCTCACACTAGCTTGTGTTTTCAGAATTCCGTCCTCACACTCCTGGCCCACCAACCCTCCCTACTGGGAATTCTGGGGCCACAATGAAGCACTGTGCCTGCCTCCCAGGAGAAAAAAATTGTCTATGGCGCTGCCCAGAAACCCCAAATGAGGATCAATCTGCTTGGCCCTCGGCAACACCCCAATTGCATAGGCTACCTTAAACAGTGATGCTCTGTCGCAAATAGGCTGAGCCCAGACCTTCCAACAGACACCGACACAGCTGGCTGCACACCCAGCACATTGGACCCGCCACTGCCTTAGGCCACAATCCATTCCCAACCTGGGTTTTCAGTTTCGGAACCTAGACCTTATCTCCAATCCCTGCACAGGTGGGAACCTGATGCACAAGTCAGAACCCCTCCTTCCCCATGGCAAGAAACCTTGCTGCTGGCAGTGAGTCAAACCTTCGTGTAGGAGAAAACGGCATGGCCCATGAGGCCACGCCCAAGCGTGAGGGCCGCCTTGGGAACAAACACACATTGTGACCCTCAGTGTGAGTACCTTATTCAAGTAACGCCTCTCAGTGACTGGACCAAGAGCCCGCATATGTGGCTTGCCATGCCCATAGGCACCCAGGACTAACTAGATGGTGTGTATTTCAGTTGAGGGAACCCACTGCTGTGCTCTAGAATCCCTCTCCTGGGGGGTCCCCTGTGGCAGAAAACAGTACTCTTCATTCCCACAGAATGAACACAAACACTTGGGAGCTTGGACAATCCCCCGAGAGGAAGGCTCTTCCTCGGCCTCTGAGACAACCCCTACCCTGACCGGACACTGTAAACGCAACACCCAGAGACAAAATCCTGAGTGACTGCCTCCCACTTGCCCTACTTTGATTTCCAGAGGATCTCCCCTCACGGACTAGAGATCAGGCCTGCCATTACATTGGCCCCTAGCTGAGCCAAGTTTGCTTTTTCAGACATCTGTCCCCACAGCCCTGGCAAACACAGCCACTAGGCTGGGTCCTCTGGAGCCATACCACAGGACCGTGCCTGCTCTCTCCTGGGAAACTGTGTCCATTCCTTTGGCCACACACCTCCAGAATATGAGAAACCTCAAGGCCTCTGAGGACATCCCACTACTGGGAGCCTCACTGGACTCACAGGGGCATTCGGACACAAGCTGAGCAGCTACATCCATGAATGCATGCACACAGATGTCAACAGAGATAGAAGGTTGAGCCGGACAGGCCTTTAGGCCGTAGTCTCAACTCTTGCTTTGGTTTCCAGGTGTCACTCCTCAGAGGCTTTGGTTCGAAGAACAGGGTATGGGGCTTTCCTGAGGCACGGAACAGAACTCCTCTCGTCTCCACATGGGAAGTTGCCTTGTTGGAGCCGTGTCAAACACCTCATGTTGGAGAATCCTGCAGAGTCCCTGAGCCACCTCCACATTCCAAGGTCTCCCAGGCCACCAAGCCAAAGTAGGACTCATCTTCAGGAGAGTCCATTTCAACTCTCCCCTCTGGGTAGCTCACCCAGGAGCCCGCAGATTAAGCCTGCCTTGTCCTGACTAAAGAGTGGGAATATGTGGTGGCGTTCCCAGGCATCCATGCTTAGACACCTGCTCTCGAGTCTTTCCATATGGGGCCTCTTGGAACCATCCAATAGGACTCCACTGTCGTGCAGAAGGTTACCTTCAGTTTTGGAGCAGTACACAAATCCCATCGTAGCCAAAACTTTCTGGCCTCATGAAGCCCCCACACCCTTCAGGAAGAGGCCATGCTGGACAAGACCTCTAGCCTGAGGCACGTATCATAGTTGACAGGACCTCAGTGCAGGAGATCTCGATTCAGCCTCTGCAGAGTGGGCCTGCCGTGCCCTCGGTCCCAAACCTCACGCTAGCTTGTGTTTTCAGACTTCCTTCCTCACACTCATGGCAAACAAGCCCTCCGGACTAGGAACTCCAGAACCACAACCCAGCCCAGTGTCTGCCCAACGGAAGAAAAACGTTTCCCTGTGGGGCTCTCCAGAAAACCCAGATGAGGATCAACCTGCTCGGGCCTCGACGGCACCCGAACTGGATAGGCTGCTCTGGGCACTCATGCTCTGCCTGATACAGCCTGAAGCCAGACGTCCAGATAGAAAAGGAGACAGCTGGCCGCACACCCAGCACTTCGGACACGCCATGGTCTTATGCCGTCACCTCATCCTAACCTTGGTTTTCAGATATCTGAACCTAGACATTTTATCAATTCTCCACACAGCTGGGTATAGCAAGCACAAAACAGAACTCCTCCTTCCCCATGGCTGTCAAGCTTGCTCTTGGCATGGTGTCACACCTTCAGGGTGGGAGAAACCTTCATGGCCCCTGATGCCACGCCCAAACTTGAGTGCTGCTTGGGCACAAATTCACACTGTGACCCTCAGCATGAGCCCCATGTCAAAGAAAGGCCTGTCAGGGCCTGGACCAAGAGCCCACATATGGGGCTTGCCAAGCCCCTATGCACCCAATCCTCACCACGGTTTGAATTTTCCAGTCGCCCCGCCCGTACCTGGAGCTCTGCTCTGGAATCCCTTTCTTGGAGAGACCCATGAGCCAGACAACATGACTCCACCCTTCCCACAAAATGACCCCAAACTTTTGGGAGCTGGGACAAATCCCCAGAGAGGGAACTCGTCCACAGTACCTGAGGCCACCGCTCCAATCCACGGCTATCCCGGACACAACATCCAGAGACAAAAGCCTGAAGGAACGCCTCCCACTCGCCCTTGTTTCAGAGGCCCAGGAGCTCCCTCTCGGGCTGTACATCCGGCCGGCCATACCCTAGGCGCCACTCATAAGCTGAGTTTGTGTATTCAGACTTCTGTGCCCACAGCCTGGACCCACACAACATCCAGGCTAGGGCCTCTGGACCAAACAGCGAAAGATTGTGCCTGCCCTCTCCAAGGAAAGTGTGCCCAATCCATTGACCACAACCCTACAGGTTAGGGAAAAGCTCCAAGGTCCCTGAGGCCATCAATAGTATAGGCCACCCTGGACTAAGAGGGGCTCTCTGACACCAGCGGAGCAACTATCTCCACTTAGACTCTCAGACAGTGTCCCAGAGACAGAAGGTTGAAATGGACAGGCCCCCAGGCCCTAATCTGAACCTTAGCTTTGGTTTCCATGTTTCCGTTCTCAGAGGACTGTTTTCGTAGACCAGCACCTGGGGCTTTTCTGAGGCACCAAACCAAACCTCTCTCATCTCCACATGTGCAGCATTCTTACTGGGATGTATCAAACACTTCAGGTAGGAGAGTTCCGCAGGGCCACTGAACAACCAGCACATTCCAAGGTCTCCATGGACCCAAACGCACATTATGACGCATCCTCAGGAGAGGCCATTTCAACTCAGCCTCCTTGGTCGCGTGTTCCAGAGGCAGCAGATCAAACATATCTTGTCGCTAATAGCCAATGGGAATGCGAGACATGCTGTACAGGGATCCATCCTTCGAACCCTGCTCTCCAGTCCTTCCATATGGTATGTCCTGGAGCCATGCAACAGGACTCGAATGTCCCGCAGAAGGAAACCTTGTGGTTTGGGGCAACCTCCAAACTCAGCGTGGGAAAACTTCCTTGGCCTCATGAGGCCCCCACCACATGAAGGTGCCATCATGGACACATACTCCAGCCTCAGCCAACGTCTGATCCTCAGCCTGACTTCAGATGCAGGAGATTTTTATTCAGCCTCTGCAGAGTGGGCCTGCTCGGCCCTTGGCTCCAATCCTCACACTAGCTTGTGTTTTCAGACTTCCGTCCTCACACACCTGGCCCACAAACCCTCCCTACTGGGAATTCTGGGGCCACAATGAAGCACTGTGCCTGTCTCCTAGGAGAAAAACATTGTCTATGGCGCTGCCAAGAGACCCCAAATGAGGATCAATCTGCTTGGCCCTCGGCAACACCCCAATTGCATAGGCTACCTTAAACAGTGATGCTCTGTCGCAAATAGCCTGAGCCCAGACCTTCCAACAGACACCGACACAGCTGGCTGCACACCCAGCACATTGGACCCGCCACTGCCTTAGGCCACCATCCATTCCCAACCTGGGTTTTCAGTCATCGGAACCTAGACCTTATCTCCAATCCCTGCACAGGGGGGAACCTGATGCCCAAGTCAGAACCCCTCATTCCCCATGGCAAGAAACCTTGCTGCTGGCAGTGGGTCAAACCTTCAGTGTAGGAGAAAACGGCATGGCCCATGAGGCCACGCCCAAGCGTGAGGGCCGCCTTGGACACAAACACACATTGTGACCCTCTGCTTGAGTACCTTATTCAAGTAACGCCTCTCAGTAACTGGACCAAGAGCCCGCATATGTGGCTTGCCATGCCCATAGGCACCCAGGACTAACTAGATGGTGTGTATTCCATTTGAGGGAACCCACTGCTGTGCTCTAGAGTCCCTCTCCTGGGGGGTCCCCTGTGGCAGAAAACAGTACTCTTCATTCCCACAGAATGAACACCAACACTTGGGAGCTTGGACAATCCCCCGAGAGGAAGGCTCTTCCTCGGCCTCTGAGACAACCCCTACCCTGACCGGACACTGTAAACGCAACACCCAGAGACAAAATCCTGAGTGACTGCCTCCCACTTGCCCTACTTTGATTTCCAGAGGATCTCCCCTCACGGACTAGAGATCAGGCCTGCCATTACATTGGCCCCTAGCTGAGCCAAGTTTGCTTTTTCAGACATCTGTCTCCACTGCCCTGGCAAACACAGCCTCTAGGCTGGGTCCTCTGGAGCCATACCACAGGACCGTGCCTGCTCTCTCCTGGGAAACTGTGTCCATTCCTTTGGCCACACACCTCCAGAATATGAGAAACCTCAAGGCCTCCGAGGACATCCCACTACTGGGAGCCTCACTGGACTCACAGGGGCATTCGGACACAAGCTGAGCAGCTACATCCATGAATGCATGCACACAGATGTCAACAGAGATAGAAGGTTGAGCCGGACAGGCCTTTAGGCCGTAGTCTCAACTCTTGCTTTGGTTTCCAGGTGTCACTCCTCAGAGGCTTTGGTTCGAAGAACAGGGTATGGGCCTTTCCTGAGGTACGGAACAGAACTCCTCTCGTCTCCACATGGGAAGTTGCCTTGTTGGAGCCGTGTCAAACACCTCATGTTGGAGAATCCTGCAGAGTCCCTGAGCCTCCTCCACATTCCAAGGTCTCCCAGGCCACCAAGCCACAGTAAGACTCATCTTCAGGAGAGTCCATTTCAACTCTCCCCTCTGGGTAGCTCACCCAGGAGCCCGCAGATTGAGCCTGCCTTGTCCTGACTAAAGAGTGGGAATATGAGGTGGCGTTTCCAGGCATCCATGCTTAGACACCTGCTCTCGAGTCTTTCCATATGGGGCCTCTTGGAACCATCCAATAGGACTCGACTGTCGTGCAGATGGTAACCTTCAGTTTTGGAGCAGTTCACAAATCCCATCGTAGCCAAAACTTTCTGGCCTCATGAAGCCCCCACACCCTTCAGGAAGAGGCCATGCTGGACAAGAACTCTAGCCTGAGGCACGTCTCATAGTTGACATGACCTCAGTGCAGGAGATCTCGATTCAGCCTCTGCAGAGTGGGCCTGACGTGCCCTCTTTCCCAAACCTCACGCAGCTTGTGTTTTCAGACTTCCTTCCTCACACTCCTGGCAAACAAGCCCTCCGGACAGGGAACTCCAGAATCAAAACCCAGCCCAGTGTCAGCCCAACGAAAGAAAAACTTTTCCCTGTGGGGCTCTCCAGAAAACCCAGATGAGGATCAACCTGCTCGGGCCTGGACGGTACCCGAACTGGATAAGCTGCTCTGGGCACTCATGCTCTGCCTGACACAGCCTCAAGCCAGACTTCCAGACAGACAAGGAGACAGCTGGCCGCACACCCAGCACTTCGGACACGCCATGGTCTTATGCCGTCACCTCATCCTAACCTTGGTTTTCAGATATCTGAACCTAGACATTATATCAATTCTCCACACAGCTGGGTATAGCAAGCACAAAGCAGAACTCCTCCTTCCCCATGGCTGTCAAGCTTGCTCTTGGCATGGAGTCACACCTTCAGGGTGGGAGAAACCTTCATGGCCCCTGATGCCACGCCCAAACTTGAGTGCTGCTTGGGCACAAATTCACACTGTGACCCTCAGCATGAGCCCCATGTCAAAGAAAGGCCTGTCATGGCCTGGACCAAGAGCCCACATATGGGGCTTGCCAAGCCCCTATGCACCCAATCCTCACCACGGTTTGAATTTTCCAGTCGCCCCGCCCGTACCTGGAGCTCTGCTCTGGAATCCCTTTCTTGGACAGACCCATGAGCCAGACAACACGACTCCACCCTTCCCACAAAATGACCCCAAACTCTTGGGAGCTGGGACAAATCCCCAGAGAGGGATACTCGTCCACAGTACCTGAGGCCACCGCTCCAATCCACGGCTATCCCGGACACAACATCCAGAGACAAAAGCCTGAAGGAACGCCTCCCACTCGCCCTTGTTTCAGAGGCCCAGGAGCTCCCTCTCGGGCTGTACATCCGGCCTGCCATACCCTAGACGCCACTCATAAGCTGAGTTTGTGTATTCAGACTTCTGTGCCCACAGCCTGGACCCACACAACATCCAGGCTAGGGCCTCTGGACCAAACAGCGAAAGATTGTGCCTGCCCTCTCCAAGGAAAGTGTGCCCAATCCATTGACCACAACCGTACAGGTTAGGGAAAAGCTCCAAGGTCCCTGAGGCCATCCATAGTATAGGCCACCCTGGACTAAGAGGGGCTCTCTGACACCAGCGGAGCAACTATCTCCACTTAGACTCTCAGACAGTGTCCCCAGAGACAGAAGGTTGAAATGCACAGGCCCCCAGGCCCTAATCTGAGCCTTAGCTTTGGTTTCCATGTTTCCGTTCTCAGAGGACTGTTTTCGTAGACCAGCACATGGGGCTTTTCTGAGGCACCAAACCAAACCTCTCTCATCTCCACATGGGCAGCTTTCTTACTGGGATGTATCAAACACTTCAGGTAGGAGAGTTCCGCAGGGCCACTGAACAACCAGCGCATTCCAAGGTCTCCATGGACCCAAACGCACATTATGACGCATCCTCAGGAGAGGCCATTTCAACTCAGCCCCCTGGGTCGCGTGTTCCAGAGGCAGCAGATCAAACATATCTTGTCGCTAATAGCCAATGGGAATGCGAGGCATGCTGTACAGGGATCCATCCTTCGAACCCTGCTCTCCAGTCCTTCCATATGGTATGTCCTGGAGCCCTGCAACAGGACTCGAATGTCCCGCAGAAGGAAACCTTGTGGTTTGGGGCAACCTCCAAAGTCAGCGTGGGAAAACTTCCTTGGCCTCATGAGGCCCCCACTTCATGAAGGTGCCATCATGGACACATACTCCAGCCTCAGCCAACGACTGATCCTCAGCCTGACTTCAGATGCAGGAGATTTTGATTCAGCCTCTGCAGAGTGGGCCTGCTCTGCCCTTGGCTCCAATCCTCACACTAGCTTGTGTTTTCAGACTTCCGTCCTCACACTCCTGGCCCACCAACCCTCCCTACTGGGAATTCTGGGGCCACAATGAAGCACTGTGCCTGCCTCCCAGGAGAAAAACATTGTCTATGGCGCTGCCCAGAAACCCCAAATGAGGATCAAACTGCTTGGCCCTCGGCAACACCCCAATTGCATAGGCTACCTTAAACAGTGATGCTCTGTCGCAAATAGCATGAGCCCAGACCTTCCAACAGACACCGACACAGCTGGCTGCACACCCAGCACATTGGACCCGCCACTGCCTTAGGCCACCATCCATTCCCAACCTGGGTTTTCAGTCATCGGAACCTAGACCTTATCTCCAATCCCTGCACAGGGGGGAACCTGATGCACAAGTCAGAACCCCTCCTTCCCCATGGCAAGAAACCTTGCTGCTGGCAGTGAGTCAAACCTTCAGTGTAGGAGAAAACGGCATGGCCCATGAGGCCACGCCCAAGCGTGAGGGCCGCCTTGGGCACAAACACACATTGTGACCCTCAGCTTGAGTACCTTATTCAAGTAACGCCTCTCAGTGACTGGACCAAGAGCCCGCATATGTGGCTTTCCATGCCAATAGGCACCCAAGACTAACTAGATGGTGTGTATTCCATTTGAGGGAACCCCCTGCTGTGCTCTAGAGTCCCTCTCCTGGAGGGTCCCCTGTGGCAGAAAACAGTACTCTTCATTCCCACAGAATGAACACCAACACTTGGGAGCTTGGACAATCCCCCGAGAGGAAGGCTCTTCCTCGGCCTCTGAGACAACCCCTACCCTGACCGGACACTGTAAACGCAACACCCAGAGACAAAATCCTGAGTGACTGCCTCCCACTTGCCCTACTTTGATTTCCAGAGGATCTCCCCTCACGGACTAGAGATCAGGCCTGCCATTACATTGGCCCCTAGCTGAGCCAAGTTTGCTTTTTCAGACATCTGTCCCCACAGCCCTGGCAAACACAGCCTCTAGGCTGGGTCCTCTGGTGCCATACCACAGGACCGTGCCTGCTCTCTCCTGGGAAACTGTGTCCATTCCTTTGGCCACACACCTCCAGAATATGAGAAACCTCAAGGCCTCCGAGGATATCCCACTACTGGGAGCCTCACTGGACTCACAGGGGCATTCGGACACAAGCTGAGCAGCTACATCCATGAATGCATGCACACAGATGTCAACAGAGATAGAAGGTTGAGCCGGACAGGCCTTTAGGCCGTAGTCTCAACTCTTGCTTTGGTTTCCAGGTGTCACTCCTCAGAGGCTTTGGTTCGAAGAACAGGGTATGGGGCTCTCCTGAGGCACGAAACAGAACTCCTTTCGTCTCCACATGGGAAGTTGCCTTGTTGGAGCCGTGTCAAACACCTCATGTTGGAGAATCCTGCAGAGTCCCTGAGCCACCTCCACCTTCCAAGGTCTCCCAGGCAACCAAGCCACAGTAGGACTCATCTTCAGGAGAGTCCATTTCAACTCTCCCCTCTGGGTAGCTCACCCAGGAGCCCGCAGATTGAGCCTGCCTTGTCCTGACTAAAGAGTGGGAATATGAGGTGGCGTTCCCAGGCATCCATGCTTAGACACCTGCTCTCGAGTCTTTCCATATGGGGCCTCTTGGAACCATCCAATAGGACTCGACTGTCGTGCAGAAGGTAACCTTCAGTTTTGGAGCAGTTCACAAATCCCATCGTAGGCAAAACTTTCTGGCCTCATGAAGCCCCCACACCCTTCAGGAAGAGGCCATGCTGGACAAGACCTCTAGCCTGAGGCACGTCTCATAGTTGACATGACCTCAGTGCAGGAGATCTCGATTCAGCCTCTGCAGAGTGAGCCTGCCGTGCCCTCGGTCCCAAACCTCACGCTAGCTTGTGTTTTCAGACTTCCTTCCTCACACTCCTGGCAAACAAGCCCTCCGGACTAGGAACTCCAGAACAAAAACCAAGCCCAGTGTCTGCCCAACGGAAGAAAAACGTTTCCCTGTGGGGCTCTCCAGAAAACCCAGATGAGGATCAACCTGCTCGGGCCTCGACGGCACCCGAACTGGATAGGCTGCTCTGGGCACTCATGCTCTGCCTGACACAGCCTGAAGCCAGACGTCCAGACAGACAAGGAGACAGCTGGCCGCACACCCAGCACTTCGGACACGCCATGGTCTTATGCCGTCACCTCATCCTAACCTTGGTTTTCAGATATCTGAACCTAGACATTATATCAATTCTCCACACAGCTGGGTATAGCAAGCACAAAGCAGAACTCCTCCTTCCCCATGGCTGTCAAGCTTGCTCTTGGCATGGAGTCACACCTTCAGGGTGGGAGAAACCTTCATGGCCCCTGATGCCACGCCCAAACTTGAGTGCTGCTTGGGCACAAATTCACACTGTGACCCTCAGCATGAGCCCCATGTCAAAGAAAGGCCTGTCAGGGCCTGGACCAAGAGCCCACATATTGGGCTTGCCAAGCCCCTATGCACCCAATCCTCACCACGGTTTGAATTTTCCAGTCGCCCCGCCCGTACCTGGAGCTCTGCTCTGGAATCCCTTTCTTGGAGAGACCCATGAGCCAGACAACACGACTCCACCCTTCCCACAAAATGACCCCAAACTCTTGGGAGCTGGGACAAATCCCCAGAGAGGGATAATCGTCCACAGTACCTGAGGCCCCGCTCCAATCCACGGCTATCCCGGACACAACATCCAGAGACAAAAGCCTGAAGGAACGCCTCCCTCTCGCCCTTGTTTTAGAGGCCCAGGAGCTCCCTCTCGGGCTGTACATCCGGCCGGCCATACCCTAGGCGCCACTCATAAGCTGAGTTTGTGTATTCAGATTTCTGTGCCCACAGCCTGGACCCACACAACATCCAGGCTAGGGCCTCTGGACCAAACAGCGAAAGATTGTGCCTGCCCTCTCCAAGGAAAGTGTGCCCAATCCATTGATCACAACCCTACAGGTTAGGGAAAAGCTCCAAGGTCCCTGAGGCCATCAATAGTATAGGCCACCCTGGACTAAGAGGGGCTCTCTGACACCAGCGGAGCAACTATCTCCACTTAGACTCTCAGACAGTGTCCCCAGAGACAGAATGTTGAAATGGACAGGCCCCCAGGCCCTAATCTGAACCTTAGCTTTGGTTTCCATGTTTCCGTTCTCAGAGGACTATTTTCTTAGACCAGCACCTGGGGCTTTTCTGAGGCACCAAACCAAACCTCTCTCATCTCCACATGGGCAGCTTTCTTACTGGGATGTATCAAACACTTCAGGTAGGAGAGTTCCGCAGGGCCACTGAACAACCAGCACATTCCAAGGTCTCCATGGACCCAAACGCACATTATGACGCATCCTCAGGAGAGGCCATTTCAACTCAGCCCCCTGGGTCGCGTGTTCCAGAGGCAGCAGATCAAACATATCTTGTCGCTAATAGCCAATGGGAATGCGAGGCATGCTGTACAGGGATCCATCCTTCGAACCCTGCTCTCCAGTCCTTCCATATGGTATGTCCTGGAGCCATGCAACAGGACTCGAATGTCCCGCAGAAGGAAACCTTGTGGTTTGGGGCAACCTCCAAACTCAGCGTGGGAAAACTTCCTTGGCCTCATGAGGCCCCCACTTCATGAAGGTGCCATCATGGACACAGACTCCAGCCTCAGCCAACGTCTGATCCTCAGCCTGACTTCAGATGCAGGAGATTTTGATTCAGCCTCTGCAGAGTGGGCCTGCTCTGCCCTTGGCTCCAATCCTCACACTAGCTTGTGTTTTCAGAATTCTGTCCTCACACTCCTGGCCCACCAACCCTCCCTACTGGGAATTCTGGGGCCACAATGAAGCACTGTGCCTGCCTCCCAGGAGAAAAAAATTGTCTATGGCGCTGCCCAGAAACCCCAAATGAGGATCAATCTGCTTGGCCCTCGGCAACACCCCAATTGCATAGGCTACCTTAAACAGTGATGCTCTGTCGCAAATAGGCTGAGCCCAGACCTTCCAACAGACACCGACACAGCTGGCTGCACACCCAGCACATTGGACCCGCCACTGCCTTAGGCCACAATCCATTCCCAACCTGGGTTTTCAGTTTCGGAACCTAGACCTTATCTCCAATCCCTGCACAGGTGGGAACCTGATGCACAAGTCAGAACCCCTCCTTCCCCATGGCAAGAAACCTTGCTGCTGGCAGTGAGTCAAACCTTCAGTGTAGGAGAAAACGGCATGGCCCATGAGGCCACGCCCAAGCGTGAGGGCCGCCTTGGGAACAAACACACATTGTGACCCTCAGTGTGAGTACCTTATTCAAGTAATGCCTCTCAGTGACTGGACCAAGAGCCCGCATATGTGGCTTGCCATGCCCATAGGCACCCAGGACTAACTAGATGGTGTGTATTTCAGTTGAGGGAACCCACTGCTGTGCTCTAGAATCCCTCTCCTGGGGGGTCCCCTGTGGCAGAAAACAGTACTCTTCATTCCCACAGAATGAACACAAACACTTGGGAGCTTGGACAATCCCCCGAGAGGAAGGCTCTTCCTCGGCCTCTGAGACAACCCCTACCCTGACCGGACACTGTAAACGCAACACCCAGAGACAAAATCCTGAGTGACTGCCTCCCACTTGCCCTACTTTGATTTCCAGAGGATCTCCCCTCACGGACTAGAGATCAGGCCTGCCATTACATTGGCCCCTAGCTGAGCCAAGTTTGCTTTTTCAGACATCTGTCCCCACAGCCCTGGCAAACACAGCCACTAGGCTGGGTCCTCTGGAGCCATACCACAGGACCGTGCCTGCTCTCTCCTGGGAAACTGTGTCCATTCCTTTGGCCACACACCTCCAGAATATGAGAAACCTCAAGGCCTCCGAGGACATCCCACTACTGGGAGCCTCACTGGACTCACAGGGGCATTCGGACACAAGCTGAGCAGCTACATCCATGAGTGCATGCACACAGATGTCAACAGAGATAGAAGGTTGAGCCGGACAGGCCTTTAGGCCGTAGTCTCAACTCTTGCTTTGGTTTCCAGGTGTCACTCCTCAGAGGCTTTGGTTCGAAGAACAGGGTATGGGGCTTTCCTGAGGCACGGAACAGAACTCCTCTCGTCTCCACATGGGAAGTTGCCTTGTTGGAGCCGTGTCAAACACCTCATGTTGGAGAATCCTGCAGAGTCCCTGAGCCACCTCCACATTCCAAGGTCTCCCAGGCCACCAAGCCAAAGTAGGACTCATCTTCAGGAGAGTCCATTTCAACTCTCCCCTCTGGGTAGCTCACCCAGGAGCCCGCAGATTAAGCCTGCCTTGTCCTGACTAAAGAGTGGGAATATGTGGTGGCGTTCCCAGGCATCCATGCTTAGACACCTGCTCTCGAGTCTTTCCATATGGGGCCTCTTGGAACCATCCAATAGGACTCCACTGTCGTGCAGAAGGTTACCTTCAGTTTTGGAGCAGTTCACAAATCCCATCGTAGCCAAAACTTTCTGGCCTCATGAAGCCCCCACACCCTTCAGGAAGAGGCCATGCTGGACAAGACCTCTAGCCTGAGGCACGTATCATAGTTGACATGACCTCAGTGCAGGAGATCTCGATTCAGCCTCTGCAGAGTGGGCCTGCCATGCCCTCGGTCCCAAACCTCACGCTAGCTTGTGTTTTCAGACTTCCTTCCTCACACTCATGGCAAACAAGCCCTCCGGACTAGGAACTCCAGAACCACAACCCAGCCCAGTGTCTGCCCAACGGAAGAAAAACGTTTCCCTGTGGGGCTCTCCAGAAAACCCAGATGAGGATCAACCTGCTCGGGCCTCGACGGCACCCGAACTGGATAGGCTGCTCTGGGCACTCATGCTCTGCCTGATACAGCCTGAAGCCAGACGTCCAGATAGAAAAGGAGACAGCTGGCCGCACACCCAGCACTTCGGACACGCCATGGTCTTATGCCGTCACCTCATCCTAACCTTGGTTTTCAGATATCTGAACCTAGACATTTTATCAATTCTCCACACAGCTGGGTATAGCAAGCACAAAACAGAACTCCTCCTTCCCCATGGCTGTCAAGCTTGCTCTTGGCATGGTGTCACACCTTCAGGGTGGGAGAAACCTTCATGGCCCCTGATGCCACGCCCAAACTTGAGTGCTGCTTGGGCACAAATTCACACTGTGACCCTCAGCATGAGCCCCATGTCAAAGAAAGGCCTGTCAGGGCCTGGACCAAGAGCCCACATATGGGGCTTGCCAAGCCCCTATGCACCCAATCCTCACCACGGTTTGAATTTTCCAGTCGCCCCGCCCGTACCTGGAGCTCTGCTCTGGAATCCCTTTCTTGGAGAGACCCATGAGCCAGACAACATGACTCCACCCTTCCCACAAAATGACCCCAAACTTTTGGGAGCTGGGACAAATCCCCAGAGAGGGAACTCGTCCACAGTACCTGAGGCCACCGCTCCAATCCACGGCTATCCCGGACACAACATCCAGAGACAAAAGCCTGAAGGAACGCCTCCCACTCGCCCTTGTTTCAGAGGCCCAGGAGCTCCCTCTCGGGCTGTACATCCGGCCGGCCATACCCTAGGCGCCACTCATAAGCTGAGTTTGTGTATTCAGACTTCTGTGCCCACAGCCTGGACCCACACAACATCCAGGCTAGGGCCTCTGGACCAAACAGCGAAAGATTGTGCCTGCCCTCTCCAAGGAAAGTGTGCCCAATCCATTGACCACAACCCTACAGGTTAGGGAAAAGCTCCAAGGTCCCTGAGGCCATCAATAGTATAGGCCACCCTGGACTAAGAGGGGCTCTCTGACACCAGCGGAGCAACTATCTCCACTTAGACTCTCAGACAGTGTCCCAGAGACAGAAGGTTGAAATGGACAGGCCCCCAGGCCCTAATCTGAACCTTAGCTTTGGTTTCCATGTTTCCGTTCTCAGAGGACTGTTTTCGTAGACCAGCACCTGGGGCTTTTCTGAGGCACCAAACCAAACCTCTCTCATCTCCACATGTGCAGCATTCTTACTGGGATGTATCAAACACTTCAGGTAGGAGAGTTCCGCAGGGCCACTGAACAACCAGCACATTCCAAGGTCTCCATGGACCCAAACGCACATTATGACGCATCCTCAGGAGAGGCCATTTCAACTCAGCCTCCTTGGTCGCGTGTTCCAGAGGCAGCAGATCAAACATATCTTGTCGCTAATAGCCAATGGGAATGCGAGGCATGCTGTACAGGGATCCATCCTTCGAACCCTGCTCTCCAGTCCTTCCATATGGTATGTCCTGGAGCCATGCAACAGGACTCGAATGTCCCGCAGAAGGAAACCTTGTGGTTTGGGGCAACCTCCAAACTCAGCGTGGGAAAACTTCCTTGGCCTCATGAGGCCCCCACCACATGAAGGTGCCATCATGGACACATACTCCAGCCTCAGCCAACGTCTGATCCTCAGCCTGACTTCAGATGCAGGAGATTTTTATTCAGCCTCTGCAGAGTGGGCCTGCTCGGCCCTTGGCTCCAATCCTCACACTAGCTTGTGTTTTCAGACTTCCGTCCTCACACACCTGGCCCACAAACCCTCCCTACTGGGAATTCTGGGGCCACAATGAAGCACTGTGCCTGTCTCCTAGGAGAAAAACATTGTCTATGGCGCTGCCAAGAGACCCCAAATGAGGATCAATCTGCTTGGCCCTCGGCAACACCCCAATTGCATAGGCTACCTTAAACAGTGATGCTCTGTCACAAATAGCCTGAGCCCAGACCTTCCAACAGACACCGACACAGCTGGCTGCACACCCAGCACATTGGACCCGCCACTGCCTTAGGCCACCATCCATTCCCAACCTGGGTTTTCAGTCATCGGAACCTAGACCTTATCTCCAATCCCTGCACAGGGGGGAACCTGATGCCCAAGTCAGAACCCCTCATTCCCCATGGCAAGAAACCTTGCTGCTGGCAGTGGGTCAAACCTTCAGTGTAGGAGAAAACGGCATGGCCCATGAGGCCACGCCCAAGCGTGAGGGCCGCCTTGGACACAAACACACATTGTGACCCTCTGCTTGAGTACCTTATTCAAGTAACGCCTCTCAGTAACTGGACCAAGAGCCCGCATATGTGGCTTGCCATGCCCATAGGCACCCAGGACTAACTAGATGGTGTGTATTCCATTTGAGGGAACCCACTGCTGTGCTCTAGAGTCCCTCTCCTGGGGGGTCCCCTGTGGCAGAAAACAGTACTCTTCATTCCCACAGAATGAACACAAACATTGGGAGCTTGGACAATCCCCCGAGAGGAAGGCTCTTCCTCGGCCTCTGAGACAACCCCTACCCTGACCGGACACTGTAAACGCAACACCCAGAGACAAAATCCTGAGTGACTGCCTCCCACTTGCCCTACTTTGATTTCCAGAGGATCTCCCCTCACGGACTAGAGATCAGGCCTGCCATTACATTGGCCCCTAGCTGAGCCAAGTTTGCTTTTTCAGACATCTGTCTCCACTGCCCTGGCAAACACAGCCTCTAGGCTGGGTCCTCTGGAGCCATACCACAGGACCGTGCCTGCTCTCTCCTGGGAAACTGTGTCCATTCCTTTGGCCACACACCTCCAGAATATGAGAAACCTCAAGGCCTCCGAGGACATCCCACTACTGGGAGCCTCACTGGACTCACAGGGGCATTCGGACACAAGCTGAGCAGCTACATCCATGAATGCATGCACACAGATGTCAACAGAGATAGAAGGTTGAGCCGGACAGGCCTTTAGGCCGTAGTCTCAACTCTTGCTTTGGTTTCCAGGTGTCACTCCTCAGAGGCTTTGGTTCGAAGAACAGGGTATGGGCCTTTCCTGAGGTACGGAACAGAACTCCTCTCGTCTCCACATGGGAAGTTGCCTTGTTGGAGCCGTGTCAAACACCTCATGTTGGAGAATCCTGCAGAGTCCCTGAGCCTCCTCCACATTCCAAGGTCTCCCAGGCCACCAAGCCACAGTAAGACTCATCTTCAGGAGAGTCCATTTCAACTCTCCCCTCTGGGTAGCTCACCCAGGAGCCCGCAGATTGAGCCTGCCTTGTCCTGACTAAAGAGTGGGAATATGAGGTGGCGTTTCCAGGCATCCATGCTTAGACACCTGCTCTCGAGTCTTTCCATATGGGGCCTCTTGGAACCATCCAATAGGACTCGACTGTCGTGCAGATGGTAACCTTCAGTTTTGGAGCAGTTCACAAATCCCATCGTAGCCAAAACTTTCTGGCCTCATGAAGCCCCCACACCCTTCAGGAAGAGGCCACGCTGGACAAGAACTCTAGCCTGAGGCACGTCTCATAGTTGACATGACCTCAGTGCAGGAGATCTCGATTCAGCCTCTGCAGAGTGGGCCTGACGTGCCCTCTTTCCCAAACCTCACGCAGCTTGTGTTTTCAGACTTCCTTCCTCACACTCCTGGCAAACAAGCCCTCCGGACAGGGAACTCCAGAATCAAAACCCAGCCCAGTGTCAGCCCAACGAAAGAAAAACTTTTCCCTGTGGGGCTCTCCAGAAAACCCAGATGAGGATCAACCTGCTCGGGCCTGGACGGTACCCGAACTGGATAAGCTGCTCTGGGCACTCATGCTCTGCCTGACACAGCCTCAAGCCAGACTTCCAGACAGACAAGGAGACAGCTGGCCGCACACCCAGCACTTCGGACACGCCATGGTCTTATGCCGTCACCTCATCCTAACCTTGGTTTTCAGATATCTGAACCTAGACATTATATCAATTCTCCACACAGCTGGGTATAGCAAGCACAAAGCAGAACTCCTCCTTCCCCATGGCTGTCAAGCTTGCTCTTGGCATGGAGTCACACCTTCAGGGTGGGAGAAACCTTCATGGCCCCTGATGCCACGCCCAAACTTGAGTGCTGCTTGGGCACAAATTCACACTGTGACCCTCAGCATGAGCCCCATGTCAAAGAAAGGCCTGTCATGGCCTGGACCAAGAGCCCACATATGGGGCTTGCCAAGCCCCTATGCACCCAATCCTCACCACGGTTTGAATTTTCCAGTCGCCCCGCCCGTACCTGGAGCTCTGCTCTGGAATCCCTTTCTTGGACAGACCCATGAGCCAGACAACACGACTCCACCCTTCCCACAAAATGACCCCAAACTCTTGGGAGCTGGGACAAATCCCCAGAGAGGGATACTCGTCCACAGTACCTGAGGCCACCGCTCCAATCCACGGCTATCCCGGACACAACATCCAGAGACAAAAGCCTGAAGGAACGCCTCCCACTCGCCCTTGTTTCAGAGGCCCAGGAGCTCCCTCTCGGGCTGTACATCCGGCCTGCCATACCCTAGACGCCACTCATAAGCTGAGTTTGTGTATTCAGACTTCTGTGCCCACAGCCTGGACCCACACAACATCCAGGCTAGGGCCTCTGGACCAAACAGCGAAAGATTGTGCCTGCCCTCTCCAAGGAAAGTGTGCCCAATCCATTGACCACAACCGTACAGGTTAGGGAAAAGCTCCAAGGTCCCTGAGGCCATCCATAGTATAGGCCACCCTGGACTAAGAGGGGCTCTCTGACACCAGCGGAGCAACTATCTCCACTTAGACTCTCAGACAGTGTCCCCAGAGACAGAAGGTTGAAATGCACAGGCCCCCAGGCCCTAATCTGAGCCTTAGCTTTGGTTTCCATGTTTCCGTTCTCAGAGGACTGTTTTCGTAGACCAGCACATGGGGCTTTTCTGAGGCACCAAACCAAACCTCTCTCATCTCCACATGGGCAGCTTTCTTACTGGGATGTATCAAACACTTCAGGTAGGAGAGTTCCGCAGGGCCACTGAACAACCAGCGCATTCCAAGGTCTCCATGGACCCAAACGCACATTATGACGCATCCTCAGGAGAGGCCATTTCAACTCAGCCCCCTGGGTCGCGTGTTCCAGAGGCAGCAGATCAAACATATCTTGTCGCTAATAGCCAATGGGAATGCGAGGCATGCTGTACAGGGATCCATCCTTCGAACCCTGCTCTCCAGTCCTTCCATATGGTATGTCCTGGAGCCCTGCAACAGGACTCGAATGTCCCGCAGAAGGAAACCTTGTGGTTTGGGGCAACCTCCAAAGTCAGCGTGGGAAAACTTCCTTGGCCTCATGAGGCCCCCACTTCATGAAGGTGCCATCATGGACACATACTCCAGCCTCAGCCAACGTCTGATCCTCAGCCTGACTTCAGATGCAGGAGATTTTGATTCAGCCTCTGCAGAGTGGGCCTGCTCTGCCCTTGGCTCCAATCCTCACACTAGCTTGTGTTTTCAGACTTCCGTCCTCACACTCCTGGCCCACCAACCCTCCCTACTGGGAATTCTGGGGCCACAATGAAGCACTGTGCCTGCCTCCCAGGAGAAAAACATTGTCTATGGCGCTGCCCAGAAACCCCAAATGAGGATCAAACTGCTTGGCCCTCGGCAACACCCCAATTGCATAGGCTACCTTAAACAGTGATGCTCTGTCGCAAATAGCATGAGCCCAGACCTTCCAACAGACACCGACACAGCTGGCTGCACACCCAGCACATTGGACCCGCCACTGCCTTAGGCCACCATCCATTCCCAACCTGGGTTTTCAGTCATCGGAACCTAGACCTTATCTCCAATCCCTGCACAGGGGGGAACCTGATGCACAAGTCAGAACCCCTCCTTCCCCATGGCAAGAAACCTTGCTGCTGGCAGTGAGTCAAACCTTCAGTGTAGGAGAAAACGGCATGGCCCATGAGGCCACGCCCAAGCGTGAGGGCCGCCTTGGGCACAAACACACATTGTGACCCTCAGCTTGAGTACCTTATTCAAGTAACGCCTCTCAGTGACTGGACCAAGAGCCCGCATATGTGGCTTTCCATGCCAATAGGCACCCAAGACTAACTAGATGGTGTGTATTCCATTTGAGGGAACCCCCTGCTGTGCTCTAGAGTCCCTCTCCTGGAGGGTCCCCTGTGGCAGAAAACAGTACTCTTCATTCCCACAGAATGAACACCAACACTTGGGAGCTTGGACAATCCCCCGAGAGGAAGGCTCTTCCTCGGCCTCTGAGACAACCCCTACCCTGACCGGACACTGTAAACGCAACACCCAGAGACAAAATCCTGAGTGACTGCCTCCCACTTGCCCTACTTTGATTTCCAGAGGATCTCCCCTCACGGACTAGAGATCAGGCCTGCCATTACATTGGCCCCTAGCTGAGCCAAGTTTGCTTTTTCAGACATCTGTCCCCACAGCCCTGGCAAACACAGCCTCTAGGCTGGGTCCTCTGGTGCCATACCACAGGACCGTGCCTGCTCTCTCCTGGGAAACTGTGTCCATTCCTTTGGCCACACACCTCCAGAATATGAGAAACCTCAAGGCCTCCGAGGATATCCCACTACTGGGAGCCTCACTGGACTCACAGGGGCATTCGGACACAAGCTGAGCAGCTACATCCATGAATGCATGCACACAGATGTCAACAGAGATAGAAGGTTGAGCCGGACAGGCCTTTAGGCCGTAGTCTCAACTCTTGCTTTGGTTTCCAGGTGTCACTCCTCAGAGGCTTTGGTTCGAAGAACAGGGTATGGGGCTCTCCTGAGGCACGAAACAGAACTCCTCTCGTCTCCACATGGGAAGTTGCCTTGTTGGAGCCGTGTCAAACACCTCATGTTGGAGAATCCTGCAGAGTCCCTGAGCCACCTCCACCTTCCAAGGTCTCCCAGGCAACCAAGCCACAGTAGGACTCATCTTCAGGAGAGTCCATTTCAACTCTCCCCTCTGGGTAGCTCACCCAGGAGCCCGCAGATTGAGCCTGCCTTGTCCTGACTAAAGAGTGGGAATATGAGGTGGCGTTCCCAGGCATCCATGCTTAGACACCTGCTCTCGAGTCTTTCCATATGGGGCCTCTTGGAACCATCCAATAGGACTCGACTGTCGTGCAGAAGGTAACCTTCAGTTTTGGAGCAGTTCACAAATCCCATCGTAGGCAAAACTTTCTGGCCTCATGAAGCCCCCACACCCTTCAGGAAGAGGCCATGCTGGACAAGACCTCTAGCCTGAGGCACGTCTCATAGTTGACATGACCTCAGTGCAGGAGATCTCGATTCAGCCTCTGCAGAGTGGGCCTGCCGTGCCCTCGGTCCCAAACCTCACGCTAGCTTGTGTTTTCAGACTTCCTTCCTCACACTCCTGGCAAACAAGCCCTCCGGACTAGGAACTCCAGAACAAAAACCAAGCCCAGTGTCTGCCCAACGGAAGAAAAACGTTTCCCTGTGGGGCTCTCCAGAAAACCCAGATGAGGATCAACCTGCTCGGGCCTCGACGGCACCCGAACTGGATAGGCTGCTCTGGGCACTCATGCTCTGCCTGACACAGCCTGAAGCCAGACGTCCAGACAGACAAGGAGACAGCTGGCCGCACACCCAGCACTTCGGACACGCCATGGTCTTATGCCGTCACCTCATCCTAACCTTGGTTTTCAGATATCTGAACCTAGACATTATATCAATTCTCCACACAGCTGGGTATAGCAAGCACAAAGCAGAACTCCTCCTTCCCCATGGCTGTCAAGCTTGCTCTTGGCATGGAGTCACACCTTCAGGGTGGGAGAAACCTTCATGGCCCCTGATGCCACGCCCAAACTTGAGTGCTGCTTGGGCACAAATTCACACTGTGACCCTCAGCATGAGCCCCATGTCAAAGAAAGGCCTGTCAGGGCCTGGACCAAGAGCCCACATATTGGGCTTGCCAAGCCCCTATGCACCCAATCCTCACCACGGTTTGAATTTTCCAGTCGCCCCGCCCGTACCTGGAGCTCTGCTCTGGAATCCCTTTCTTGGAGAGACCCATGAGCCAGACAACACGACTCCACCCTTCCCACAAAATGACCCCAAACTCTTGGGAGCTGGGACAAATCCCCAGAGAGGGATAATCGTCCACAGTACCTGAGGCCCCGCTCCAATCCACGGCTATCCCGGACACAACATCCAGAGACAAAAGCCTGAAGGAACGCCTCCCTCTTGCCCTTGTTTTAGAGGCCCAGGAGCTCCCTCTCGGGCTGTACATCCGGCCGGCCATACCCTAGGCGCCACTCATAAGCTGAGTTTGTGTATTCAGATTTCTGTGCCCACAGCCTGGACCCACACAACATCCAGGCTAGGGCCTCTGGACCAAACAGCGAAAGATTGTGCCTGCCCTCTCCAAGGAAAGTGTGCCCAATCCATTGATCACAACCCTACAGGTTAGGGAAAAGCTCCAAGGTCCCTGAGGCCATCAATAGTATAGGCCACCCTGGACTAAGAGGGGCTCTCTGACACCAGCGGAGCAACTATCTCCACTTAGACTCTCAGACAGTGTCCCCAGAGACAGAATGTTGAAATGGACAGGCCCCCAGGCCCTAATCTGAACCTTAGCTTTGGTTTCCATGTTTCCGTTCTCAGAGGACTATTTTCTTAGACCAGCACCTGGGGCTTTTCTGAGGCACCAAACCAAACCTCTCTCATCTCCACATGGGCAGCTTTCTTACTGGGATGTATCAAACACTTCAGGTAGGAGAGTTCCGCAGGGCCACTGAACAACCAGCACATTCCAAGGTCTCCATGGACCCAAACGCACATTATGACGCATCCTCAGGAGAGGCCATTTCAACTCAGCCCCCTGGGTCGCGTGTTCCAGAGGCAGCAGATCAAACATATCTTGTCGCTAATAGCCAATGGGAATGCGAGGCATGCTGTACAGGGATCCATCCTTCGAACCCTGCTCTCCAGTCCTTCCATATGGTATGTCCTGGAGCCATGCAACAGGACTCGAATGTCCCGCAGAAGGAAACCTTGTGGTTTGGGGCAACCTCCAAACTCAGCGTGGGAAAACTTCCTTGGCCTCATGAGGCCCCCACTTCATGAAGGTGCCATCATGGACACAGACTCCAGCCTCAGCCAACGTCTGATCCTCAGCCTGACTTCAGATGCAGGAGATTTTGATTCAGCCTCTGCAGAGTGGGCCTGCTCTGCCCTTGGCTCCAATCCTCACACTAGCTTGTGTTTTCAGAATTCCGTCCTCACACTCCTGGCCCACCAACCCTCCCTACTGGGAATTCTGGGGCCACAATGAAGCACTGTGCCTGCCTCCCAGGAGAAAAAAATTGTCTATGGCGCTGCCCAGAAACCCCAAATGAGGATCAATCTGCTTGGCCCTCGGCAACACCCCAATTGCATAGGCTACCTTAAACAGTGATGCTCTGTCGCAAATAGGCTGAGCCCAGACCTTCCAACAGACACCGACACAGCTGGCTGCACACCCAGCACATTGGACCCGCCACTGCCTTAGGCCACAATCCATTCCCAACCTGGGTTTTCAGTTTCGGAACCTAGACCTTATCTCCAATCCCTGCACAGGTGGGAACCTGATGCACAAGTCAGAACCCCTCCTTCCCCATGGCAAGAAACCTTGCTGCTGGCAGTGAGTCAAACCTTCAGTGTAGGAGAAAACGGCATGGCCCATGAGGCCACGCCCAAGCGTGAGGGCCGCCTTGGGAACAAACACACATTGTGACCCTCAGTGTGAGTACCTTATTCAAGTAATGCCTCTCAGTGACTGGACCAAGAGCCCGCATATGTGGCTTGCCATGCCCATAGGCACCCAGGACTAACTAGATGGTGTGTATTTCAGTTGAGGGAACCCACTGCTGTGCTCTAGAATCCCTCTCCTGGGGGGTCCCCTGTGGCAGAAAACAGTACTCTTCATTCCCACAGAATGAACACAAACACTTGGGAGCTTGGACAATCCCCCGAGAGGAAGGCTCTTCCTCGGCCTCTGAGACAACCCCTACCCTGACCGGACACTGTAAACGCAACACCCAGAGACAAAATCCTGAGTGACTGCCTCCCACTTGCCCTACTTTGATTTCCAGAGGATCTCCCCTCACGGACTAGAGATCAGGCCTGCCATTACATTGGCCCCTAGCTGAGCCAAGTTTGCTTTTTCAGACATCTGTCCCCACAGCCCTGGCAAACACAGCCACTAGGCTGGGTCCTCTGGAGCCATACCACAGGACCGTGCCTGCTCTCTCCTGGGAAACTGTGTCCATTCCTTTGGCCACACACCTCCAGAATATGAGAAACCTCAAGGCCTCCGAGGACATCCCACTACTGGGAGCCTCACTGGACTCACAGGGGCATTCGGACACAAGCTGAGCAGCTACATCCATGAGTGCATGCACACAGATGTCAACAGAGATAGAAGGTTGAGCCGGACAGGCCTTTAGGCCGTAGTCTCAACTCTTGCTTTGGTTTCCAGGTGTCACTCCTCAGAGGCTTTGGTTCGAAGAACAGGGTATGGGGCTTTCCTGAGGCACGGAACAGAACTCCTCTCGTCTCCACATGGGAAGTTGCCTTGTTGGAGCCGTGTCAAACACCTCATGTTGGAGAATCCTGCAGAGTCCCTGAGCCACCTCCACATTCCAAGGTCTCCCAGGCCACCAAGCCAAAGTAGGACTCATCTTCAGGAGAGTCCATTTCAACTCTCCCCTCTGGGTAGCTCACCCAGGAGCCCGCAGATTAAGCCTGCCTTGTCCTGACTAAAGAGTGGGAATATGTGGTGGCGTTCCCAGGCATCCATGCTTAGACACCTGCTCTCGAGTCTTTCCATATGGGGCCTCTTGGAACCATCCAATAGGACTCCACTGTCGTGCAGAAGGTTACCTTCAGTTTTGGAGCAGTTCACAAATCCCATCGTAGCCAAAACTTTCTGGCCTCATGAAGCCCCCACACCCTTCAGGAAGAGGCCATGCTGGACAAGACCTCTAGCCTGAGGCACGTATCATAGTTGACATGACCTCAGTGCAGGAGATCTCGATTCAGCCTCTGCAGAGTGGGCCTGCCATGCCCTCGGTCCCAAACCTCACGCTAGCTTGTGTTTTCAGACTTCCTTCCTCACACTCATGGCAAACAAGCCCTCCGGACTAGGAACTCCAGAACCACAACCCAGCCCAGTGTCTGCCCAACGGAAGAAAAACGTTTCCCTGTGGGGCTCTCCAGAAAACCCAGATGAGGATCACCCTGCTCGGGCCTCGACGGTACCCGAACTGGATAGGCTGCTCTGGGCACTCATGCTCTGCCTGATACAGCCTGAAGCCAGACGTCCAGATAGAAAAGGAGACAGCTGGCCGCACACCCAGCACTTCGGACACGCCATGGTCTTATGCCGTCACCTCATCCTAACCTTGGTTTTCAGATATCTGAACCTAGACATTTTATCAATTCTCCACACAGCTGGGTATAGCAAGCACAAAACAGAACTCCTCCTTCCCCATGGCTGTCAAGCTTGCTCTTGGCATGGTGTCACACCTTCAGGGTGGGAGAAACCTTCATGGCCCCTGATGCCACGCCCAAACTTGAGTGCTGCTTGGGCACAAATTCACACTGTGACCCTCAGCATGAGCCCCATGTCAAAGAAAGGCCTGTCAGGGCCTGGACCAAGAGCCCACATATGGGGCTTGTCAAGCCCCTATGCACCCAATCCTCAACACGGTTTGAATTTTCCAGTCGCCCCGCCCGTACCTGGAGATCTGCTCTGGAATCCCTTTCTTGGAGAGACCCATGAGCCAGACAACATGACTCCACCCTTCCCACAAAATGACCCCAAACTTTTGGGAGCTGGGACAAATCCCCAGAGAGGGATACTCGTCCACAGTACCTGAGGCCACCGCTCCAATCCACGGCTATCCCGGACACAACATCCAGAGACAAAAGCCTGAAGGAACGCCTCCCACTCGCCCTTGTTTCAGAGGCCCAGGAGCTCCCTCTCGGGCTGTACATCCGGCCGGCCATACCCTAGGCGCCACTCATAAGCTGAGTTTGTGTATTCAGACTTCTGTGCCCACAGCCTGGACCCACACAACATCCAGGCTAGGGCCTCTGGACCAAACAGCGAAAGATTGTGCCTGCCCTCTCCAAGGAAAGTGTGCCCAATCCATTGACCACAACCCTACAGGTTAGGGAAAAGCTCCAAGGTCCCTGAGGCCATCAATAGTATAGGCCACCCTGGACTAAGAGGGGCTCTCTGACACCAGCGGAGCAACTATCTCCACTTAGACTCTCAGACAGTGTCCCAGAGACAGAAGGTTGAAATGGACAGGCCCCCAGGCCCTAATCTGAACCTTAGCTTTGGTTTCCATGTTTCCGTTCTCAGAGGACTGTTTTCGTAGACCAGCACCTGGGGCTTTTCTGAGGCACCAAACCAAACCTCTCTCATCTCCACATGGGCAGCATTCTTACTGGGATGTATCAAACACTTCAGGTAGGAGAGTTCCGCAGGGCCACTGAACAACCAGCACATTCCAAGGTCTCCATGGACCCAAACGCACATTATGACGCATCCTCAGGAGAGGCCATTTCAACTCAGCCCCCTGGGTCGCGTGTTCCAGAGGCAGCAGATAAAACATATCTTGTCGCTAATAGCCAATGGGAATGCGAGGCATGCTGTACAGGGATCCATCCTTCGAACCCTGCTCTCCAGTCCTTCCATATGGTATGTCCTGGAGCCATGCAACAGGACTCGAATGTCCCGCAGAAGGAAACCTTGTGGTTTGGGGCAACCTCCAAACTCAGCGTGGGAAAACTTCCTTGGCCTCATGAGGACCCCACTTCATGAAGGTGCCATCATGGACACATACTCCAGCCTCAGCCAACGTCTGATCCTCAGCCTGACTTCAGATGCAGGAGATTTTGATTCAGCCTCTGCAGAGTGGGCCTGCTCTGCCCTTGGCTCCAATCCTCACACTAGCTTGTGTTTTCAGACTTCCGTCCTCACACTCCTGGCCCACCAACCCTCCCTACTGGGAATTCTGGGGCCACAATGAAGCACTGTGCCTGCCTCCCAGGAGAAAAACATTGTCTATGGCGCTGCCCAGAAACCACAAATGAGGATCAAACTGCTTGGCCCTCGGCAACACCCCAATTGCATAGGCTACCTTAAACAGTGATGCTCTGTCGCAAATAGGCTGAGCCCAGACCTTCCAACAGACACCGACACAGCTGGCTGCATACCCAGCACATTGGACCCGCCACTGCCTTAGGCCACCATCCATTCCCAACCTGGGTTTTCAGTCATCGGAACCTAGACCTTATCTCCAATCCCTGCACAGGGGGGAACCTGATGCACAAGTCAGAACCCCTCCTTCCCCATGGCCAGAAACCTTGCTGCTTGCAGTGGGTCAAACCTTCAGTGTAGGAGAAAACGGCATGGCCCATGAGGCCACGCCCAAGCGTGAGGGCCGCCTTGGGCACAAACACACATTGTGACCCTCAGCGTGAGTACCTTATTCAAGTAACGCCTCTCAGTGACTGGACCAAGAGCCCGCATATGTGGCTTGCCATGCCAATAGGCACCCAGGACTAACTAGATGGTGTGTATGCCAGTTGAGGGAACCCACTGCTGTGCTCTAGAGTCCCTCTCCTGGGAGGTCCCGTGTGGCAGAAAACAGTACTCTTCATTCCCACAGAATGAACACAAACACTTGGGAGCTTGGACAATCCCCCGAGAGGAAGGCTCTTCCTCGGCCTCTGAGACAACCCCTACCCTGACCGGACACTGTAAACGCAACACCCAGAGACAAAATCCTGAGTGACTGCCTCCCACTTGCCCTACTTTGATTTCCAGAGGATCTCCCCTCACGGACTAGAGATCAGGCCTGCCATTACATTGGCCCCTAGCTGAGCCAAGTTTGCTTTTTCAGACATCTGTCCCCACAGCCCTGGCAAACACAGCCTCTAGGCTGGGTCCTCTGGAGCCATACCACAGGACCGTGCCTGCTCTCTCCTGGGAAACTGTGTCCATTCCTTTGGCCACACACCTCCAGAATATGAGAAACCTCAAGGCCTCCGAGGACATCCCACTACTGGGAGCCTCACTGGACTCACAGGGGCATTCGGACACAAGCTGAGCAGCTACATCCATGAATGCATGCACACAGATGTCAACAGAGATAGAAGGTTGAGCTGGACAGGCCTTTAGGCCGTAGTCTCAACTCTTGCTTTGGTTTCCAGGTGTCACTCCTCAGAGGCTTTGGTTCGAAGAACAGGGTACGGGGCTTTCCTGAGGCACGGAACAGAACTCCTCTCGTCTCCACATGGGAAGTTGCCTTGTTGGAGCCGTGTCAAACACCTCATGTTGGAGAATCCTGCAGAGTCCCTGAGCCACCTCCACATTCCAAGGTCTCCCAGGCCACCAAGCAACAGTAGGACTCATCTTCAGGAGAGTCCATTTCAACTCTACCCTCTGGGTAGCTCACCCAGGAGCCCGCAGATTGAGCCTGCCTTGTCCTGACTAAAGAGTGGGAATATGAGGTGGCGTTCCCAGGCATCCATGCTTAGACACCTGCTCTCGAGTCTTTCCATATGGGGCCTCTTGGAACCATCCAATAGGACTCGACTGTTGAGCAGAAGGTATCCTTCAGTTTTGGAGCAGTTCAAAAATCCCATCATAGCCAATACTTTCTGGCCTCATGAAGCCACCACAACCTTCAGGAAGAGGCCATGCTGGACAAGAACTCTAGCCTGAGGCACGTCTCATAGTTGACATGACCTCAGTGCAGGAGATCTCGATTCAGCCTCTGCAGAGTGGGCCTGCCGTGCCCTCGGTCCCAAACCTCACGCTAGCTTGTGTTTTCAGACTTCCTTCCTCACACTCCTGGCAAACAAGCCCTCCGGACTAGGAACTCCAGAACCAAAACCCAGCCCAGTGTCTGCCCAACGGAAGAAAAACGTTTCCCTGTGGGGCTCTCCAGAAAATCCAGATGAGGCTCAACCTGCTCGGGCCTCGACGGCACCCGAACTGGATAGGCTGCTCTGGGCACTCAAGCTCTGCCTGACACAGCCTGAAGCCAGACGTCCAGACAGACAAGGAGACAGCTGGCCGCACACCCAGCACTTCGGACACGCCATGGTCTTATGCCGTCACCTCATCCTAACCTTGGTTTTCAGATATCTGAACCTAGACATTATATCAATTCTCCACACAGCTGGGTATAGCAAGCACAAAACAGAACTCCTCCTTCCCCATGGCTGTCAAGCTTGCTCTTGGCATGGAGTCACACCTTCAGGGTGGGAGAAACCTTCATGGCCCCTGATGCCACGCCCAAACTTGAGTGATGCTTGGGCACAAATTCACACTGTGACCCTCAGCATGAGCCCCATGTCAAAGAAAGGCCTGTCAGGACCTGGACCAAGAGCCCACATATGGGGCTTGCAAAGCCCCTATGCACCCAATCCTCACCACGGTTTGAATTTTCCAGTCGCCCCGCCCGTACCTGGAGCTCTGCTCTGGAATCCCTTTCTTGGAGAGACCCATGAGCCAGACAACACGACTCCACCCTTCCCACAAAATGACCCCAAACTCTTGGGAGCTGGGACAAATCCCCAGAGAGGGATACTCGTCCACAGTACCTGAGGCCACCGCTTTAATCGACGGCTATCCCGGACACAACATCCAGAGACAAAAACCTGAAGGAACGCCTCCCACTCGCCCTTGTTTCAGAGGCCCAGGAGCTCCCTCTTGGGCTGTACATCCGGCCGGCCATACCCTAGGCGCCACTCATAAGCTGAGTTTGTGTATTCAGACTTCTGTGCCCACAGCCTGGACCCACACAACATCCAGGCTAGGGCCTCTGGACCAAACATCGAAAGATTGTGCCTGCCCTCTCCAAGGAAAGTGTGCCCAATCCATTGACCACAACCCTACAGGTTAGGGAAAAGCTCCAAGGTCCCTGAGGCCATCAATAGTATAGGCCACCCTGGACTAAGAGGGGCTCTCTGACACCAGCGGAGAACTATCTCCACTTAGACACTCAGACAGTGTCCCAAGAGACAGAAGGTTGAAATGGACAGGCCCCCAGGCCCTAATCTGAACCTTAGCTTTGGTTTCCATGTTTCCGTTCTCAGAGGACTGTTTTCGTAGACCAGCACCTGGGGCTTTTCTGAGGCACCAAACCAAACCTCTCTCATCTCCACATGGGCAGCTTTCTTACTGGGATGTATCAAACACTTCAGGTAGGAGAGTTCCGCAGGGCCACTGAACAACCAGCACATTCCAAGGTCTCCATGGACCCAAACGCACTTTATGACGCATCCTCAGGAGAGGCCATTTCAACACAGCCCACTGGGTCGCGTGTTCCAGAGGCAGCAGATCAAACATATCTTGTTGCTAATAGCCAATAGGAATGCGAGGCATGCTGTACAGGGATCCATCCTTCGAACACTGCTCTCCAGTCCTTCCATATGGTATGTCCTGGAGCCATGCAACAGGACTCGAATGTCCCGCAGAAGGAAACCTTGTGGTTTGGAGCAACCTCCAAACTCAGCCTGGGAAAACTTCCTTGGCCTCATGAGGCCCCCACTTCATGAAGGTGCCATCATGGACACATACTCCAGCCTCAGCCAACGTCTGATCCTCAGCCTGACTTCAGATGCAGGAGATTTTGATTCAGCCTCTGCAGAGTGGGCCTGCTCTGCCCTTGGCTCCAATCCTCACACTAGCTTGTGTTTTCAGACTTCCGTCCTCACACTCCTGGCCCACCAACCCTCCCTACTGGGAATTCTGGGGCCACAATGAAGCACTGTGCCTGCCTCCCAGGAGAAAAACATTGTCTATGGCGCTGCCCAGAAACCCCAAATGAGGATCAAACTGCTTGGCCCTCGGCAACACCCCAATTGCATAGGCTACCTTAAACAGTGATGCTCTGTCGCAAATAGCCTGAGCCCAGACCTTCCAACAAACACCGACACAGCTGGCTGCACACCCAGCACATTGGACCCGCCACTGCCTTAGGCCACCATCCATTCCCAACCTGGGTTTTCAGTCATCGGAACCTAGACCTTATCTCCAATCCCTGCACAGGGGGGAACCTGATGCACAAGTCAGAACCCCTCCTTCCCCATGGCAAGAAACTTTGCTGCTGGCAGTGAGTCAAACCTTCAGTGTAGGAGAAAACGGCATGGCCCATGAGGCCACGCCCAAGCGTGAGGGCCGCCTTGGGCACAAACACACATTGTGACCCTCAGCGTGAGTACCTTATTCAAGTAACGCCTCTCAGTGACTGGACCAAGAGCCCGCATATGTGGCTTGCCATGCCCATAGGCACCCAGGACTAACTAGATGGTGTGTATTCCAGTTGAGGGAACCCACTGCTGTGCTCTAGAGTCCCTCTCCTGGGGGGTCCCCTGTGGCAGAAAACAGTACTCTACATTCCCACATAATGAACACAAACACTTGGGAGCTTGGACAATCCCCCAAGAGGAAGGCTCTTTCTCGGCCTCTGAGACAACCCCTACCCTGACCGGACACTGGAAACGCAACACCCAGAGACAAAATCCTGAGTGACTGCCTCCCACTTGCCCTACTTTGATTTCCAGAGGATCTCCCCTCACGGACTAGAGATCAGGCCTGCCATTACATTGGCCCCTTGCTGAGCCAAGTTTGCTTTTTCAGACATCTGTCCCCACAGCCCTGGCAAACACAGCCTCTAGGCTGGGTCCTCTGGAGCCATACCACAGGACCTTGCCTGCTCTCTCCTGGGAAACTGTGTCCATTCTTTTGGCCACACACCTCCAGAATATGAGAAACCTCAAGGCCTCCGAGGACATCCCACTACTGGGAGCCTCACTGGACTCACAGGGGCATTTGGACACAAGCTGAGCAGCTACATCCATGAATGCATGCACACAGATGTCAACGAGATCGAAGGTTGAGCCGGACAGGCCTTTAGGCCGTAGTCTCAACTCTTGCTTTGGTTTCCAGGTGTCACTCCTCAGAGGCTTTGGTTCGAAGAACAGGGTATGGGGCTTTCCTGAGGCACGGAACAGAACTCCTCTCGTCTCCACATGGGAAGTTGCCTTGTTGGAGCCGTGTCAAACACCTCATGTTGGAGAATCCTGCAGAGTCCCTGAGCCACCTCCACATTCCAAGGTCTCCCAGGCCACCAAGCCAGAGTAGGACTCATCTTCAGGAGAGTCCATTTCAACTCTCCCCTCTGGGTAGCTCACCCAGGAGCCCGCAGATTGAGCCTGCCTTGTCCTGACTAAAGAGTGGGAATATGAGGTGGCGTTCCCAGGCATCCATGCTTAGACACCTGCTCTCGAGTCTTTCCATATGGGGCCTCTTGGAACCATCGAATAGGACTCGACTGTCGAGCAGAAGGTATCCTTCAGTTTTGGAGCAGTTCACAAATCCCATCGTAGCCAAAATTTTCTGGCCTCATGAAGCCCCCACACCCTTCAGGAAGAGGCCATGCTGGACAAGAACTCTAGCCTGAGGCACGTCTCATAGTTGACATGACCTCAGTGCAGGAGATCTCGATTCAGCCTCTGCAGAGTGGGCCTGCCGTGCCCTCGGTCCCAAACCTCACGCTAGCTTGTGTTTTCAGACTTCCTTCCTCACACTCCTGGCAAACAAGCCCTCCGGACTAGGAACTCCAGAACCAAAACCCAGCCCAGTGTCTGCCCAACGGAAGAAAAACGTTTCCCTGTGGGGCTCTCCAAAAATCCAGATGAGGATCAACCTTCTCGGGCCTCGACGGCACCCTAGCTGGATAGGCTGCTCTGGGCACATATGCTCTGCCTGACACAGCCTGAAGCCAGACGTCCAGACAGACAAGGAGACAGCTGGCCGCACACCCAGCACTTCGGACGCGCCATGGTCTTATGCCGTCACCTCATCCTAACCTTGGTTTTCAGATATCTGAACCTAGACATTATATCAATTCTCCACACAGCTGGGTATAGCAAGCACAAAACAGAACTCCTCCTTCCCCATGGCTGTCAAGCTTGCTCTTGGCATGGAGTCACACCTTCAGGGTGGGAGAAACCTTCATGGCCCCTGATGCCACGCCCAAACTTGAGTGCTGCTTGGGCACAAATTCACACTGTGACCCTCAGCATGAGCCCCATGTCAAAGAAAGGCCTGTCAGGGCCTGGACCAAGAGCCCACATATGGGGCTTGCCAAGCCCCTATGCACCCAATCCTCACCACGGTTTGAATTTTCCAGTCGCCCCGCCCGTACCTGGAGCTCTGCTCTGGAATCCCTTTCTTGGAGAGACCCATGAGCCAGACAACACGACTCCACCCTTCCCACAAAATGACCCCAAACTCTTGGGAGCTGGGACAAATCCCCAGAGAGGGATACTCGTCCACAGTACCTGAGGCCACCGCTCCAATCCACGGCTATCCCGGACACTACATCCAGAAACAAAAGCCTGAAGGAACGCCTCCCACTCGCCCTTGTTTCAGAAACCCAGGAGCTCCCTTTCGGGCTGTACTTCCGGCCGGCCATACCCTAGGAGCCACTCATAAGCTGAGTTTGTGTATTCAGACTTCTGTGCCCACAGGCTGGACCCACACAACATCCAGGCTAGGGCCTCTGGACCAAACAGCGAAAGATTGTGCCTGCCCTCTCCAAGGAAAGTGTGCCAAATCCATTGACCACAACCCTACAGGTTAGGGAAAAACTCCAAGGTCCCTGAGGCCATCAATAGTATAGGCCACCCTGGACTAAGAGGGGCTCTCTGACACCAGCGGAGCAACTATCTCCACTTAGACTCTCAGACAGTGTCCCCAGAGACAGAAGGTTGAAATGGACAGGCCCCCAGGCCCTAATCTAAAGCTTAGCTTTGGTTTCCATGTTTCCGTTCTCAGAGGACTGTTTTCGTAGACCAGCACCTGGGGCTTTTTTGAGGCACCAAACCAAACATCTCTCATCTCCACATGGGCAGCTTTCTTACTGGGATGTATCAAACACTTCAGGTAGGAGAGTTCTGCAGGGCCACTGAACAACCAGCACATTCCAAGGTCTCCATGGACCCAAACGCAATTATGAGGCATCCTCAGGAGAGGCCATTTCAACTCAGCCCCCTGGGTCGCGTGTTGCAGAGGCAGCAGATCAAACATATTTTGTCGCTAATAGCCAAAGGGAATGCGAGGCATGCTGTACAGGGATCCATCCTTCGAAACCTGCTCTCCAGTCCTTCCATATGGTATGTCCTGGAGCCATGCAACAGGACTCGAATGTCCCGCAGAAGCAAACCTTGTGGTGTGGGGCAACCTCCAAACTCAGCGTGGGAAAACTTCCTTGGCCTCATGAGGCCGCAACTTCATGAAGGTGCCATCATGGACACATACTCCAGCCTCAGCCAACGTCTGATCCTCAGCCTGACTTCAGATGCAGGAGATTTTAATTCAGCCTCTGCAGAGTGGGCCTGCTCTGCCCTTGGCTCCAATCCTCACACTAGCTTGTGTTTTCAGACTTCCGTCCTCACACTCCTGGCCCACAAACCCTCCCTACTGGGAATTCTGGGGCCACAATGAAGCACAGTGCCTGCCTCCCAGGAGAAAAACATTGTCTATGGCGCTGCCCAGAAACCCCAAATGAGGATCAAACTGCTTGGCCCTCGGCAACACCCCAATTGCATAGGCTACCTTAAACAGTGATGCTCTGTCGCAAATAGCCTGAGCCCAGACATTCCAACAGACACCGACACAGCTGGCTGCACACCCAGCACATTGGACCCGCCACTGCCTTAGGCCACCATCCATTCCCAACCTGGGTTTTCAGTCATCGGAACCTAGACCTTATCTCCAATCCCTGCACAGGGGGGAACCTGATGCACAAGTCAGAACCCCTCCTTCCCCATGGCAAGAAACCTTGCTGCTGGCAGTGGGTCAAACCTTCAGTGTAGGAGAAAACGGCATGGCCCATGAGGCCACGCCCAAGCGTGAGGGCCGCCTTGGGCACAAACACACATTGTGACCCTCAGTGTGAGTACCTTATTCAAGTAACGCCTCTCAGTGACTGGACCAAGAGCCCGCATATGTGGCTTGCCATGCCCATAGGCACCCAGGACTAACTAGATGGTGTGTATTCCAGTTGAGGGAACCCACTGCTGTGCTCTAGAGTCCCTCTCCTGGGGGGTCCCCTGTGGCAGAAAACAGTACTCTTCATTCCCACAGAATGAACACAAACACTTGTGAGCTTGGACAATCCCTCGAGAGGAAGGCTCTTCCTCGGCCTCTGAGACAACCCCTCCCCTGACCGGACACTGTAAACGCAACACCCAGAGACAAAATCCTGAGTGACTGCCTCCCACTTGCCCTACTTTGATTTCCAGAGGATCTCCCCTCACGGACTAGAGATCAGGCCTGCCATTACATTGGCCCCTAGCTGAGCCAAGTTTGCTTTTTCAGACATCTGTCCCCACAGCCCTGGCAAACACAGCCTCTAGGCTGGGTCCTCTGGAGCCATACCACAGGACCGTGCCTGCTCTCTCCTGGGAAACTGTGTCCATTCCTTTGGCCACACACCTCCAGAATATGAGAAACCTCAAGGCCTCCGAGGACATCCCACTACTGGGAGCCTCACTGGACTCACAGGGGCATTCGGACACAAGCTGAGCAGCTACTTCCATGAATGCATGCACACAGATGTCAACAGAGATAGAAGGTTGAGCCGGACAGGCCTTTAGGCCGTAGTCTCAACACTTGCTTTGGTTTCCAGGTGTCACTCCTCAGAGGCTTTGGTTCGAAGAACAGGGTATGGGGCTTTCCTGAGGCACGGAACAGAACTCCTCTCGTCTCCACTTGGGGAGTTTCCTTGTTGGAGCCGTGTCAAACACCTTATGTTGGAGAATCCTGCAGAGTCCCTGAGCCACCTCCACATTCCAAGGTCTCCCAGGCCACCAAGCCACAGTAGGACTCATCTTCAGGAGAGTCCATTACAACTCTCCCCTCTGGGTAGCTCACCCAGGAGCTCGCAGATTGAGCCTGCTTTGTCCTGACCAGAGAGTGGGAATATGAGGTGGCGTTCCCAGGCATCCATGCTTAGACACCTGCTCTCGAGTCTTTCCATATGGGGCCTCTTGGAACCATCCAATAGGACTCGACTGTCGAGCAGAAGGTATCCTTCAGTTTTGGAGCAGTTCACAAATCCCATCGTAGCCAAAACTTTCTGGCCTCATGAAGCCCCCACACCCTTCAGGAAGAGGCCATGCTGGACAAGAACTCTAGCCTGAGGCACGTCTCATAGTTGACATGACCTCAGTGCAGGAGATCTCGATTCAGCCTCTGCAGAGTGGGCCTGCCGTGCCCTCGGTCACAAACCTCACGCTAGCTTGTGTTTTCAGACTTCCTTCCTCACACTCCTGGCAAACAAACCCTCCGGACTAGGAACTCCAGAACCAAAACCCAGCCCAGTGTCTGCCCAACGGAAGAAAAACGTTTCCCTGTGGGGCTCTCCAGAAAACCCAGATGAGGCTCAACCTGCTCGGGCCTCGACGGCACCCGAACTGGATAGGCTGCTCTGGGCACTCATGCTCTTCCTGACACAGCCTGAAGCCAGACGTCCAGACAGACAAGGAGACAGCTGGCCGCACACCCAGCACTTCTGACACGCCATGGTCTTATGCCGTCACCTCATCCTAACCTTGGATTTCAGATATCTGAACCTAGACATTATATCAATTCTCCACACAGCTGGGTATTGCAAGCACAAAACAGAACTCCTCCTTCCCCATGGCTGTCAAGCTTGCTCTTGGCATGGAGTCACACCTTCAGGGTGGGAGAAACCTTCATGGCCCCTGATGCCACGCCCAAACTTGAGTGCTGCTTGGGCACAAATTCACACTGTGACCCTCAGCATGAGCCCCATCTCAAAGAAAGGCCTGTCAGGGCCTGGACCAAGAGACCACATATGGGGCTTGCCAATCCCCTGTACACCCAATCCTCACCACGGTTTGAATTTTCCAGTCGCCCCGCCCGTACCTGGAGCTCTGCTCTGGAATCCCTTTCTTGGAGAGACCCATGAGCCAGACAACACGACTCCACCCTTCCCACAAAATGACCCCAAACTCTAGGGAGCTGGGACAAATCCCAAGAGAGGGATACTCGTCCACAGTACCTGAGGCCACCGCTCCAATCCACGGCTATCCCGGACACAACATCCAGAGACAAAAGCCTGAAGGAACGCCTCCCACTCGCCCTTGTTTCAGAGGCCCAGGAGCTCCCTCTCGGGCTGTACATCCGGGCCGGCCATACCCTAGGCGCCACTCATAAGCTGAGTTTGTGTATTCAGACTTCTGTGCCCACAGCCTGGACCCACACAACATCCAAGCTAGGGCCTCTGGACCAAACAGCGAAAGATTGTGCCTGCCCTCTCCAAGGAAAGTGTGCCCAATCCATTGACCACAACCCTACAGGTTAGGGAAAAGCTCCAAGGTCCCTGAGGCCATCAATAGTATAGGCCACCCTGGACTAAGAGGGGCTCTCTGACACCAGCGGAGCAACTATCTCCACTTAGACTCTCAGATAGTGTCCCCAGAGACCGAAGGTTGAAATGGACAGGCCCCCAGGCCCTAATCTGAACCATAGCTTTGGTTTCCATGTTTCCGTTCTCAGAGGACTATTTTCGTAGACAAGCACCTGGGGCTTTTCTGAGGCACCAAACCAAACCTCTCTCATCTCCACATGGGCAGCTTTCTTACTGAGATGTATCAAACACTTCAGGTAGGAGAGTTCCGCAGGGCCACTGAACAACCAGCACATTCCAAGGTCTCCATGGACCCAAACGCACATTATGACGCATCCTCAGGAGAGGCCATTTCAACTCAGCCCCCTGGGTCGCGTGTTCCAGAGGCAGCAGATCAAACATATCTTGTCGCTAATAGCCAATGGGAATGCGAGGCATGCTGTACAGGGATCCATCCTTCGAACCCTGCTCTCCAGTCCTTCCATATGGTATGTCCTGGAGCCATGCAACAGGACTCGAATGTCCCGCAGAAGGAAACCTTGTGGTGTGGGGCAACCTCCAAACTCAGCGTGGGAAAACTTCCTTGGCCTCATGAGGCCCCCACTTCATGAAGGTGCCATCATGGACACAGACTCCAGCCTCAGCCAACGTCTGATCCTCAGCCTGACTTCAGATGCAGGAGATTTTGATTCAGCCTCTGCAGAGTGGGCCTGCTCTGCCCTTGGCTCCAATCCTCACACTAGCTTGTGTTTTCAGACTTCCGTCCTCACACTCCTGGCCCACAAACCCTCCCTACTGGGAATTCTGGGGCCACAATGAAGCACTGTGCCTGCCTCCCAGGAGAAAAACATTGTCTATGGCGCTGCCCAGAAACCCCAAATGAGGATCAAACTGCTTGGCCCTCGGCAACACCCCAATTGCATAGGCTACCTTAAACAGTGATGCTCTGTCGCAAATAGCCTGAGCCCAGACCTTCCAACAGACACCGACACAGCTGGCTGCACACCCAGCACATTGGACCCGCCACTGCCTTAGGCCACCATCCATTCCCAACCTGGGTTTTCAGTCATCAGAACCTAGACCTTATCTCCAATCCCTGCACAGGGGGGAACCTGATGCACAAGTCAGAACCCCTCCTTCCCCATGGCAAGAAACCTTGCTGCTGGCAGTGAGTCAAACCTTCAGTGTAGGAGAAAACGGCATGGCCCATGAGGCCACGCCCAAGCGTGAGGGCCGCCTTGGGCACAAACACACATTGTGACCCTCAGCTTGAGTACCTTATTCAAGTAACGCCTCTCAGTGACTGGACCAAGAGCCCGCATATGTGGCTTGCCATGCCCATAGGCACCCAGGACTAACTAGATGGTGTGTATTCCAGTTGAGGGAACCCACTGCTGTGCTCTAGAGTCCCTCTCCTGGGGGGTCCCCTGTGGCAGAAAACAGTACTCTTCATTCCCACAGAATGAACACAAACACTTGGGAGCTTGGACAATCCCCCGAGAGGAAGGCTCTTCCTCGGCTTCTGAAACAACCCCTCCCCTGACCGGACACTGTAAACGCAACACCCAGAGACAAAATCCTGAGTGACTGCCTCCCACTTGCCCTACTTTGATTTCCAGAGGATCTCCCCTCACGGACTAGAGATCAGGCCTGCCATTACATTGGCCCCTAGCTGAACCAAGTTTGCTTTTTCAGACATCTGTCCCCACAGCCCTGGCAAACAGAGCCTCTAGGCTGGGTCCTCTGGAGCCATACCACAGGACCGTGCCTGCTCTCTCCTGGGAAACTGTGTCCATTCCTTTGGCCACACACCTCCAGAATATGAGAAACCTCAAGGCCTCCGAGGACATCCCACTACTGGGAGCCTCACTGGACTCACAGGGGCATTCGGACACAAGCTGAGCAGCTACATCCATGAATGCATGCACACAGATGTCAACAGAGATAGAAGGTTGAGCCGGACAGGCCTTTAGGCCGTAGTCTCAACTCTTGCTTTGGTTTCCAGGTGTCACTCCTCAGAGGCTTTGGTTCGAAGAACAGGGTATGGGGCTTTCCTGAGGCACGGAACAGAACTCCTCTCGTCTCCACATGGGAAGTTGCCTTGTTGGAGCCGTGTCAAACACCTCATGTTGGAGAATCCTGCAGAGTCCCTGAGTCACCTCCACATTCCAAGGTCTCCCTGGCCACCAAGCCAGAGTAGGACTCATCTTCAGGAGAGTCCATTTCAACTCTACCCTCTGGGTAGCTCACCCAGGAGCCCGCAGATTGAGCCTGCCTTGTCCTGACTAAAGAGTGGGAATATGAGGTGGCGTTCCCAGGCATCCATGCTTAGACACCTGCTCTCGAGTCTTTCCATATGGGGCCTCTTGGAACCATCCAATAGGACTCGACTGTCGTGCAGAAGGTAACCTTCAGTTTTGGAGCAGTTCACAAATCCCATCGTAGGCAAAACTTTCTGGCCTCATGAAGCCCCCACACCCTTCAGGAAGAGGCCATGCTGGACAAGAACTCTAGCCTGAGGCACGTCTCATAGTTGACATGACCTCAGTGCAGGAGATCTCGATTCAGCCTCTGCAGAGTGGGCCTGCCGTGCCCTTGGTCCCAAACCTCACGCTAGCTTGTGTTTTCAGACTTCCTTCCTCACACTCCTGGCAAACAAGCCCTCCGGACTAGGAACTCCAGAACCAAAACCCAGCCCAGTGTCTGCCCAACGGAAGAAAAACGTTTCCCTGTGGGGCTCTCCAGAAAACCCAGATGAGGATCAACCTGCTCGGGCCTCGACGGTACCCGAACTGGATAGGCTGCTCTGGGCACTCATGCTATGCCTGACACAGCCTCAAGCCAGACGTCCAGACAGACAAGGAGACAGCTGGCCGCACACCCAGCACTTCGGACACGCCATGGTCTTATGCCGTCACCTCATCCTAACCTTGGTTTTCAGATATCTGAACCTAGACATTATATCAATTCTCCACACAGCTGGGTATAGCAAGCAGAAAACAGAACTCCTTCTTCCCCATGGCTGTCAAGCTTGCTCTTGGCATGGAGTCACACCTTCAGGTTGGGAGAAACCTTCATGCCCCCTGATTTCACGCCCAAACTTGAGTGCTGCTTGGGCACAAATTCACACTGTGACCCTCAGCATGAGCCCCATGTCAAAGAAAGGCCTGTCAGGGCCTGGACCAAGAGCCCACATATGGGGCTTGCCAAGCCCCTATGCACCCAATCCTCCCCACGGTTTGAATTTTCCAGTCGCCCCGCCCGTACCTGGAGCTCTGCTCTGGAATCCCTTTCTTGGAGAGACCCATGAGCCAGACAACACGACTCCACCCTTCCCACAAAATGACCCCAAACTCTTGGGAGCTGGGACAAATCCCCAGAGAGGGATACTCGTCCACAGTACCTGAGGCCACCGCTCCAATCCACGGCTATCCCGGACACAACATCCAGAGACAAAAGCCTGAAGGAACGCCTCCCACTCGCACTTGTTTCAGAGGCCCAGGAGCTCCCTCTCGGACTGTACATCCGGCCTGCCATACCCTAGGCGCCACTCATAAGCTGAGTTTGTGTATTCAGACTTCTGTGCCCACAGCCTGGACCCACACAACATCCAGGCTAGGGCCTCTGGACCAAACAGCGAAAGATTGTGCCTGTCCTCTCCAAGGAAAGTGTGCCCAATCCATTGACCACAACCCTACAGGTTAGGGAAAAGCTCCAAGGTCCCTGAGGCCATCAATAGTATAGGCCAACCTGGACTAAGAGGGGCTCTCTGACACCAGCGGAGCAACTATCTCCACTTAGACTCTCAGACAGTGTCCCCAGAGACAGAAGGTTGAAATGGACAGGCCCCCAGGCCCTAATCTGAACCTTAGCTTTGGTTTCCATGTTTCCGTTCTCAGAGGACTGTTTTCGTAGACCAGCACCTGGGGCTTTTCTGAGGCACCAAACCAAACCTCTCTCATCTCCACATGGGCAGCTTTCTTACTGAGATGTATCAAACACTTCAGGTAGGAGAGTTCCGCAGGGCCACTGAACAACCAGCACATTCCAAGGTCTCCATGGACCCAAACGCACATTATGACGCATCCTCAGGAGAGGCCATTTCAACTCAGCCCCCTGGGTCGCGTGTTCCAGAGGCAGCAGATCAAAAATATCTTGTCGCTAATAGCCAATGGGAATGCGAGGCATGCTGTACAGGGATCCATCCTTCGAACCCTGCTCTCCAGTCCTTCCATATGGTATGTCCTGGAGCCATGCAACAGGACTCGAATGTCCCGCAGAAGGAAACCTTGTGGTTTGGGGCAACCTCCAAACTCAGCGTGGGAAAACTTCCTTGGCCTCATGAGGCCCCCACTTCATGAAGGTGCCATCATGGACACATACTCCAGCCTCAGCCAACGTCTGATCCTCAGCCTGACTTCAGATGCAGGAGATTTTGATTCAGCCTCTGCAGAGTGGGCCTGCTCTGCCCTTGGCTCCAATCCTCACACTAGCTTGTGTTTTCAGACTTCCATCCTCACACTCCTGGCCCACAAACCCTCCCTATTGGGAATTCTGGGGCCACAATGAAGCACTGTGCCTGCCTCCCAGGAGAAAAACATTGTCTATGGCGCTGCCCAGAAACCCCAAATGAGGATCAAACTGCTTGGCCCTCGGCAACACCCCAATTGCATAGGCTACCTTAAACAGTGATGCTCTGTCGCAAATAGCCTGAGCCCAGACCTTCCAACAGACACCGACACAGCTGGCTGCACACCCAGCACATTGGACCCGCCACTGCCTTAGGCCACCATCCATTCCCAACCTGGGTTTTCAGTCATCGGAACCTAGACCTTATCTCCAATCCCTGAACAGGGGGGAACCTGATGCACAAGTCAGAACCCCTCCTTCCCCATGGCAAGAAACCTTGCTGCTGGCAGTGAGTCAAACCTTCAGTGTAGGAGAAAACGGCATGGCCCATGAGGTCACGCCCAAGCGTGAGGGCCCCTTGGGCACAAACACACATTGTGACCCTCAGCGTGAGTACCTTATTCAAGTAACGCCTCTCAGTGACTGGACCAAGAGCCCGCATATGTGGCTTGCCATGCCCATAGGCACCCAGGACTAACTAGATGGTGTGTATTCCAGTTGAGGGAACCCACTGCTGTGCTCTAGAGCCCTCTCCTGGGGGGTCCCCTGTGGCAGAAAACAGTACTCTTTATTCCCACAGAATGAATAAAAACACTTGGGATCTTGGACACTTCCACGAGAGGAAGGCTCTTCCTCGGCCTCTGAGACAACCCCTCCCCTGACCGGACACTGTAAACGCAACACCCAGATACAAAATCCTGAGTGACTGCCTCCCACTTGCCCTACTTTGATTTCCAGAGGATCTCCCCTCACGGACTAGAGATCAGGCCTGCCATTACATTGGCCCCTTCTGAGCCAAGTTTGCTTTTTCAGACATCTGTCCCCACAGCCCTGGCAAACACAGCCTCTAGGCTGGGTCCACTGGAGCCATACCACAGGACCGTGCCTGCTCTCTCTTGGGAAACTGTGTCCATTCCTTTGGCCACACACCTCCAGAATATGAGAAACCTCAAGGCCTCCGAGGACATCCCACTACTGAGAGCCTCACTGGACTCACAGGGGCATTCAGACACAAGCTGAGCAGCTACATCCATGAATGCATGCACACAGATGTCAACAGAGATAGAAGGTTGAGCCGGACAGGCCTTTAGGCCGTAGTCTCAACTCTTGCTTTGGTTTCCAGGTGTCACTCCTCAGAGGCTTTGGTTCGAAGAACAGGGTATGGAGCTTTCCTGAGGCACGGAACAGAACTCCTCTCGTCTCCACATGGGAAGTTTCCTTGTTGGACCGTGTCAAACACTTCATGTTGGAGAATCCTGCAGAGTCCCTGAGCCACCTCCACATTCCAAGGTCTCCCAGGGCACCAAGCCACAGTAGGACTCATCTTCAGGAGAGTCCATTTCAACTCTCCACTCTGGGTAGCTCACCCAGGATCCCGCAGATTGAGCCTGCCTTGTCCTGACTAAAGAGTGGGAATATGAGGTGGCGTTCCCAGGCATCCATGCTTAGACACCTGCTCTCGAGTCTTTCCATATGGGGCCTCTTGGAACCATCCAATAGGACTCGACTGTCGTGCAGAAGGTAACCTTCAGTTTTGGAGCAGTTCACAAATCCCATCGTAGCCAAAACTTTCTGGCCTCATGAAGCCCCCACACCCTTCAGGAAGAGGCCATGCTGGACAAGAACTCTAGCCTTTGGCAGGTCTCATAGTTGACATGACCTCAGTGCAGGAGATCTCTATTCAGCCTCTGCAGAGTGGGCCTGCCGTGCCCTCGGTCCCAAACCTCACGCTAGCTTGTGTTTTCAGACTTCCTTCCTCACACTCCTGGCAAACAAGCCCTCCGGACTAGGAACTCCGGAACCAAAACCCAGCCCAGTGTCTGCCCAACGGAAGAAAAACGTTTCCCTGTGGGGCTCTCTCCAGAAAACCCAGATGAGGATCAACCTGCTCGGGCCTCGACGGTACCCGAACTGGATAGGCTGCTCTGGGCACTCATGCTCTGCCTGACACAGCCTGAAGCCAGACGTCCAGACAGACAAGGAGACAGATGGCCGCACACCCAGCACTTCGGACACGCCATGGTCTTATGCCGTCACCTCATCCTAACCTTGGTTTTCAGATATCTGAACCTAGACATTATATCAATTCTCCACACAGCTGGGTATAGCAAGCACAAAACAGAACTCCTCCTTCCCCATGGCTGTCAAGCTTGCTCTTGGCATGGAGTCACACCTTCAGGGTGGGAGAAACCTTCATGGCCCCTGATGCCACGCCCAAACTTGAGTGCTGCTTGGGCACAAATTCACACTGTGACCCTCAGCATGAGCCCCATGTCAAAGAAAGGCCTGTCAGGGCCTGGACCAAGAGCCCACATATGGGGCTTGCCAAGCCCCTATGCACCCAATTCTCACCACGGTTTGAATTTTCCAGTCGCCCCGCCCGTACCTGGAACTCTGCTCTGGAATTCCTTTCTTGGAGAGACCCATGAGCCAGACAACACGACTCCACCCTTCCCACAAAATGACCCCAAACTCTTCGGAGCTGGGACAAATCCCCAGAGAGGGATACTCGTCCACAGGACCTGAGCCACCGCTCCAATCCACGGCTATCCCGGACACAACATCCAGACACAAAAGCCTGAAGGAACGCCTCCCACTCGCCCTTGTTTCAGAGGCCCAGGAGCTCCCTCTCGGGCTGTACATCCGGCCAGCCATACCCTAGGCGCCACTCATAAGCTGAGTTTGTGTATTCAGACTTCTGTGCCCACAGCCTGGATCCACACAACATCCAGGCTAGGGCCTCTGGACCCAACAGCGAAAGATTGTGCCTGCCCTCTCCAAGGAAAGTGTGCCCAATCCATTGACCACAACCCTCCAGGTTAGGGAAAAGCTCCAAGGTCCCTGAGGCCATCAATAGTATAGGCCACCCTGGACTAAGAGGGGCTCTCTGACACCAGCGGAGCAACTATCTCCACTTAGACTCTCAGACAGTGTCCCCAGAGACAGAAGGTTGAAATGGACAGGCCCCCAGGCCCTAATCTGAACCTTAGCTTTGGTTTCCATGTTTCCGTCTCAGAGGACTGTTTTCGTAGACCAGCACATGGGGCTTTTCTGAGGCACCAAACCAAACCTCTCTCATCTCCACATGGGCAGCGTTCTTACTGGGATGTATCAAACACTTCAGGTAGGAGAGTTCCGCAGGGCCACTGAACAACCAGCACATTCCAAGGTCTCCATGGACCCAAACGCACATTATGACGCATCCTCAGGAGATGCCATTTCAACTCAGCCCCCTGGGTCGCGTGTTGCAGAGGCAGCAGATCAAAAATATTTTGTCGCTAATAGCCAATGGGAATGCGAGGCATGCTGTACAGGGATCCATCCTTCGAACCCTGCTCTCCAGTCCTTCCATATGGTATGTCCTGGAGCCATGCAACAGGACTCGAATGTCCCGCAGAAGGAAACCTTGTGGTTTGGGGCAACCTCCAAACTCAGCGTGAGAAAACTTCCTTGGCTTCATGAGGCCCCCACTTCATGAAGGTGCCATCATGGACACATACTCCAGCCTCAGCCAACGTCTGATCCTCAGCCTGACTTCAGATGCAGGAGATTTTGATTCAGCCTCTGCAGAGTGGGCCTGCTCTGCCCTTGGCTCCAATCCTCACACTAGCTTGTGTTTTCAGATTTCCGTCCTCACACTCCTGGCCCACAAACCCTCCCTACTGGGAATTCTGGGGCCACAATGAAGCACTGTGCCTGCCTCCCAGGAGAAAAACATTGTCTATGGCGCTGCCCAGAAACCCCAAATGAGGATCAAACTGCTTGGCCCTCGGCAACACCCAATTGCATAGGCTACCTTAAACAGTGATGCTCTGTCGCAAATAGCCTGAGCCCAGACCTTCCAACAGACACCGACACAGCTGGCTGCACACCCAGCACATTGGACCCGCCACTGCCTTAGGCCACCATCTATTCCCAACCTGGGGTTTCAGTCATCGGAACCTAGACCTTATCTCCAATCCCTGCACAGGGGGGAACCTGATGCACAAGTCAGAACCCCTCCTTCCCCATGGCAAGAAAACTTGCTGCTGGCAGTGAGTCAAACCTTCAGTGTAGGAGAAAACGACATGGCCCATGAGGCCACGCCCAAGCGTGAGGGCCGCCTTGGGCACAAACACACATTGTGACCCTCAGCGTGAGTACCTTATTCAAGTAACGCCTCTCAGTGACTGGACCAAGAGCCCGCATATGTGGCTTGCCATGCCCATAGGCACCCAGGACTAACTAGATGGTGTGTATTCCAGTTGAGGGAACCCACTGCTGTGCTCTAGAGTCCCTCTCCTGGGGGGTCCCCTGTGGCAGAAAACAGTACTCTTCATTCCCACAGAATGAACACAAACACTTGGGAGCTTGGACAATCCCCCGAGAGGAAGGCTCTTCCTCGGCCTCTTAGACAACCCCTACCCTGACCGGACACTGTAAACGCAACACCCAGAGACAAAATCCTGAGTGACTGCCTCCCACTTGCCCTACTTTGATTTCCAGAGGATCTCCCCTCACGGACTAGAGATCAGGCCTGCCATTACATTGGCCCCTAGCTGAACCAAGTTTGCTTTTTCAGACATCTGTCCCCACAGCCCTGGCAAACACAGCCTCTAGGCTGGGTCCTCTGGAGCCATACCACAGGACCGTGCCTGTTCTCTCCTGGGAAACTGTGTCCATTCCTTTGGCCACACACCTCCAGAATATGAGAAACCTCAAGGCCTCCGAGGACATCCCACTACTGGGAGCCTCACTGGACTCACAGGGGCATTCGGACACAAGCTGAGCAGCTACATCCATGAATGCATGCACACAGATGTCAACAGAGATAGAAGGTTGAGCCGGACAGGCCTTTAGGCCGTAGTCTCAACTCTTGCTTTGGTTTCCAGGTGTCACTCCTCAGAGGCTTTGGTTCGAAGAACAGGGTATGGGGCTTTCCTGAGGCACGGAACAGAACTCCTCTCGTCTCCACATGGGAAGTTGCCTTGTTGGAGCCGTGTCAAACACCTCATGTTGGAGAATCCTGCAGAGTCCCTGAGCCACCTCCACATTCCAAGGTCTCCCTGGCCACCAAGCCAGATTAGGACTCATCTTCAGGAGAGTCCATTTCAACTCTACCCTCTGGGTAGCTCACCCAGGAGCCCGCAGATTGAGCCTGCCTTGTCCTGACTAAAGAGTGGGAATATGAGGTGGCGTTCCCAGGCATCCATGCTTAGACACCTGCTCTCGAGTCTTTCCATATGGGGCCTCTTGGAACCATCCAATAGGACTCGACTGTCGTGCAGAAGGTAACCTTCAGTTTTGGAGCAGTTCACAAATCCCATCGTAGGCAAAACTTTCTGGCCTCATGAAGCCCCCACACCCTTCAGGAAGAAGCCATGCTGGACAAGAACTCTAGCCTGAGGCACGTCTCATAGTTGACATGACCTCAGTGCAGGAGATCTCGATTCAGCCTCTGCAGAGTGGGCCTGCCGTGCCCTTGGTCCCAAACCTCACGCTAGCTTGTGTTTTCAGACTTCCTTCCTCACACTCCTGGCAAACAAGCCCTCCGGACTAGGAACTCCAGAACCAAAACCCAGCCCAGTGTCTGCCCAACGGAAGAAAAACGTTTCCCTGTGGGGCTCTCCAGAAAACCCAGATGAGGATCAACCTTTTCGGGCCTCGACGGTACCCGAACTGGATAGGCTGCTCTGGGCACTCATGCTATGCCTGACACAGCCTCAAGCCAGACGTCCAGACAGACAAGGACACAGCTGGCCGCACACCCAGCACTTCGGACACGCCATGGTCTTATGCCGTCACCTCATCCTAACCTTGGTTTTCAGATATCTGAACCTAGACATTATATCAATTCTCCACACAGCTGGGTATAGCAAGCAGAAAACAGAACTCCTTCTTCCCCATGGCTGTCAAGCTTGCTCTTGGCATGGAGTCACACCTTCAGGTTGGGAGAAACCTTCATGCCCCCTGATTTCACGCCCAAACTTGAGTGCTGCTTGGGCACAAATTCACACTGTGACCCTCAGCATGAGCCCCATGTCAAAGAAAGGCCTGTCAGGGCCTGGACCAAGAGCCCACATATGGGGCTTGCCAAGCCCCTATGCACCCAATCCTCACCACGGTTTGAATTTTCCAGTCGCCCCGCCCGTACCTGGAGCTCTGCTCTGGAATCCCTTTCTTGGAGAGACCCATGAGCCAGACAACACGACTCCACCCTTCCCACAAAATGACCCCAAACTCTTGGGAGCTGGGACAAATCCCCAGAGAGGGATACTCGTCCACAGTACCTGAGGCCACCGCTCCAATCCACGGCTATCCCGGACACAACATCCAGAGACAAAAGCCTGAAGGAACGCCTCCCACTCGCACTTGTTTCAGAGGCCCAGGAGCTCCCTCTCGGACTGTACATCCGGCCTGCCATACCCTAGGCGCCACTCATAAGCTGAGTTTGTGTATTCAGACTTCTGTGCCCACAGCCTGGACCCACACAACATCCAGGCTAGGGCCTCTGGACCAAACAGCGAAAGATTGTGCCTGTCCTCTCCAAGGAAAGTGTGCCCAATCCATTGACCACAACCCTACAGGTTAGGGAAAAGCTCCAAGGTCCCTGAGGCCATCAATAGTATAGGCCAACCTGGACTAAGAGGGGCTCTCTGACACCAGCGGAGCAACTATCTCCACTTAGACTCTCAGACAGTGTCCCCAGAGACAGAAGGTTGAAATGGAGAGGCCCCCAGGCCCTAATCTGAACCTTAGCTTTGGTTTCCATGTTTCCGTTCTCAGAGGACTGTTTTCGTAGACCAGCACCTGGGGCTTTTCTGAGGCACCAAACCAAACCTCTCTCATCTCCACATGGGCAGCTTTCTTACTGGGATGTATCAAACACTTCAGGTAGGAGAGTTCCGCAGGGCCACTGAACAACCAGCACATTCCAAGGTCTCCATGGACCCAAACGCACATTATGACGCATCCTCAGGAGAGGCCATTTCAACTCAGCCCCCTGGGTCGCGTGTTCCAGAGGCAGCAGATCAAAAATATCTTGTCGCTAATAGCCAATGGGAATGCGAGGCATGCTGTACAGGGATCCATCCTTCGAACCCTGCTCTCCAGTCCTTCCATATGGTATGTCCTGGAGCCATGCAACAGGACTCGAATGTCCCGCAGAAGGAAACCTTGTGGTTTGGGGCAACCTCCAAACATAGCGTGGGAAAACTTCCTTGGCCTCATGAGGCCCCCACTTCATGAAGGTGCCATCATGGACACATACTCCAGCCTCAGCCAACGTCTGATCCTCAGCCTGACTTCAGATGCAGGAGATTTTGATTCAGCCTCTGCAGAGTGGGCCTGCTCTGCCCTTGTCTCCAATCCTCACACTAGCTTGTGTTTTCAGACTTCCATCCTCACACTCCTGGCCCACAAACCCTCCCTATTGGGAATTCTGGGGCCACAATGAAGCACTGTGCCTGCCTCCCAGGAGAAAAACATTGTCTATGGCGCTGCCCAGAAACCCCAAATGAGGATCAAACTGCTTGGCCCTCGGCAACACCCCAATTGCCTAGGCTACCTTAAACAGTGATGCTCAGTCGCAAATAGCCTGAGCCCAGACCTTCCAACAGACACCGACACAGCTGGCTGCACACCCAGCACATTGGACCCGCCACTGCCTTAGGCCACCATCCATTCCCAACCTGGGTTTTCAGTCATCGGAACCTAGACCTTATCTCCAATCCCTGCACAGGGGGGAACCTGATGCACAAGTCAGAACCCCTCCTTCCCCATGGAAAGAAACCTTGCTGCTGGCAGTGAGTCAAACCTTCAGTGTAGGAGAAAACGGCATGGCCCATGAGGTCACGCCCAAGCGTGAGGGCCCCTTGGGCACAAACACACATTGTGACCCTCAGCGTGAGTACCTTATTCAAGTAACGCCTCTCAGTGACTGGACCAAGAGCCCGCATATGTGGCTTGCCATGCCCATAGGCACCCAGGACTAACTAGATGGTGTGTATTCCAGTTGAGGGAACCCACTGCTGTGCTCTAGAGTCCCTCTCCTAAGGGGTCCCCTGTGGCAGAAAACAGTACTCTTCATTCCCACAGAATGAATAAAAACACTTGGGATCTTGGACAATTCCACGAGAGGAAGGCTCTTCCTCGGCCTCTGAGACAACCCCTCCCCTGACCGGACACTGTAAACGCAACACCCAGAGACAAAATCCTGAGTGACTGCCTCCCACTTGCCCTACTTTGATTTCCAGAGGATCTCCCCTCACGGACTAGAGATCAGGCCTGCCATTACATTGGCCCCTAGCTGAGCCAAGTTTGCTTTTTCAGACATCTGTCCCCACAGCCCTGGCAAACACAGCCTCTAGGCTGGGTCCTCTGGAGCCATACCACAGGACCGTGCCTGCTCTCTCCTGGGAAACTGTGTCCATTCCTTTGGCCACACACCTCCAGAATATGAGAAACCTCAAGGCCTCCGAGGACATCCCACTACTGGGAGCCTCACAGACTCACAGGGGCATTCGGACACAAGCTGAGCAGCTACATCCATGAATGCATGCACACAGATGTCAACAGAGATAGAAGGTTGAGCCGGACAGGCCTTTAGGCCGTAGTCTCACTCTTGCTTTGGTTTCCAGGTGTCACTCCTCAGAGGCTTTGGTTCGAAGAACAGGGTATGGGGCTTTCCTGAGGCACGGAACAGAACTCCTCTCGTCTCCACATGGGAAGTTTCCTTGTTGGAGCCATGTCAAACACCTCATGTTGGAGAATCCTGCAGAGTCCCTGAGCCACCTCCACATTCCAAGGTCTCCCAGGCCACCAAGCCTCAGTAGGACTCATCTTCAGGAGAGTCCATTTCAACTCTCCCCTCTGGGTAGCTCACCCAGGAACCCGCAGATTGAGCCTGCCTTGTCCTGACTAAAGAGTGGGAATATGAGGTGGCGTTCCCAGGCATCCATGCTTAGACACCTGCTCTCGAGTCTTTCCATATGGGGCCTCTTGGAACCATCCAATAGGACTCGACTGTCGTGCAAAAGGTAACCTTCAGTTTTGGAGCAGTTCACAAATCCCATCGTAGGCAAAACTTTCTGGCCTCATGAAGCCCCCACACCCTTCAGGAAGAGGCCATGCTGGACAAGAACTCTAGCCTGAGGCACGTCTCATAGTTGACATGACCTCAGTGCAGGAGATCTCGATTCAGCCTCTGCAGAGTGGGCCTGCCGTGCCCTCGGTCCCAAACCTCACGCTAGCTTGTGTTTTCAGACTTCCTTCCTCACACTCCTGGCAAACAAGCTCTCCGGACTAGGAACTCCAGAACCAAAACCCAGCCCAGTGTCTGCCCAACGGAAGAAAAACGTTTCCCTGTGGGGCTCTCCAGAAAACCCAGATGAGGATCAACCTGCTCGGGCCTCGACGGTACCCGAACTGGATAGGCTGCTCTGGGCACTCATGCTCTGCCTGACACAGCCTGAAGCCAGACGTCCAGACAGACAAGGAGACAGATGGCCGCACACCCAGCACTTCGGACACGCCATGGTCTTATGCCGTCACCTCATCCTAACCTTGGTTTTCAGATATCTGAACCTAGACATTATATCAATTCTCCACACAGCTGGGTATAGCAAGCACAAAACAGAACTCCTCCTTCCCCATGGCTGTCAAGCTTGCTCTTGGCATGGAGTCACACCTTCATGGTGGGAGAAACCTTCATGGCCCCTGATGCCACGCCCAATCTTGAGTGCTGCTTGGGCACAAATTCACACTGTGACCCTCAGCATGAGCCCCATGTCAAAGAAAGGCCTGTCAGGGCCTGGACCAAGAGCCCACATATGGGGCTTGCCAAGCCCCTATGCACCCAATCCTCACCACGGTTTGAATTTTCCAGTCGCCCCACCCGTACCTGGAGCTCTGCCCTGGAATACCTTTCTTGGACAGACCCATGAGCCAGACAACACGACTCCACCCTTCCCACAAAATGACCCCAAACTCTTGGGAGCTGGAACAAATCCCCAGAGAGGGATACTCGTCCACAGTACCTGAGGCCACCGCTCCAATTTACGGCTATCCCGGACACAACATCCAGAGACAAAAGCCTGAAGGAACGCCTCCCACTCGCCCTTGTTTCAGAGGCCCAGGAGCTCCCTCTCGGGCTGTACATCCGGCCTGCAATACCCTAGGCGCCACTCATAAGCTGAGTTTGTGTATTCAGACTTCTTTGCCCACAGCCTGGACCCACACAACATCCAGGCTAGGGCCTCTGGACCAAACAGCGAAAGATTGTGCCTGTCCTCTCCAAGGAAAGTGTGCCCAATCCATTGACCACAACCCTACAGTTTAGAAAAAAGCTTGAAGGTCCCTGAGGCCATCAATAGTATAGGCCACCCTGGACTAAGAGGGGCTCTCTGACACCAGCGGAGCTACTATCTCCACTTAGACTCTCAGACAGTGTCCCCAGAGATGGAAGGTTGAAATGGACAGGCCCCCAGGCCCTAATCTGAACCTTAGCTTTGGTTTCCATGTTTCCGTTCTCAGAGGACTGTTTTCGTAGACCAGCACCTGGGGCTTTTCTGAGGCACCAAACCCAACCTCTCTCATCTCCACATGGGCAGCTTTCTTACTGGGATGTATCAAACACTTCAGGTAAGAGAGTTCCGCAGGTCCACTGAACAACCAGCACATTCCAAGGTCTCCATGGACCCAAACGCACATTATGATGCATCCTCAGGAGAGGCCATTTCAACTCAACCCCCTGGGTCGCGTGTTGCAGAGGCAGCAGATCAAACATATTTTGTCGCTAATAGCCAATGGGAATGCGAGGCATGCTGTACAGTGATCCATCCTTCGAACCCTGCTCTCCAGTCCTTCCACATGGTATGTCCTGGAGCCATGCAACAGGACTCGAATGTCCCGCAGAAGGAAACCTTGTGGTTTGGGGCAACCTCCAAACTCAGCGTGGGAAAACTTCCTTGGCCTCATGAGGCCCCCACTTCATGAAGGTGCCATTATGGACACATACTCCAGCCTCAGCCAACGTCTGATCCTCAGCCTGACTTCAGATGCAGGAGATTTTGATTCAGCCTCTGCAGAGTGGGCCTGCTCTGCCCTTGGCTCCAATCCTCACACTAGCTTGTGTTTTCAGACTTCCATCCTCACACTCCTGGCCCACAAACCCTCCCTACTGGGAATTCTGGGGACACAATGAAGCACTGTTCCTGCCTCCCAGGAGAAAAACATTGTCTATGGCGCTGCCCAGAAAACCCAAATGAGGATCAAACTGCTTGGCCCTCGGCAACACCCCAATTGCATAGGCTACCTTAAACAGTGATGCTCTGTCGCAAATAGCCTGAGCCCAGACCTTCCAACAGACACCGACACAGCTGGCTGCACACCCAGCACATTGGACCCGCCACTGCCTTAGGCCACCATCCATTCCCAACCTGGGTTTTCAGTCATCGGAACCAAGACCTTATCTCCAATCCCTGCACAGGGGGAAACTGATGCACAAGTCAGAACCCCTCTTTCCCCATGGCAAGAAACCTTGCTGCTGGCAGTGAGTCAAACCTTCAGTGTAGGAGAAAACGGCATGGCCTATGAGGCCACGCCCAAGCGTGAGGGCCGCCTTGGGCACAAACACACATTGTGACCCTCAGCGTGAGTACCTTATTCAAGTAACGCCTCTCAGTGACTGGACCAAGAGCCCGCATATGTGGCTTGCCATGCCCATAGGCACCCAGGACTAACTAGATGGTGTGTATTCCAGTTGAGGGAACCCACTGCTGTGCTCTAGAGTTCCTCTCCTGGGAGGTCCCCTGTGGCAGAAAACAGTACTCTTCATTCCCACAGAATGAACACAAACACTTGGGAGCTTGGACAATCCCCCGAGAGGAAGGCTCTTCCTCGGCCTCTGAGACAACCCCTACCCTGACCGGACACTGTAAACGCAACACCCAGAGACAAAATCCTGAGTGACTGCCTCCCACTTGCCCTACTTTGATTTCCAGAGGATCTCCCCTCACGGACTAGAGATCAGGCCTGCCATTACATTGGCCCCTAGCTGAGCCAAGTTTGCTTTTTCAGACATCTGTCCCCACAGCCCTGGCAAACACAGCCTCTAGGCTGGGTCCTCTGGAGCCATACCACAGGACCGTGCCTGCTCTCTCCTGGGAAACTGTGTCCATTCCTTTGGCCACACACCTCCAGAATATGAGAAACCTCAAGGCCTCCGAGGACATCCCACTACTGGGAGCCTCACTGGACTCACAGGGGCATTCGGACACAAGCTGAGCAGCTACATCCATGAATGCATGCACACAGATGTCAACAGAGATAGAAGGTTGAGCCGGACAGGCCCTTAGGCCGTAGTCTCAACTCTTGCTTTGGTTTCCAGGTGTCACTCCTCAGAGGCTTTGGTTCGAAGAACAGGGTAATGGGCTTTCCTGAGGAACGGAACAGAACTCCTCTCGTCTCCACATGGGAAGTTTCCTTGCTGGAGCCGTGTCAAACACCTCATGTTGGAGAATACTGCAGAGTCCCTGAGCCACCTCCACATTCCAAGGTCTCCCAGGCCACCAAGCCACAGTAGGACTCATCTTCAGGAGAGTCCATTTCAACTCACCCCTTGGGTAGCTCACCCAGGAGCCCGCAGAATGAGCCTGCCTTGTCCTGACTAAAGAGTAGGAATATGAGGTGGCGTTCCCAGGCATCCATGCTTAGACACCTGCTCTCGAGTCTTTCCATATGGAGCCTCTTGGAACCATCCAATAGGACTCGACTGTCGTGCAGAAGGTAACCTTCAGTTTTGGAGCAGTTCACAAATCCCATCGTAGGCAAAACTTTCTGGCCTCATGAAGCCCCCACACCCTTCAGGAAGAGGCCATGCTGGACACGAACTCTAGCCTGAGGCACGTCTTATAGTTGACATGACCTCAGTGCAGGAGATCTCGATTCAGCCTCTGCAGAGTGGGCCTGCCGTGCCCTCGGTCCCAAACCTCACGCTAGCTTGTGTTTTCAGACTTCCTTCCTCACACTCCTGGCATACAGCTCTCCGGACTAGGAACTCCGGAACCAAAACCCAGCCCAGTGTCTGCCCAACGGAAGAAAAACGTTTCCCTGTGGGGATCTCCAGAAAACCCAGATGAGGATCAACCTGCTCGGGCCTCGACGGTACCCGAACTGGATAGGCTGCTCTGGGCACTCATGCTATGCCTGACACAGCCTCAAGCCAGACGTCCAGACAGACAAGGAGACAGCTGGCCGCACACCCAGCACTTCGGACACGCCATGGTCTTATGCCGTCACCTCATCCTAACCTTGGTTTTCAGATATCTGAACCTAGACATTATATCAATTCTCCACACAGCTGGGTATAGCAAGCAGAAAACAGAACTCCTTCTTCCCCATGGCTGTCAAGCTTGCTCTTGGCATGGAGTCACACCTTCAGGTTGGGAGAAACCTTCATGCCCCCTGATTTCACGCCCAAACTTGAGTGCTGCTTGGGCACAAATTCACACTGTGACCCTCAGCATGAGCCCCATGTCAAAGAAAGGCCTGTCAGGGCCTGGACCAAGAGCCCACATATGGGGCTTGCCAAGCCCCTATGCACCCAATCCTCACCACGGTTTGAATTTTCCAGTCGCCCCGCCCGTACCTGGAGCTCTGCTCTGGAATCCCTTTCTTGGAGAGACCCATGAGCCAGACAACACGACTCCACCCTTCCCACAAAATGACCCCAAACTCTTGGGAGCTGGGACAAATCCCCAGAGAGGGATACTCGTCCACAGTACCTGAGGCCACCGCTCCAATCCACGGCTATCCCGGACACAACATCCAGAGACAAAAGCCTGAAGGAACGCCTCCCACTCGCACTTGTTTCAGAGGCCCAGGAGCTCCCTCTCGGACTGTACATCCGGCCTGCCATACCCTAGGCGCCACTCATAAGCTGAGTTTGTGTATTCAGACTTCTGTGCCCACAGCCTGGACCCACACAACATCCAGGCTAGGGCCTCTGGACCAAACAGCGAAAGATTGTGCCTGTCCTCTCCAAGGAAAGTGTGCCCAATCCATTGACCACAACCCTACAGGTTAGGGAAAAGCTCCAAGGTCCCTGAGGCCATCAATAGTATAGGCCAACCTGGACTAAGAGGGGCTCTCTGACACCAGCGGAGCAACTATCTCCACTTAGACTCTCAGACAGTGTCCCCAGAGACAGAAGGTTGAAATGGACAGGCCCCCAGGCCCTAATCTGAACCTTAGCTTTGGTTTCCATGTTTCCGTTCTCAGAGGACTGTTTTCGTAGACCAGCACCTGGGGCTTTTCTGAGGCACCAAACCAAACCTCTCTCATCTCCACATGGGCAGCTTTCTTACTGAGATGTATCAAACACTTCAGGTAGGAGAGTTCCGCAGGGCCACTGAACAACCAGCACATTCCAAGGTCTCCATGGACCCAAACGCACATTATGACGCATCCTCAGGAGAGGCCATTTCAACTCAGCCCCCTGGGTCGCGTGTTCCAGAGGCAGCAGATCAAAAATATCTTGTCGCTAATAGCCAATGGGAATGCGAGGCATGCTGTACAGGGATCCATCCTTCGAACCCTGCTCTCCAGTCCTTCCATATGGTATGTCCTGGAGCCATGCAACAGGACTCGAATGTCCCGCAGAAGGAAACCTTGTGGTTTGGGGCAACCTCCAAACTCAGCGTGGGAAAACTTCCTTGGCCTCATGAGGCCCCCACTTCATGAAGGTGCCATCATGGACACATACTCCAGCCTCAGCCAACGTCTGATCCTCAGCCTGACTTCAGATGCAGGAGATTTTGATTCAGCCTCTGCAGAGTGGGCCTGCTCTGCCCTTGGCTCCAATCCTCACACTAGCTTGTGTTTTCAGACTTCCATCCTCACACTCCTGGCCCACAAACCCTCCCTATTGGGAATTCTGGGGCCACAATGAAGCACTGTGCCTGCCTCCCAGGAGAAAAACATTGTCTATGGCGCTGCCCAGAAACCCCAAATGAGGATCAAACTGCTTGGCCCTCGGCAACACCCCAATTGCATAGGCTACCTTAAACAGTGATGCTCTGTCGCAAATAGCCTGAGCCCAGACCTTCCAACAGACACCGACACAGCTGGCTGCACACCCAGCACATTGGACCCGCCACTGCCTTAGGCCACCATCCATTCCCAACCTGGGTTTTCAGTCATCGGAACCTAGACCTTATCTCCAATCCCTGAACAGGGGGGAACCTGATGCACAAGTCAGAACCCCTCCTTCCCCATGGCAAGAAACCTTGCTGCTGGCAGTGAGTCAAACCTTCAGTGTAGGAGAAAACGGCATGGCCCATGAGGTCACGCCCAAGCGTGAGGGCCCCTTGGGCACAAACACACATTGTGACCCTCAGCGTGAGTACCTTATTCAAGTAACGCCTCTCAGTGACTGGACCAAGAGCCCGCATATGTGGCTTGCCATGCCCATAGGCACCCAGGACTAACTAGATGGTGTGTATTCCAGTTGAGGGAACCCACTGCTGTGCTCTAGAGCCCTCTCCTGGGGGGTCCCCTGTGGCAGAAAACAGTACTCTTTATTCCCACAGAATGAATAAAAACACTTGGGATCTTGGACACTTCCACGAGAGGAAGGCTCTTCCTCGGCCTCTGAGACAACCCCTCCCCTGACCGGACACTGTAAACGCAACACCCAGATACAAAATCCTGAGTGACTGCCTCCCACTTGCCCTACTTTGATTTCCAGAGGATCTCCCCTCACGGACTAGAGATCAGGCCTGCCATTACATTGGCCCCTTCTGAGCCAAGTTTGCTTTTTCAGACATCTGTCCCCACAGCCCTGGCAAACACAGCCTCTAGGCTGGGTCCACTGGAGCCATACCACAGGACCGTGCCTGCTCTCTCTTGGGAAACTGTGTCCATTCCTTTGGCCACACACCTCCAGAATATGAGAAACCTCAAGGCCTCCGAGGACATCCCACTACTGAGAGCCTCACTGGACTCACAGGGGCATTCAGACACAAGCTGAGCAGCTACATCCATGAATGCATGCACACAGATGTCAACAGAGATAGAAGGTTGAGCCGGACAGGCCTTTAGGCCGTAGTCTCAACTCTTGCTTTGGTTTCCAGGTGTCACTCCTCAGAGGCTTTGGTTCGAAGAACAGGGTATGGAGCTTTCCTGAGGCACGGAACAGAACTCCTCTCGTCTCCACATGGGAAGTTTCCTTGTTGGACCGTGTCAAACACTTCATGTTGGAGAATCCTGCAGAGTCCCTGAGCCACCTCCACATTCCAAGGTCTCCCAGGGCACCAAGCCACAGTAGGACTCATCTTCAGGAGAGTCCATTTCAACTCTCCACTCTGGGTAGCTCACCCAGGATCCCGCAGATTGAGCCTGCCTTGTCCTGACTAAAGAGTGGGAATATGAGGTGGCGTTCCCAGGCATCCATGCTTAGACACCTGCTCTCGAGTCTTTCCATATGGGGCCTCTTGGAACCATCCAATAGGACTCGACTGTCGTGCAGAAGGTAACCTTCAGTTTTGGAGCAGTTCACAAATCCCATCGTAGCCAAAACTTTCTGGCCTCATGAAGCCCCCACACCCTTCAGGAAGAGGCCATGCTGGACAAGAACTCTAGCCTTTGGCAGGTCTCATAGTTGACATGACCTCAGTGCAGGAGATCTCTATTCAGCCTCTGCAGAGTGGGCCTGCCGTGCCCTCGGTCCCAAACCTCACGCTAGCTTGTGTTTTCAGACTTCCTTCCTCACACTCCTGGCAAACAAGCCCTCCGGACTAGGAACTCCGGAACCAAAACCCAGCCCAGTGTCTGCCCAACGGAAGAAAAACGTTTCCCTGTGGGGCTCTCTCCAGAAAACCCAGATGAGGATCAACCTGCTCGGGCCTCGACGGTACCCGAACTGGATAGGCTGCTCTGGGCACTCATGCTCTGCCTGACACAGCCTGAAGCCAGACGTCCAGACAGACAAGGAGACAGATGGCCGCACACCCAGCACTTCGGACACGCCATGGTCTTATGCCGTCACCTCATCCTAACCTTGGTTTTCAGATATCTGAACCTAGACATTATATCAATTCTCCACACAGCTGGGTATAGCAAGCACAAAACAGAACTCCTCCTTCCCCATGGCTGTCAAGCTTGCTCTTGGCATGGAGTCACACCTTCAGGGTGGGAGAAACCTTCATGGCCCCTGATGCCACGCCCAAACTTGAGTGCTGCTTGGGCACAAATTCACACTGTGACCCTCAGCATGAGCCCCATGTCAAAGAAAGGCCTGTCAGGGCCTGGACCAAGAGCCCACATATGGGGCTTGCCAAGCCCCTATGCACCCAATTCTCACCACGGTTTGAATTTTCCAGTCGCCCCGCCCGTACCTGGAACTCTGCTCTGGAATTCCTTTCTTGGAGAGACCCATGAGCCAGACAACACGACTCCACCCTTCCCACAAAATGACCCCAAACTCTTCGGAGCTGGGACAAATCCCCAGAGAGGGATACTCGTCCACAGGACCTGAGCCACCGCTCCAATCCACGGCTATCCCGGACACAACATCCAGACACAAAAGCCTGAAGGAACGCCTCCCACTCGCCCTTGTTTCAGAGGCCCAGGAGCTCCCTCTCGGGCTGTACATCCGGCCAGCCATACCCTAGGCGCCACTCATAAGCTGAGTTTGTGTATTCAGACTTCTGTGCCCACAGCCTGGATCCACACAACATCCAGGCTAGGGCCTCTGGACCCAACAGCGAAAGATTGTGCCTGCCCTCTCCAAGGAAAGTGTGCCCAATCCATTGACCACAACCCTCCAGGTTAGGGAAAAGCTCCAAGGTCCCTGAGGCCATCAATAGTATAGGCCACCCTGGACTAAGAGGGGCTCTCTGACACCAGCGGAGCAACTATCTCCACTTAGACTCTCAGACAGTGTCCCCAGAGACAGAAGGTTGAAATGGACAGGCCCCCAGGCCCTAATCTGAACCTTAGCTTTGGTTTCCATGTTTCCGTCTCAGAGGACTGTTTTCGTAGACCAGCACATGGGGCTTTTCTGAGGCACCAAACCAAACCTCTCTCATCTCCACATGGGCAGCGTTCTTACTGGGATGTATCAAACACTTCAGGTAGGAGAGTTCCGCAGGGCCACTGAACAACCAGCACATTCCAAGGTCTCCATGGACCCAAACGCACATTATGACGCATCCTCAGGAGATGCCATTTCAACTCAGCCCCCTGGGTCGCGTGTTGCAGAGGCAGCAGATCAAAAATATTTTGTCGCTAATAGCCAATGGGAATGCGAGGCATGCTGTACAGGGATCCATCCTTCGAACCCTGCTCTCCAGTCCTTCCATATGGTATGTCCTGGAGCCATGCAACAGGACTCGAATGTCCCGCAGAAGGAAACCTTGTGGTTTGGGGCAACCTCCAAACTCAGCGTGAGAAAACTTCCTTGGCTTCATGAGGCCCCCACTTCATGAAGGTGCCATCATGGACACATACTCCAGCCTCAGCCAACGTCTGATCCTCAGCCTGACTTCAGATGCAGGAGATTTTGATTCAGCCTCTGCAGAGTGGGCCTGCTCTGCCCTTGGCTCCAATCCTCACACTAGCTTGTGTTTTCAGATTTCCGTCCTCACACTCCTGGCCCACAAACCCTCCCTACTGGGAATTCTGGGGCCACAATGAAGCACTGTGCCTGCCTCCCAGGAGAAAAACATTGTCTATGGCGCTGCCCAGAAACCCCAAATGAGGATCAAACTGCTTGGCCCTCGGCAACACCCAATTGCATAGGCTACCTTAAACAGTGATGCTCTGTCGCAAATAGCCTGAGCCCAGACCTTCCAACAGACACCGACACAGCTGGCTGCACACCCAGCACATTGGACCCGCCACTGCCTTAGGCCACCATCTATTCCCAACCTGGGGTTTCAGTCATCGGAACCTAGACCTTATCTCCAATCCCTGCACAGGGGGGAACCTGATGCACAAGTCAGAACCCCTCCTTCCCCATGGCAAGAAAACTTGCTGCTGGCAGTGAGTCAAACCTTCAGTGTAGGAGAAAACGACATGGCCCATGAGGCCACGCCCAAGCGTGAGGGCCGCCTTGGGCACAAACACACATTGTGACCCTCAGCGTGAGTACCTTATTCAAGTAACGCCTCTCAGTGACTGGACCAAGAGCCCGCATATGTGGCTTGCCATGCCCATAGGCACCCAGGACTAACTAGATGGTGTGTATTCCAGTTGAGGGAACCCACTGCTGTGCTCTAGAGTCCCTCTCCTGGGGGGTCCCCTGTGGCAGAAAACAGTACTCTTCATTCCCACAGAATGAACACAAACACTTGGGAGCTTGGACAATCCCCCGAGAGGAAGGCTCTTCCTCGGCCTCTTAGACAACCCCTACCCTGACCGGACACTGTAAACGCAACACCCAGAGACAAAATCCTGAGTGACTGCCTCCCACTTGCCCTACTTTGATTTCCAGAGGATCTCCCCTCACGGACTAGAGATCAGGCCTGCCATTACATTGGCCCCTAGCTGAACCAAGTTTGCTTTTTCAGACATCTGTCCCCACAGCCCTGGCAAACACAGCCTCTAGGCTGGGTCCTCTGGAGCCATACCACAGGACCGTGCCTGTTCTCTCCTGGGAAACTGTGTCCATTCCTTTGGCCACACACCTCCAGAATATGAGAAACCTCAAGGCCTCCGAGGACATCCCACTACTGGGAGCCTCACTGGACTCACAGGGGCATTCGGACACAAGCTGAGCAGCTACATCCATGAATGCATGCACACAGATGTCAACAGAGATAGAAGGTTGAGCCGGACAGGCCTTTAGGCCGTAGTCTCAACTCTTGCTTTGGTTTCCAGGTGTCACTCCTCAGAGGCTTTGGTTCGAAGAACAGGGTATGGGGCTTTCCTGAGGCACGGAACAGAACTCCTCTCGTCTCCACATGGGAAGTTGCCTTGTTGGAGCCGTGTCAAACACCTCATGTTGGAGAATCCTGCAGAGTCCCTGAGCCACCTCCACATTCCAAGGTCTCCCTGGCCACCAAGCCAGATTAGGACTCATCTTCAGGAGAGTCCATTTCAACTGTCCCCTCTGGGTAGCTCACCCAGGAGCCCGCAGATTGAGCCTGCCTTGTCCTGACTAAAGAGTGGGAATATGAGTTGGCGTTCCCAGGCATCCATGCTTAGACACCTGCTCTCGAGTCTTTCCATATGGGGCCTCTTGGAACCATCCAATAGGACTCGACTGTCGTGCAGAAGGTAACCTTCAGTTTTGGAGCAGTTCACAAATCCCATCGTAGGCAAAACTTTCTGGCCTCATGAAGCCCCCACACCCTTCAGGAAGAAGCCATGCTGGACAAGAACTCTAGCCTGAGGCACGTCTCATAGTTGACATGACCTCAGTGCAGGAGATCTCGATTCAGCCTCTGCAGAGTGGGCCTGCCGTGCCCTTGGTCCCAAACCTCACGCTAGCTTGTGTTTTCAGACTTCCTTCCTCACACTCCTGGCAAACAAGCCCTCCGGACTAGGAACTCCAGAACCAAAACCCAGCCCAGTGTCTGCCCAACGGAAGAAAAACGTTTCCCTGTGGGGCTCTCCAGAAAACCCAGATGAGGATCAACCTTTTCGGGCCTCGACGGTACCCGAACTGGATAGGCTGCTCTGGGCACTCATGCTATGCCTGACACAGCCTCAAGCCAGACGTCCAGACAGACAAGGACACAGCTGGCCGCACACCCAGCACTTCGGACACGCCATGGTCTTATGCCGTCACCTCATCCTAACCTTGGTTTTCAGATATCTGAACCTAGACATTATATCAATTCTCCACACAGCTGGGTATAGCAAGCAGAAAACAGAACTCCTTCTTCCCCATGGCTGTCAAGCTTGCTCTTGGCATGGAGTCACACCTTCAGGTTGGGAGAAACCTTCATGCCCCCTGATTTCACGCCCAAACTTGAGTGCTGCTTGGGCACAAATTCACACTGTGACCCTCAGCATGAGCCCCATGTCAAAGAAAGGCCTGTCAGGGCCTGGACCAAGAGCCCACATATGGGGCTTGCCAAGCCCCTATGCACCCAATCCTCACCACGGTTTGAATTTTCCAGTCGCCCCGCCCGTACCTGGAGCTCTGCTCTGGAATCCCTTTCTTGGAGAGACCCATGAGCCAGACAACACGACTCCACCCTTCCCACAAAATGACCCCAAACTCTTGGGAGCTGGGACAAATCCCCAGAGAGGGATACTCGTCCACAGTACCTGAGGCCACCGCTCCAATCCACGGCTATCCCGGACACAACATCCAGAGACAAAAGCCTGAAGGAACGCCTCCCACTCGCACTTGTTTCAGAGGCCCAGGAGCTCCCTCTCGGACTGTACATCCGGCCTGCCATACCCTAGGCGCCACTCATAAGCTGAGTTTGTGTATTCAGACTTCTGTGCCCACAGCCTGGACCCACACAACATCCAGGCTAGGGCCTCTGGACCAAACAGCGAAAGATTGTGCCTGTCCTCTCCAAGGAAAGTGTGCCCAATCCATTGACCACAACCCTACAGGTTAGGGAAAAGCTCCAAGGTCCCTGAGGCCATCAATAGTATAGGCCAACCTGGACTAAGAGGGGCTCTCTGACACCAGCGGAGCAACTATCTCCACTTAGACTCTCAGACAGTGTCCCCAGAGACAGAAGGTTGAAATGGAGAGGCCCCCAGGCCCTAATCTGAACCTTAGCTTTGGTTTCCATGTTTCCGTTCTCAGAGGACTGTTTTCGTAGACCAGCACCTGGGGCTTTTCTGAGGCACCAAACCAAACCTCTCTCATCTCCACATGGGCAGCTTTCTTACTGGGATGTATCAAACACTTCAGGTAGGAGAGTTCCGCAGGGCCACTGAACAACCAGCACATTCCAAGGTCTCCATGGACCCAAACGCACATTATGACGCATCCTCAGGAGAGGCCATTTCAACTCAGCCCCCTGGGTCGCGTGTTCCAGAGGCAGCAGATCAAAAATATCTTGTCGCTAATAGCCAATGGGAATGCGAGGCATGCTGTACAGGGATCCATCCTTCGAACCCTGCTCTCCAGTCCTTCCATATGGTATGTCCTGGAGCCATGCAACAGGACTCGAATGTCCCGCAGAAGGAAACCTTGTGGTTTGGGGCAACCTCCAAACATAGCGTGGGAAAACTTCCTTGGCCTCATGAGGCCCCCACTTCATGAAGGTGCCATCATGGACACATACTCCAGCCTCAGCCAACGTCTGATCCTCAGCCTGACTTCAGATGCAGGAGATTTTGATTCAGCCTCTGCAGAGTGGGCCTGCTCTGCCCTTGTCTCCAATCCTCACACTAGCTTGTGTTTTCAGACTTCCATCCTCACACTCCTGGCCCACAAACCCTCCCTATTGGGAATTCTGGGGCCACAATGAAGCACTGTGCCTGCCTCCCAGGAGAAAAACATTGTCTATGGCGCTGCCCAGAAACCCCAAATGAGGATCAAACTGCTTGGCCCTCGGCAACACCCCAATTGCCTAGGCTACCTTAAACAGTGATGCTCAGTCGCAAATAGCCTGAGCCCAGACCTTCCAACAGACACCGACACAGCTGGCTGCACACCCAGCACATTGGACCCGCCACTGCCTTAGGCCACCATCCATTCCCAACCTGGGTTTTCAGTCATCGGAACCTAGACCTTATCTCCAATCCCTGCACAGGGGGGAACCTGATGCACAAGTCAGAACCCCTCCTTCCCCATGGAAAGAAACCTTGCTGCTGGCAGTGAGTCAAACCTTCAGTGTAGGAGAAAACGGCATGGCCCATGAGGTCACGCCCAAGCGTGAGGGCCCCTTGGGCACAAACACACATTGTGACCCTCAGCGTGAGTACCTTATTCAAGTAACGCCTCTCAGTGACTGGACCAAGAGCCCGCATATGTGGCTTGCCATGCCCATAGGCACCCAGGACTAACTAGATGGTGTGTATTCCAGTTGAGGGAACCCACTGCTGTGCTCTAGAGTCCCTCTCCTAAGGGGTCCCCTGTGGCAGAAAACAGTACTCTTCATTCCCACAGAATGAATAAAAACACTTGGGATCTTGGACAATTCCACGAGAGGAAGGCTCTTCCTCGGCCTCTGAGACAACCCCTCCCCTGACCGGACACTGTAAACGCAACACCCAGAGACAAAATCCTGAGTGACTGCCTCCCACTTGCCCTACTTTGATTTCCAGAGGATCTCCCCTCACGGACTAGAGATCAGGCCTGCCATTACATTGGCCCCTAGCTGAGCCAAGTTTGCTTTTTCAGACATCTGTCCCCACAGCCCTGGCAAACACAGCCTCTAGGCTGGGTCCTCTGGAGCCATACCACAGGACCGTGCCTGCTCTCTCCTGGGAAACTGTGTCCATTCCTTTGGCCACACACCTCCAGAATATGAGAAACCTCAAGGCCTCCGAGGACATCCCACTACTGGGAGCCTCACAGACTCACAGGGGCATTCGGACACAAGCTGAGCAGCTACATCCATGAATGCATGCACACAGATGTCAACAGAGATAGAAGGTTGAGCCGGACAGGCCTTTAGGCCGTAGTCTCACTCTTGCTTTGGTTTCCAGGTGTCACTCCTCAGAGGCTTTGGTTCGAAGAACAGGGTATGGGGCTTTCCTGAGGCACGGAACAGAACTCCTCTCGTCTACACATGGGAAGTTTCCTTGTTGGAGCCATGTCAAACACCTCATGTTGGAGAATCCTGCAGAGTCCCTGAGCCACCTCCACATTCCAAGGTCTCCCAGGCCACCAAGCCTCAGTAGGACTCATCTTCAGGAGAGTCCATTTCAACTCTCCCCTCTGGGTAGCTCACCCAGGAACCCGCAGATTGAGCCTGCCTTGTCCTGACTAAAGAGTGGGAATATGAGGTGGCGTTCCCAGGCATCCATGCTTAGACACCTGCTCTCGAGTCTTTCCATATGGGGCCTCTTGGAACCATCCAATAGGACTCGACTGTCGTGCAAAAGGTAACCTTCAGTTTTGGAGCAGTTCACAAATCCCATCGTAGGCAAAACTTTCTGGCCTCATGAAGCCCCCACACCCTTCAGGAAGAGGCCATGCTGGACAAGAACTCTAGCCTGAGGCACGTCTCATAGTTGACATGACCTCAGTGCAGGAGATCTCGATTCAGCCTCTGCAGAGTGGGCCTGCCGTGCCCTCGGTCCCAAACCTCACGCTAGCTTGTGTTTTCAGACTTCCTTCCTCACACTCCTGGCAAACAAGCTCTCCGGACTAGGAACTCCAGAACCAAAACCCAGCCCAGTGTCTGCCCAACGGAAGAAAAACGTTTCCCTGTGGGGCTCTCCAGAAAACCCAGATGAGGATCAACCTGCTCGGGCCTCGACGGTACCCGAACTGGATAGGCTGCTCTGGGCACTCATGCTCTGCCTGACACAGCCTGAAGCCAGACGTCCAGACAGACAAGGAGACAGATGGCCGCACACCCAGCACTTCGGACACGCCATGGTCTTATGCCGTCACCTCATCCTAACCTTGGTTTTCAGATATCTGAACCTAGACATTATATCAATTCTCCACACAGCTGGGTATAGCAAGCACAAAACAGAACTCCTCCTTCCCCATGGCTGTCAAGCTTGCTCTTGGCATGGAGTCACACCTTCATGGTGGGAGAAACCTTCATGGCCCCTGATGCCACGCCCAATCTTGAGTGCTGCTTGGGCACAAATTCACACTGTGACCCTCAGCATGAGCCCCATGTCAAAGAAAGGCCTGTCAGGGCCTGGACCAAGAGCCCACATATGGGGCTTGCCAAGCCCCTATGCACCCAATCCTCACCACGGTTTGAATTTTCCAGTCGCCCCACCCGTACCTGGAGCTCTGCCCTGGAATACCTTTCTTGGACAGACCCATGAGCCAGACAACACGACTCCACCCTTCCCACAAAATGACCCCAAACTCTTGGGAGCTGGAACAAATCCCCAGAGAGGGATACTCGTCCACAGTACCTGAGGCCACCGCTCCAATTTACGGCTATCCCGGACACAACATCCAGAGACAAAAGCCTGAAGGAACGCCTCCCACTCGCCCTTGTTTCAGAGGCCCAGGAGCTCCCTCTCGGGCTGTACATCCGGCCTGCAATACCCTAGGCGCCACTCATAAGCTGAGTTTGTGTATTCAGACTTCTTTGCCCACAGCCTGGACCCACACAACATCCAGGCTAGGGCCTCTGGACCAAACAGCGAAAGATTGTGCCTGTCCTCTCCAAGGAAAGTGTGCCCAATCCATTGACCACAACCCTACAGTTTAGAAAAAAGCTTGAAGGTCCCTGAGGCCATCAATAGTATAGGCCACCCTGGACTAAGAGGGGCTCTCTGACACCAGCGGAGCTACTATCTCCACTTAGACTCTCAGACAGTGTCCCCAGAGATGGAAGGTTGAAATGGACAGGCCCCCAGGCCCTAATCTGAACCTTAGCTTTGGTTTCCATGTTTCCGTTCTCAGAGGACTGTTTTCGTAGACCAGCACCTGGGGCTTTTCTGAGGCACCAAACCCAACCTCTCTCATCTCCACATGGGCAGCTTTCTTACTGGGATGTATCAAACACTTCAGGTAAGAGAGTTCCGCAGGTCCACTGAACAACCAGCACATTCCAAGGTCTCCATGGACCCAAACGCACATTATGATGCATCCTCAGGAGAGGCCATTTCAACTCAACCCCCTGGGTCGCGTGTTGCAGAGGCAGCAGATCAAACATATTTTGTCGCTAATAGCCAATGGGAATGCGAGGCATGCTGTACAGTGATCCATCCTTCGAACCCTGCTCTCCAGTCCTTCCACATGGTATGTCCTGGAGCCATGCAACAGGACTCGAATGTCCCGCAGAAGGAAACCTTGTGGTTTGGGGCAACCTCCAAACTCAGCGTGGGAAAACTTCCTTGGCCTCATGAGGCCCCCACTTCATGAAGGTGCCATTATGGACACATACTCCAGCCTCAGCCAACGTCTGATCCTCAGCCTGACTTCAGATGCAGGAGATTTTGATTCAGCCTCTGCAGAGTGGGCCTGCTCTGCCCTTGGCTCCAATCCTCACACTAGCTTGTGTTTTCAGACTTCCATCCTCACACTCCTGGCCCACAAACCCTCCCTACTGGGAATTCTGGGGACACAATGAAGCACTGTTCCTGCCTCCCAGGAGAAAAACATTGTCTATGGCGCTGCCCAGAAAACCCAAATGAGGATCAAACTGCTTGGCCCTCGGCAACACCCCAATTGCATAGGCTACCTTAAACAGTGATGCTCTGTCGCAAATAGCCTGAGCCCAGACCTTCCAACAGACACCGACACAGCTGGCTGCACACCCAGCACATTGGACCCGCCACTGCCTTAGGCCACCATCCATTCCCAACCTGGGTTTTCAGTCATCGGAACCAAGACCTTATCTCCAATCCCTGCACAGGGGGAAACTGATGCACAAGTCAGAACCCCTCTTTCCCCATGGCAAGAAACCTTGCTGCTGGCAGTGAGTCAAACCTTCAGTGTAGGAGAAAACGGCATGGCCTATGAGGCCACGCCCAAGCGTGAGGGCCGCCTTGGGCACAAACACACATTGTGACCCTCAGCGTGAGTACCTTATTCAAGTAACGCCTCTCAGTGACTGGACCAAGAGCCCGCATATGTGGCTTGCCATGCCCATAGGCACCCAGGACTAACTAGATGGTGTGTATTCCAGTTGAGGGAACCCACTGCTGTGCTCTAGAGTTCCTCTCCTGGGAGGTCCCCTGTGGCAGAAAACAGTACTCTTCATTCCCACAGAATGAACACAAACACTTGGGAGCTTGGACAATCCCCCGAGAGGAAGGCTCTTCCTCGGCCTCTGAGACAACCCCTACCCTGACCAGACACTGTAAACGCAACACCCAGAGACAAAATCCTGAGTGACTGCCTCCCACTTGCCCTACTTTGATTTCCAGAGGATCTCCCCTCACGGACTAGAGATCAGGCCTGCCATTACATTGGCCCCTAGCTGAGCCAAGTTTGCTTTTTCAGACATCTGTCCCCACAGCCCTGGCAAACACAGCCTCTAGGCTGGGTCCTCTGGAGCCATACCACAGGACCGTGCCTGCTCTCTCCTGGGAAACTGTGTCCATTCCTTTGGCCACACACCTCCAGAATATGAGAAACCTCAAGGCCTCCGAGGACATCCCACTACTGGGAGCCTCACTGGACTCACAGGGGCATTCGGACACAAGCTGAGCAGCTACATCCATGAATGCATGCACACAGATGTCAACAGAGATAGAAGGTTGAGCCGGACAGGCCCTTAGGCCGTAGTCTCAACTCTTGCTTTGGTTTCCAGGTGTCACTCCTCAGAGGCTTTGGTTCGAAGAACAGGGTAATGGGCTTTCCTGAGGAACGGAACAGAACTCCTCTCGTCTCCACATGGGAAGTTTCCTTGCTGGAGCCGTGTCAAACACCTCATGTTGGAGAATACTGCAGAGTCCCTGAGCCACCTCCACATTCCAAGGTCTCCCAGGCCACCAAGCCACAGTAGGACTCATCTTCAGGAGAGTCCATTTCAACTCACCCCTCTGGGTAGCTCACCCAGGAGCCCGCAGAATGAGCCTGCCTTGTCCTGACTAAAGAGTAGGAATATGAGGTGGCGTTCCCAGGCATCCATGCTTAGACACCTGCTCTCGAGTCTTTCCATATGGAGCCTCTTGGAACCATCCAATAGGACTCGACTGTCGTGCAGAAGGTAACCTTCAGTTTTGGAGCAGTTCACAAATCCCATCGTAGGCAAAACTTTCTGGCCTCATGAAGCCCCCACACCCTTCAGGAAGAGGCCATGCTGGACACGAACTCTAGCCTGAGGCACGTCTTATAGTTGACATGACCTCAGTGCAGGAGATCTCGATTCAGCCTCTGCAGAGTGGGCCTGCCGTGCCCTCGGTCCCAAACCTCACGCTAGCTTGTGTTTTCAGACTTCCTTCCTCACACTCCTGGCATACAGCTCTCCGGACTAGGAACTCCGGAACCAAAACCCAGCCCAGTGTCTGCCCAACGGAAGAAAAACGTTTCCCTGTGGGGATCTCCAGAAAACCCAGATGAGGATCAACCTGCTCGGGCCTCGATGGTACCCGAACTGGATAGGCTGCTCTGGGCACTCATGCTCTGCCTGACACAGCCTGAAGCCAGACGTCCAGACAGACAAGGAGACAGCTGGCCGCACACCCAGCACTTCGGACACGCCATGGTCTTATGCCGTCACCTCATCCTAACCTTGGTTTTCAGATATCTGAACCTAGACATTATATCAATTCTCCACACAGCTGGGTATAGCAAGCACAAAACAGAACTCCTCCTTCCCCATGGCTCTCAAGCTTGCTCTTGGCATGGAGTCACACCTTCAGGGTGGGAGAAACCTTCATGGCCCCTGATGCCACGCCCAAACTTGAGTGCTGCTTGGGCACAAATTCACACTGTGACCCTCAGCATGAGCCCCATGTCAAAGAAAGGCCTGTCAGGGCCTGGACCAAGAGCCCACATATGGGGCTTGCCAAGCCCCTATGCACCCAATCCTCACCACGGTTTGAATTTTCCAGTCGCCCCGCCCGTACCTGGAGCTCTGCTCTGGAATCCCTTTCTTGGAGAGACCCATGAGCCAGACAACACGACTCCACCCTTCCCACAAAATGACCCCAAACTCTTGGGAGCTGGGACAAAACCCCAGAGAGGGATACTCGTCCACAGTACCTGAGGCCACCGCTCCAATCCACGGCTATCCCGGACACAACATCCAGAGACAAAAGCCTGAAGGAACGCCTCCCACTCGCCCTTGTTTCAGAGGCCCAGGAGCTCCATCTCGGGCTGTACATCCGGCCGGCCATACCCTAGGCACCACTCATAAGCTGAGTTTGTGTATTCAGACTTCTGTGCCAACAGCCTGGACCCACACAACATCCAGGCTAGGGCCTCTGGACCAAACAGCGAAAGATTGTGCCTGCCCTCTCCAAGGAAAGTGTGCCCAATCCATTGACCACAACCCTACAGTTTAGGGAAAAGCTCCAAGGTATCTGAGGCCATCAATAGTATAGGCCACCCTGGACTAAGAGGGGCTCTCTGACACCAGCGGAGCAACTATCTCCACTTAGACTCTCAGACAGTGTCCCCAGAGACAGAAGGTTGAAATGGACAGGCCCCCAGGCCCTAATCTGAACCTGAGCTTTGGTTTCCATGTTTCCGTTCTCAGAGGACTGTTTTCGTAGACCAGCACATGGGGCTTTTCTGAGGCACCAAACCAAACCTCTCTCATCTCCACATGGGCAGCTTTCTTACTGGGATGTATCAAACACTTCAGATAGGAGAGTTCCGCAGGGCCACTGAACAACCAGCACATTCCAAGGTCTCCATGGACCCAAACGCACATTATGACGCATCCTCAGGAGAGGCCATTTCAACTCAGCCCCCTGGGTCGCGTGTTGCAGAGGCAGCAGATCAAACATATCTTGTCGCTAATAGCCAATGGGAATGCGAGGCATGCTGTACAGGGATCCATCCTTCGAACCCTGCTCTCCAGTCCTTCCATATGGTATGTCCTGGAGCCATGCAACAGGACTCGAATGTCCCGCAGAAGGAAACCTTGTGGTTTGGGGCAACCTCCAAACTCAGCGTGGGAAAACTTCCTTGGCCTCATGAGGCCCCCACTTCATGAAGGTGCCATCATGGACACATACTCCAGCCTCAGCCAACGTCTGATCCTCAGCCTGACTTCAGATGCAGGAGATTTTGATTCAGCCTCTGCAGAGTGGGCCTGCTCTGCCCTTGGCTCCAATCCTCACACTAGCTTGTGTTTTCAGACTTCCGTCCTCACACTGCTGGCCCACAAACCCTCCCTACTGGGAATTCTGGGGCCACAATGAAGCACTGTGCCTGCCTCCCAGGAGAAAAACATTGTCTATGGCGCTGCCCAGAAACCCCAAATGAGGATCAAACTGCTTGGCCCTCGGCAACACCCCAATTGCATAGGCTACCTTAAACAGTGATGCTCTGTCGCAAATAGCCTGAGCCCAGACCTTCCAACAGACACCGACACAGCTGGCTGCACACCCAGCACATTGGACCCGCCACTGCCTCAGGCCACCATCCATTCCCAACCTGGGTTTTCAGTCATCGGAACCTAGACCTTATCTCCAATCCCTGCACAGGGGGGAACCTGATGCACAAGTCAGAACCCCTCCTTCCCCATGGCAAGAAACCTTGCTGCTGGCAGTGAGTCAAACCTTCAGTGTAGGAGAAAACGGCATGGCCCATGAGGCCACGCCCAAGCGTGAGGGCCGCCTTGGGCACAAACACACATTGTGACCCTCAGCGTGAGTACCTTATTCAGGTAACGCCTCTCAGTGACTGGACCAAGAGCCCGCATATGTGGCTTGCCATGCCCATAGGCACCCAGGACTAACTAGATGGTGTGTATTCCAGTTCAGGGAACCCACTGCTGTGCTCTAGAATCCCTCTCCTGGGGGGTCCCCTGTGGCAGAAAACAGTACTCTTCATTCCCACAGAATGAACACAAACACTTGGGAGCTTGGACAATCCCCCGAGAGGAAGGCTCTTTCTCGGCCTCTGAGACAACCCCTACCCTGACCGGACACTGTAAACGCAACACCCAGAGACAAAATCCTGAGTGACTGCCTCCCACTTGCCCTACTTTGATTTCCAGAGGATCTCCCCTCACGGACTAGAGATCAGGCCTGCCATTACATTGGCCCCTAGCTGAGCCAAGTTTGCTTTTTCAGACATCTGTCCCCACAGCCCTGGCAAACACAGCCTCTAGGCTGGGTCCTGTGGAGCCATACCACAGGACCGTGCCTGCTCTCTCCTGGGAAACTGTGTCCATTCCTTTGGCCACACACCTCCAGAATATGAGAAACCTCAAGGCCTCCGAGGACATCCCACTACTGGGAGCCTCACTGGACTCACAGGGGCATTCGGACACAAGCTGAGCAGCTACATCCATGAATGCATGCACACAGATGTCAACAGAGATAGAAGGTTGAGCCGGACAGGCCTTTAGGCCGTAGTCTCAACTCTTGCTTTGGTTTCCAGGTGTCACTCCTCAGAGGCTTTGGTTCGAAGAACAGGGTATGGGGCTTTCCTGAGGCACGGACCAGAACTCCTCTCGTCTCCACATGGGAAGTTTCCTTGTTGGAGCCGTGTCAAACACCTCATGTTGGAGAATCCTGCAGAGTCCCTGAGCCACCTCCACATTCCAAGGTCTCCCAGGCCAACAAGCCACAGTAGGACTCATCTTCAGGAGAGTCCATTTCAACTCTCCCCTCTGGGTAGCTCACCCAGGAGCCCGCAGATTGAGCCTGCCTTGTCCTGACTAAAGAGTGGGAATATGAGGTGGCGTTCCCAGGCATCCATGCTTAGACACCTGCTCTCGAGTCTTTCCATATGGGGCCTCTTGGAACCATCCAATAGGACTCGACTGTCATGCAGAAGGTAACCTTCAGTTTTGGAGCAGTTCAAAAATCCCATCGTAGGCAAAACTTTCTGGAATCATGAAGCCCCCATACCCTTCAGGAAGAGGCCATGCTGGACAATAACTCTAGCCTGAGGCACGTCTCATAGTTGACATGACCTCAGAGCAGGAGATCTCGATTCAGCCTCTGCAGAGTGGGCCTGCCGTGCCCTCGGTCCCAAACCTCACGCTAGCTTGTGTTTTCAGACTTCCTTCCTCACACTCCTGGCAAACAAGTTTTCCGGACTAGGAACTCGGGAACCAAAACCCATCCAGTGTCTGCCCAACGGAAGAAAAACGTTTCCCTGTGGGGCTCTCCAGAAAACCCAGATGAGGATCAACCTGCTCGGCCTCGACGGTACCCGAACTTGATAGGCTGCTCTGGGCACTCATGGTCTGCCTGACACAGCCTGAAGCCAGACATCCAGACAGACAAGGAGACAGCTGGCCGCACACCCAGCACTTCGGACACGCCATGGTCTTATGCCGTCACCTCATCCTAACCTTGGTTTTCAGATATCTGAACCTAGATATTATATGAATTCTCCACACAGCTGGGTATAGCAAGCACAAAACAGAACTCCTCCTTCCCCATGGCTGTCAAGCTTGCTCTTGGCATGGAGTCACACCTTCAAGGTGGGAGAAACCTTCATGGCTTCTGATGCCACGCCCAAACTTGAGTGCTGCTTGGGCACAAATTCACACTGTGACCCTCAGCATGAGCCCCATGTCAAAGAAAGGCCTGTCAGGGCCTGGACCAAGAGCCCACATATGGGGCTTGCCAAGCCCCTATGCACCCAATCCTCACCACGGTTTGAATTTTACCGTCGCCCCGCCCATACCTGGAGCTCTGCTCTGGAATCCCTTTCTTGGAGAGACCCATGAGCCAGACAAAACGACTCCACCCTTCCCACAAAATGACCCCAAACTCTTGGGATCTGGGACAAATCCTCAGAGAGGGATACTCGTCCACAGTACCTGAGGCCACCGCTCCAATCCACGGCTATCCCGGACACAACATCCAGAGACAAAAGCCTGAAGGAACGCCTCCCACTCGCCCTTGTTTCAGAGGCCCAGGAGCTCCCTCTCGGGCTGTACATCCGGCCAGCCATACCCTAGGCGCCACTCATAAGCTGAGTTTGTGTATTCAGACTTCTGTGCCCACAGCCTGGACCCACACAACATCCAGGCTAGGGCCTCTGGACCAAACAGCGAAAGATTGTGCCTGCCCTCTCCAAGGAAAGTGTGCCCAATCCATTGATCACAACCCTACAGGTTAGGGAAAAGCTCCAAGGTATCTGAGGCCATCAATAGTATAGGCCACCCTGGACTAAGAGGGGCTCTCTGACACCAGCGGAGCAACTATCTCCACTTAGACTCTCAGACAGTGTCCCCAGAGACAGAAGGTTGAAATGGACAGGCCCCCAGGCCCTAATCTGAACCTTAGCTTTGGTTTCCATGTTTCCTTTCTCAAAGGACTCTTTTCGTAGTCCAGCACATGGGGCTTTTCTGAGGCACCAAACCAAACATCTCTCATCTCCACATGGGCAGCTTTCTTACTGGGATGTATCAAACACTTCAGGTAGGAGAGTTCCGCAGGGCCACTGAACAACCAGCACATTCCAAGGTCTCCATGGACCCAAACGCACATTATGACGCATCCTCAGGAGAGGCCATTTCAACTCAGCCCCCTGGGTCGCGTGTTGCAGAGGCAGCAGATCAAACATATCTTGTCGCTAATAGCCAATGGGAATGCGAGGCATGCTGTACAGGGATCCATCCTTCGAACCCTGCTCTCCAGTCCTTCCATATGGTATGTCCTGGAGCTATGCAACAGGGCTCGAATGTCCCGCAAAAGGAAACCTTGGGGTTTGGGGCAACCTCCAAACTCAGCGTGGGAAAACTTCCTTGGCCTCATGAGGCCCCCACTTCATGAAGGTGCCATCATGGACACATATTCCAGCCTCAGCCAACGTCTGATCCTCAGCCTGACTTCAGATGCAGGAGATTTTGATTCAGCCTCTGCAGAGTGGGCCTGCTCTGCCCTTGGCTCCAATCCTCACACTAGCTTGTGTTTTCAGACTTCCGTCTTCACACTCCTGGCCCACAAACCCTCCCTACTGGGAATTCTGGGGCCACAATGAAGCACTGTGCCTGCCTCCCAGGAGAAAAACATTGTCTATGGCGCTGCCCAGAAACCCCAAATGAGGATCAAACTGCTTGGCCCTCGGCAACACCCCAATTGCATAGGCTACCTTAAACAGTGATGCTCTGTCGCAAATAGCCTGAGCCCAGACCTTCCAACAGACACCGAGACAGCTGGCTGCACACCCAGCACATTGGACCCGCCACTGCCTTAGGCCACCATCCATTCCCAACCTGGGTTTTCAGTCATCGGAACCTAGACCTTATCTCCAATCCCTGCACAGGGGGGAACCTGATGCACAAGTCAACACCCCTCCTTCCCCATGGCAAGAAACCTTGCTGCTGGCAGTGAGTCAAACCTTCAGTGTAGGAGAAAACGACATGGCCCATGAGGCCACGCCCAAGCGTGAGGGCCGCCTTGGGCACAAACACACATTGTGACCCTCAGCGTGAGTACCTTATTCAAGTAACGCCTCTCAGTGACTGGACCAAGAGCCTGCATATGTGGCTTGCCATGCCCATAGGCACACAGGACTAACTAGATGGTGTGTATTCCAGTTGAGGGAACCCACTGCTGTGCTCTAGAGTCCCTCTCCTGGGGGGTCCCCTGTGGCAGAAAACAGTACTCTTCATTCCCACAGAATGAACACAAACACTTGGGAGCTTGGACAATCCCCCGAGAGGAAGGGTCTTCCTCGGCCTCTGAGACAACCCCTACCCTGACCGGACACTGTAAACGCAACACCCAGAGACAAATTCCTGAGTGACTGCCTCCCACTTGCCCTACTTTGATTTCCAGAGGATCTCCCCTCACGGACTAGAGATCAGGCCTGCCATTACATTGGCCCCTAGCTGAGCCAAGTTTGCTTTTTCAGACATCTGTCCCCACAGCCCTGGCAAACACAGCCTCTAGGCTGGGTCCTCTGGAGCCATACCACAGGACCGTGCCTGCTCTCTCCTGGGAAACTGTGTCCATTCCTTTGGCCACACACCTCCAGAATATGAGAAACCTCAAGGCCTCTGAGGACATCCCACTACTGGGAGCCAAACTGGACTCACAGGGGCATTCGGACACAAGCTGAGCAGCTACATCCATGAAGGCATGCACACAGATGTCAACAGAGATAGAAGGTTGAGCCGGACAGGCCTTTAGGCTGTAGTCTCAACTCTTGCTTTGGTTTCCAGGTGTCACTCCTCAGAGGCTTTGGTTCGAAGAACAGGGTATGGGGCTTTCCTGATGCACGGAACAGAACTCCTCTCGTCTCCACATGGGAAGTTTCCTTGTTGGAGCCGTGTCAAACACCTCATGTTGGAGAATCCTGCAGAGTCCCTGAGCCACCTCCACATTCCAAGGTCTCCCAGGCCACCAAGCCACAGTAGGACTCATCTTCAGGAGAGTCCATTTCAACTCTCCCCTCTGGGTAGCTCACCCAGGAGCCCGCAGGTTGAGCCTGCCTTGTCCTGACTAAAGAGTGGGAATATGAGGTGGCGTTCCCAGGCATCCATGCTTAGACACCTGCTCTCGAGTCTTTCCATATGGGGCCTCTTGGAACCATCCAATAGGACTCGACTGTCGTGCAGAAGGTAACCTTCAGTTTTGGAGCAGTTCACAAATCCCATCGTAGGCAAAACTTTATGGCCTCATGAAGCCCCCACACCCTTCAGGAAGAGGCCATGCTGGACAAGAACTCTAGCCTGAGGCACGTCTCATAGTTGACATGACCTCAGTGCAGGAGATCCCGATTCAGCCTCTGCAGAGTGGGCCTGCCGTGCCCTCGGTCACAAACCTAACGCTAGCTTGTGTTTTCAGACTTCCTTCCTCACACTCCTGGCAAACAAGCCCTCCGGACTAGGAACTCCAGAACCAAAACCCAGCCCAGAGTCTGCCCAACGGAAGAAAAACGTTTCCCTGTGGGGCTCTCCAGAAAACCCAGATGAGGATCAACCTGCTCGGGCCTCGACGGTACCCGAACTGGATAGGCTGCTCTGGGCACTCATGCTCTGCCTGACACAGCCTGAAGCCAGACGTCCAGACAGACAAGGAGACAGCTGGCCGCACACCCAGCACTTCGGACACGCCATGGTCTTATGCCGTCACCTCATCCTAACCTTGGTTTTCAGATATCTGAACCTAGACATTATATCAATTCTCCACACAGCTGGGTATAGCAAGCACAAAACAGAACTCCTCCTTCCCCATGGCTGTCAAGCTTGCTCTTGGCATGGAGTCACACCTTCATGGTGGGAGAAACCTTCATGGCCCCTGATGCCACGCCCAAACTTGAGTGCTGCTTGGGCACAAATTCACACTGTGACCCTCAGCATGAGCCCCATGTCAAAGAAAGGCCTGTCAGGGCCTGGACCAAGAGCCCACATATGGGGCTTGCCAAGCCCCTATGCACCCAATCCTCACCACGGTTTGAATTTTCCAGTCGCCCCGCCCGTACCTGGAGCTCTACCCTGGAATCCCTTTCTTGGAGAGACCCATGAGCCAGACAACACGACTCCACCCTTCCCACAAAATGACCCCAAACTCTTGGGAGCTGGAACAAATCCCCAGAGAGGGATACTCGTCCACAGTACCTGAGGCCACCGCTCCAATCCACGGCTATCCCGGACACAACATCCAGAGACAAAAGCCTGAAGGAACGCCTCCCACTCGCCCTTGTTTCAGAGGCCCAGGAGCTCCCTCTCGGGCTGTACATCCGGCCTGCAATACCCTAGGCGCCACTCATAAGCTGAGTTTGTGTATTCAGACTTCTTTGCCCACAGCCTGGACCCACACAACATCCAGGCTAGGGCCTCTGGACCAAACAGCGAAAGATTGTGCCTGTCCTCTCCAAGGAAAGTGTGCCCAATCCATTGACCACAACTCTACAGTTTAGAAAAAAGCTTGAAGGTCCCTGAGGCCATCAATAGTATAGGCCACCCTGGACTAAGAGGGGCTCTCTGACACCAGCGGAGCTACTATCTCCACTTAGACTCTCAGACAGTGTCCCCAGAGATGGAAGGTTGAAATGGACAGGCCCCCAGGCCCTAATCTGAACCTTAGCTTTGGTTTCCATGTTTCCGTTCTCAGAGGACTGTTTTCGTAGACCAGCACATGGGGCTTTTCTGAGGCACCAAACCAAACCTCTCTCATCTCCACATGGGCAGCTTTCTTACTGGGATGTATCAAACACTTCAGGTAGGAGAGTTCCGCAGGTCCACTGAACAACCAGCACATTCCAAGGTCTCCATGGACCCAAACGCACATTATGATGCATCCTCAGGAGAGGCCATTTCAACTCAACCCCCTGGGTCGCGTGTTGCAGAGGCAGCAGATCAAACATATTTTGTCGCTAATAGCCAATGGGAATGCGAGGCATGCTGTACAGTGATCCATCCTTCGAACCCTGCTCTCCAGTCCTTCCATATGGTATGTCCTGGAGCCATGCAACAGGACTCGAATGTCCCGCAGAAGGAAACCTTGTGGTTTGGGGCAACCTCCAAACTCAGCGTGGGAAAACTTCCTTGGCCTCATGAGGCCCCCACTTCATGAAGGTGCCATTATGGACACATACTCCAGCCTCAGCCAACGTCTGATCCTCAGCCTGACTTCAGATGCAGGAGATTTTGATTCAGCCTCTGCAGAGTGGGCCTGCTCTGCCCTTGGCTCCAATCCTCACACTAGCTTGTGTTTTCAGACTTCCATCCTCACACTCCTGGCCCACAAACCCTCCCTACTGGGAATTCTGGGGACACAATGAAGCACTGTGCCTGCCTCCCAGGAGAAAAACATTGTCTATGGCGCTGCCCAGAAACCCCAAATGAGGATCAAACTGCTTGGCTCTCAGCAACACCCCAATTGCATAGGCTACCTTAAACAGTGATGCTCTGTCGCAAATAGCCTGAGCACAGACCTTCCAACAGACACCGACACAGCTGGCTGCACACCCAGCACATTGGACCCGCCACTGCCTTAGGCCACCATCCATTCCCAACCTGGGTTTTCAGTCATCGGAACCAAGACCTTATCTCCAATCCCTGCACAGGGGGGAACCTGATGCACAAGTCAGAACCCCTCTTTCCCCATGGCAAGAAACCTTGCTGCTGGCAGTGAGTCAAACCTTCAGTGTAGGAGAAAACGGCATGGCCTATGAGGCCACGCCCAAGCGTGAGGGCCGCCTTGGGCACAAACACACATTGTGACCCTCAGCGTGAGTACCTTATTCAATAACGCCTCTCAGTGACTGGACCAAGAGCCCGCATATGTGGCTTGCCATGCCCATAGGCACCCAGGACTAACTAGATGGTGTGTATTCCAGTTGAGGGAACCCACTGCTGTGCTCTAGAGTCCCTCTCCTGGGAGGTCCCCTGTGGCAGAAAACAGTACTCTTCATTCCCACAGAATGAACACAAACACTTGGGAGCTTGGACAATCCCCCGAGAGGAAGGCTCTTCCTCGGCCTCTGAGACAACCCCTACCCTGACCGGACACTGTAAACGCAACACCCAGAGACAAAATCCTGAGTGACTGCCTCCCACTTGCCCTACTTTGATTTCCAGAGGATCTCCCCTCACGGACTAGAGATCAGGCCTGCCATTACATTGGCCCCTAGCTGAGCCAAGTTTGCTTTTTCAGACATCTGTCCCCACAGCCCTGGCAAACACAGCCTCTAGGCTGGGTCCTCTGGAGCCATACCACAGGACCGTGCCTGCTCTCTCCTGGGAAACTGTGTCCATTCCTTTGGCCACACACCTCCAGAATATGAGAAACCTCAAGGCCTCCGAGGACATCCCACTACTGGGAGCCTCACTGGACTCACAGGGGCATTCGGACACAAGCTGAGCAGCTACATCCATGAAGGCATGCACACAGATGTCAACAGAGATAGAAGGTTGAGCCGGACAGGCCCTTAGGCCGTAGTCTCAACTCTTGCTTTGGTTTCCAGGTGTCACTCCTCAGAGGCTTTGGTTCGAAGAACAGGGTAATGGGCTTTCCTGAGGAACGGAACAGAACTCCTCTCGTCTCCACATGGGAAGTTTCCTTGTTGGAGCCGTGTCAAACACCTCATGTTGGAGAATCCTGCAGAGTCCCTGAGCCACCTCCACATTCCAAGGTCTCCCAGGCCACCAAGCCACAGTAGGACTCATCTTCAGGAGAGTCCATTTCAACTCTCCCCTCTGGGTAGCTCACCCAGGAGCCCGCAGAATGAGCCTGCCTTGTCCTGACTAAAGAGTAGGAATATGAGGTGGCGTTCCCAGGCATCCATGCTTAGACACCTGCTCTCGAGTCTTTCCATATGGAGCCTCTTGGAACCATCCAATAGGACTCGACTGTCGTGCAGAAGGTAACCTTCAGTTTTGGAGCAGTTCACAAATCCCATCGTAGGCAAAACTTTCTGGCCTCATGAAGCCCCCACACCCTTCAGGAAGAGGCCATGCTGGACACGAACTCTAACCTGAGGCACGTCTTATAGTTGACATGACCTCAGTGCAGGAGATCTCGATTCAGCCTCTGCAGAGTGGGCCTGCCGTGCCCTCGGTCCCAAACCTCACGCTAGCTTGTGTTTTCAGACTCCTTCCTCACACTCCTGGCATACAGCTCTCCGGACTAGGAACTCCGGAACCAAAACCCAGCCCAGTGTCTGCCCAACGGAAGAAAAACGTTTCCCTGTGGGGCTCTCCAGAAAACCCAGATGAGGCTCAACCTGCTCGGGCCTCGACGGTACCCGAACTGGATAGGCTGCTCTGGGCACTCATGCTCTGCCTGACACAGCCTGAAGCCAGACGTCCAGACAGACAAGGAGACAGCTGGCCGCACACCCAGCACTTCGGACACGCCATGGTCTTATGCCGTCACCTCATCCTAACCTTGGTTTTCAGATATCTGAACCTAGACATTATATCAATTCTCCACACAGCTGGGTATAGCAAGCACAAAACAGAACTCCTCCTTCCCCATGGCTCTCAAGCTTGCTCTTGGCATGGAGTCACACCTTCAGGGTGGGAGAAACCTTCATGGCCCCTGATGCCACGCCCAAACTTGAGTGCTGCTTGGGCACAAATTCACACTGTGACCCTCAGCATGAGCCCCATGTCAAAGAAAGGCCTGTCAGGGCCTGGACCAAGAGCCCACATATGGGGCTTGCCAAGCCCCTATGCACCCAATCCTCACCACGGTTTGAATTTTCCAGTCGCCCCGCCCGTACCTGGAGCTCTGCTCTGGAATCCCTTTCTTGGAGAGACCCATGAGCCAGACAACACGACTCCACCCTTCCCACAAAATGACCCCAAACTCTTGGGAGCTGGGACAAAACCCCAGAGAGGGATACTCGTCCACAGTACCTGAGGCCACCGCTCCAATCCACGGCTATCCCGGACACAACATCCAGAGACAAAAGCCTGAAGGAACGCCTCCCACTCGCCCTTGTTTCAGAGGCCCAGGAGCTCCATCTCGGGCTGTACATCCGGCCGGCCATACCCTAGGCGCCACTCATAAGCTGAGTTTGTGTATTCAGACTTCTGTGCCAACAGCCTGGACCCACACAACATCCAGGCTAGGGCCTCTGGACCAAACAGCGAAAGATTGTGCCTGCCCTCTCCAAGGAAAGTGTGCCCAATCCATTGACCACAACCCTACAGTTTAGGGAAAAGCTCCAAGGTATCTGAGGCCATCAATAGTATAGGCCACCCTGGACTAAGAGGGGCTCTCTGACACCAGCGGAGCAACTATCTCCACTTAGACTCTCAGACAGTGTCCCCAGAGACAGAAGGTTGAAATGGACAGGCCCCCAGGCCCTAATCTGAACCTGAGCTTTGGTTTCCATGTTTCCGTTCTCAGAGGACTGTTTTCGTAGACCAGCACATGGGGCTTTTCTGAGGCACCAAACCAAACCTCTCTCATCTCCACATGGGCAGCTTTCTTACTGGGATGTATCAAACACTTCAGATAGGAGAGTTCCGCAGGGCCACTGAACAACCAGCACATTCCAAGGTCTCCATGGACCCAAACGCACATTATGACGCATCCTCAGGAGAGGCCATTTCAACTCAGCCCCCTGGGTCGCGTGTTGCAGAGGCAGCAGATCAAACATATCTTGTCGCTAATAGCCAATGGGAATGCGAGGCATGCTGTACAGTGATCCATCCTTCGAACCCTGCTCTCCAGTCCTTCCATATGGTATGTCCTGGAGCCATGCAACAGGACTCGAATGTCCCGCAGAAGGAAACCTTGTGGTTTGGGGCAACCTCCAAACTCAGCGTGGGAAAACTTCCTTGGCCTCATGAGGCCCCCACTTCATGAAGGTGCCATTATGGACACATACTCCAGCCTCAGCCAACGTCTGATCCTCAGCCTGACTTCAGATGCAGGAGATTTTGATTCAGCCTCTGCAGAGTGGGCCTGCTCTGCCCTTGGCTCCAATCCTCACACTAGCTTGTGTTTTCAGACTTCCATCCTCACACTCCTGGCCCACAAACCCTCCCTACTGGGAATTCTGGGGACACAATGAAGCACTGTGCCTGCCTCCCAGGAGAAAAACATTGTCTATGGCGCTGCCCAGAAACCCCAAATGAGGATCAAACTGCTTGGCTCTCGGCAACACCCCAATTGCATAGGCTACCTTAAACAGTGATGCTCTGTCGCAAATAGCCTGAGCACAGACCTTCCAACAGACACCGACACAGCTGGCTGCACACCCAGCACATTGGACCCGCCACTGCCTTAGGCCACCATCCATTCCCAACCTGGGTTTTCAGTCATCGGAACCAAGACCTTATCTCCAATCCCTGCACAGGGGGGAACCTGATGCACAAGTCAGAACCCCTCTTTCCCCATGGCAAGAAACCTTGCTGCTGGCAGTGAGTCAAACCTTCAGTGTAGGAGAAAACGGCATGGCCTATGAGGCCACGCCCAAGCGTGAGGGCCGCCTTGGGCACAAACACACATTGTGACCCTCAGCGTGAGTACCTTATTCAATAACGCCTCTCAGTGACTGGACCAAGAGCCCGCATATGTGGCTTGCCATGCCCATAGGCACCCAGGACTAACTAGATGGTGTGTATTCCAGTTGAGGGAACCCACTGCTGTGCTCTAGAGTCCCTCTCCTGGGAGGTCCCCTGTGGCAGAAAACAGTACTCTTCATTCCCACAGAATGAACACAAACACTTGGGAGCTTGGACAATCCCCCGAGAGGAAGGCTCTTCCTCGGCCTCTGAGACAACCCCTACCCTGACCGGACACTGTAAACGCAACACCCAGAGACAAAATCCTGAGTGACTGCCTCCCACTTGCCCTACTTTGATTTCCAGAGGATCTCCCCTCACGGACTAGAGATCAGGCCTGCCATTACATTGGCCCCTAGCTGAGCCAAGTTTGCTTTTTCAGACATCTGTCCCCACAGCCCTGGCAAACACAGCCTCTAGGCTGGGTCCTCTGGAGCCATACCACAGGACCGTGCCTGCTCTCTCCTGGGAAACTGTGTCCATTCCTTTGGCCACACACCTCCAGAATATGAGAAACCTCAAGGCCTCCGAGGACATCCCACTACTGGGAGCCTCACTGGACTCACAGGGGCATTCGGACACAAGCTGAGCAGCTACATCCATGAAGGCATGCACACAGATGTCAACAGAGATAGAAGGTTGAGCCGGACAGGCCCTTAGGCCGTAGTCTCAACTCTTGCTTTGGTTTCCAGGTGTCACTCCTCAGAGGCTTTGGTTCGAAGAACAGGGTAATGGGCTTTCCTGAGGAACGGAACAGAACTCCTCTCGTCTCCACATGGGAAGTTTCCTTGTTGGAGCCGTGTCAAACACCTCATGTTGGAGAATCCTGCAGAGTCCCTGAGCCACCTCCACATTCCAAGGTCTCCCAGGCCACCAAGCCACAGTAGGACTCATCTTCAGGAGAGTCCATTTCAACTCTCCCCTCTGGGTAGCTCACCCAGGAGCCCGCAGAATGAGCCTGCCTTGTCCTGACTAAAGAGTAGGAATATGAGGTGGCGTTCCCAGGCATCCATGCTTAGACACCTGCTCTCGAGTCTTTCCATATGGAGCCTCTTGGAACCATCCAATAGGACTCGACTGTCGTGCAGAAGGTAACCTTCAGTTTTGGAGCAGTTCACAAATCCCATCGTAGGCAAAACTTTCTGGCCTCATGAAGCCCCCACACCCTTCAGGAAGAGGCCATGCTGGACACGAACTCTAACCTGAGGCACGTCTTATAGTTGACATGACCTCAGTGCAGGAGATCTCGATTCAGCCTCTGCAGAGTGGGCCTGCCGTGCCCTCGGTCCCAAACCTCACGCTAGCTTGTGTTTTCAGACTTCCTTCCTCACACTCCTGGCATACAGCTCTCCGGACTAGGAACTCCGGAACCAAAACCCAGCCCAGTGTCTGCCCAACGGAAGAAAAACGTTTCCCTGTGGGGCTCTCCAGAAAACCCAGATGAGGCTCAACCTGCTCGGGCCTCGACGGTACCCGAACTGGATAGGCTGCTCTGGGCACTCATGCTCTGCCTGACACAGCCTGAAGCCAGACGTCCAGACAGACAAGGAGACAGCTGGCCGCACACCCAGCACTTCGGACACGCCATGGTCTTATGCCGTCACCTCATCCTAACCTTGGTTTTCAGATATCTGAACCTAGACATTATATCAATTCTCCACACAGCTGGGTATAGCAAGCACAAAACAGAACTCCTCCTTCCCCATGGCTCTCAAGCTTGCTCTTGGCATGGAGTCACACCTTCAGGGTGGGAGAAACCTTCATGGCCCCTGATGCCACGCCCAAACTTGAGTGCTGCTTGGGCACAAATTCACACTGTGACCCTCAGCATGAGCCCCATGTCAAAGAAAGGCCTGTCAGGGCCTGGACCAAGAGCCCACATATGGGGCTTGCCAAGCCCCTATGCACCCAATCCTCACCACGGTTTGAATTTTCCAGTCGCCCCGCCCGTACCTGGAGCTCTGCTCTGGAATCCCTTTCTTGGAGAGACCCATGAGCCAGACAACACGACTCCACCCTTCCCACAAAATGACCCCAAACTCTTGGGAGCTGGGACAAAACCCCAGAGAGGGATACTCGTCCACAGTACCTGAGGCCACCGCTCCAATCCACGGCTATCCCGGACACAACATCCAGAGACAAAAGCCTGAAGGAACGCCTCCCACTCGCCCTTGTTTCAGAGGCCCAGGAGCTCCATCTCGGGCTGTACATCCGGCCGGCCATACCCTAGGCGCCACTCATAAGCTGAGTTTGTGTATTCAGACTTCTGTGCCAACAGCCTGGACCCACACAACATCCAGGCTAGGGCCTCTGGACCAAACAGCGAAAGATTGTGCCTGCCCTCTCCAAGGAAAGTGTGCCCAATCCATTGACCACAACCCTACAGTTTAGGGAAAAGCTCCAAGGTATCTGAGGCCATCAATAGTATAGGCCACCCTGGACTAAGAGGGGCTCTCTGACACCAGCGGAGCAACTATCTCCACTTAGACTCTCAGACAGTGTCCCCAGAGACAGAAGGTTGAAATGGACAGGCCCCCAGGCCCTAATCTGAACCTGAGCTTTGGTTTCCATGTTTCCGTTCTCAGAGGACTGTTTTCGTAGACCAGCACATGGGGCTTTTCTGAGGCACCAAACCAAACCTCTCTCATCTCCACATGGGCAGCTTTCTTACTGGGATGTATCAAACACTTCAGATAGGAGAGTTCCGCAGGGCCACTGAACAACCAGCACATTCCAAGGTCTCCATGGACCCAAACGCACATTATGACGCATCCTCAGGAGAGGCCATTTCAACTCAGCCCCCTGGGTCGCGTGTTGCAGAGGCAGCAGATCAAACATATCTTGTCGCTAATAGCCAATGGGAATGCGAGGCATGCTGTACAGTGATCCATCCTTCGAACCCTGCTCTCCAGTCCTTCCATATGGTATGTCCTGGAGCCATGCAACAGGACTCGAATGTCCCGCAGAAGGAAACCTTGTGGTTTGGGGCAACCTCCAAACTCAGCGTGGGAAAACTTCCTTGGCCTCATGAGGCCCCCACTTCATGAAGGTGCCATTATGGACACATACTCCAGCCTCAGCCAACGTCTGATCCTCAGCCTGACTTCAGATGCAGGAGATTTTGATTCAGCCTCTGCAGAGTGGGCCTGCTCTGCCCTTGGCTCCAATCCTCACACTAGCTTGTGTTTTCAGACTTCCATCCTCACACTCCTGGCCCACAAACCCTCCCTACTGGGAATTCTGGGGACACAATGAAGCACTGTGCCTGCCTCCCAGGAGAAAAACATTGTCTATGGCGCTGCCCAGAAACCCCAAATGAGGATCAAACTGCTTGGCTCTCGGCAACACCCCAATTGCATAGGCTACCTTAAACAGTGATGCTCTGTCGCAAATAGCCTGAGCACAGACCTTCCAACAGACACCGACACAGCTGGCTGCACACCCAGCACATTGGACCCGCCACTGCCTTAGGCCACCATCCATTCCCAACCTGGGTTTTCAGTCATCGGAACCAAGACCTTATCTCCAATCCCTGCACAGGGGGGAACCTGATGCACAAGTCAGAACCCCTCTTTCCCCATGGCAAGAAACCTTGCTGCTGGCAGTGAGTCAAACCTTCAGTGTAGGAGAAAACGGCATGGCCTATGAGGCCACGCCCAAGCGTGAGGGCCGCCTTGGGCACAAACACACATTGTGACCCTCAGCGTGAGTACCTTATTCAATAACGCCTCTCAGTGACTGGACCAAGAGCCCGCATATGTGGCTTGCCATGCCCATAGGCACCCAGGACTAACTAGATGGTGTGTATTCCAGTTGAGGGAACCCACTGCTGTGCTCTAGAGTCCCTCTCCTGGGAGGTCCCCTGTGGCAGAAAACAGTACTCTTCATTCCCACAGAATGAACACAAACACTTGGGAGCTTGGACAATCCCCCGAGAGGAAGGCTCTTCCTCGGCCTCTGAGACAACCCCTACCCTGACCGGACACTGTAAACGCAACACCCAGAGACAAAATCCTGAGTGACTGCCTCCCACTTGCCCTACTTTGATTTCCAGAGGATCTCCCCTCACGGACTAGAGATCAGGCCTGCCATTACATTGGCCCCTAGCTGAGCCAAGTTTGCTTTTTCAGACATCTGTCCCCACAGCCCTGGCAAACACAGCCTCTAGGCTGGGTCCTCTGGAGCCATACCACAGGACCGTGCCTGCTCTCTCCTGGGAAACTGTGTCCATTCCTTTGGCCACACACCTCCAGAATATGAGAAACCTCAAGGCCTCCGAGGACATCCCACTACTGGGAGCCTCACTGGACTCACAGGGGCATTCGGACACAAGCTGAGCAGCTACATCCATGAAGGCATGCACACAGATGTCAACAGAGATAGAAGGTTGAGCCGGACAGGCCCTTAGGCCGTAGTCTCAACTCTTGCTTTGGTTTCCAGGTGTCACTCCTCAGAGGCTTTGGTTCGAAGAACAGGGTAATGGGCTTTCCTGAGGAACGGAACAGAACTCCTCTCGTCTCCACATGGGAAGTTTCCTTGTTGGAGCCGTGTCAAACACCTCATGTTGGAGAATCCTGCAGAGTCCCTGAGCCACCTCCACATTCCAAGGTCTCCCAGGCCACCAAGCCACAGTAGGACTCATCTTCAGGAGAGTCCATTTCAACTCTCCCCTCTGGGTAGCTCACCCAGGAGCCCGCAGAATGAGCCTGCCTTGTCCTGACTAAAGAGTAGGAATATGAGGTGGCGTTCCCAGGCATCCATGCTTAGACACCTGCTCTCGAGTCTTTCCATATGGAGCCTCTTGGAACCATCCAATAGGACTCGACTGTCGTGCAGAAGGTAACCTTCAGTTTTGGAGCAGTTCACAAATCCCATCGTAGGCAAAACTTTCTGGCCTCATGAAGCCCCCACACCCTTCAGGAAGAGGCCATGCTGGACACGAACTCTAACCTGAGGCACGTCTTATAGTTGACATGACCTCAGTGCAGGAGATCTCGATTCAGCCTCTGCAGAGTGGGCCTGCCGTGCCCTCGGTCCCAAACCTCACGCTAGCTTGTGTTTTCAGACTTCCTTCCTCACACTCCTGGCATACAGCTCTCCGGACTAGGAACTCCGGAACCAAAACCCAGCCCAGTGTCTGCCCAACGGAAGAAAAACGTTTCCCTGTGGGGCTCTCCAGAAAACCCAGATGAGGCTCAACCTGCTCGGGCCTCGACGGTACCCGAACTGGATAGGCTGCTCTGGGCACTCATGCTCTGCCTGACACAGCCTGAAGCCAGACGTCCAGACAGACAAGGAGACAGCTGGCCGCACACCCAGCACTTCGGACACGCCATGGTCTTATGCCGTCACCTCATCCTAACCTTGGTTTTCAGATATCTGAACCTAGACATTATATCAATTCTCCACACAGCTGGGTATAGCAAGCACAAAACAGAACTCCTCCTTCCCCATGGCTCTCAAGCTTGCTCTTGGCATGGAGTCACACCTTCAGGGTGGGAGAAACCTTCATGGCCCCTGATGCCACGCCCAAACTTGAGTGCTGCTTGGGCACAAATTCACACTGTGACCCTCAGCATGAGCCCCATGTCAAAGAAAGGCCTGTCAGGGCCTGGACCAAGAGCCCACATATGGGGCTTGCCAAGCCCCTATGCACCCAATCCTCACCACGGTTTGAATTTTCCAGTCGCCCCGCCCGTACCTGGAGCTCTGCTCTGGAATCCCTTTCTTGGAGAGACCCATGAGCCAGACAACACGACTCCACCCTTCCCACAAAATGACCCCAAACTCTTGGGAGCTGGGACAAAACCCCAGAGAGGGATACTCGTCCACAGTACCTGAGGCCACCGCTCCAATCCACGGCTATCCCGGACACAACATCCAGAGACAAAAGCCTGAAGGAACGCCTCCCACTCGCCCTTGTTTCAGAGGCCCAGGAGCTCCATCTCGGGCTGTACATCCGGCTGGCCATACCCTAGGCGCCACTCATAAGCTGAGTTTGTGTATTCAGACTTCTGTGCCAACAGCCTGGACCCACACAACATCCAGGCTAGGGCCTCTGGACCAAACAGCGAAAGATTGTGCCTGCCCTCTCCAAGGAAAGTGTGCCCAATCCATTGACCACAACCCTACAGTTTAGGGAAAAGCTCCAAGGTATCTGAGGCCATCAATAGTATAGGCCACCCTGGACTAAGAGGGGCTCTCTGACACCAGCGGAGCAACTATCTCCACTTAGACTCTCAGACAGTGTCCCCAGAGACAGAAGGTTGAAATGGACAGGCCCCCAGGCCCTAATCTGAACCTGAGCTTTGGTTTCCATGTTTCCGTTCTCAGAGGACTGTTTTCGTAGACCAGCACATGGGGCTTTTCTGAGGCACCAAACCAAACCTCTCTCATCTCCACATGGGCAGCTTTCTTACTGGGATGTATCAAACACTTCAGATAGGAGAGTTCCGCAGGGCCACTGAACAACCAGCACATTCCAAGGTCTCCATGGACCCAAACGCACATTATGACGCATCCTCAGGAGAGGCCATTTCAACTCAGCCCCCTGGGTCGCGTGTTGCAGAGGCAGCAGATCAAACATATCTTGTCGCTAATAGCCAATGGGAATGCGAGGCATGCTGTACAGTGATCCATCCTTCGAACCCTGCTCTCCAGTCCTTCCATATGGTATGTCCTGGAGCCATGCAACAGGACTCGAATGTCCCGCAGAAGGAAACCTTGTGGTTTGGGGCAACCTCCAAACTCAGCGTGGGAAAACTTCCTTGGCCTCATGAGGCCCCCACTTCATGAAGGTGCCATTATGGACACATACTCCAGCCTCAGCCAACGTCTGATCCTCAGCCTGACTTCAGATGCAGGAGATTTTGATTCAGCCTCTGCAGAGTGGGCCTGCTCTGCCCTTGGCTCCAATCCTCACACTAGCTTGTGTTTTCAGACTTCCATCCTCACACTCCTGGCCCACAAACCCTCCCTACTGGGAATTCTGGGGACACAATGAAGCACTGTGCCTGCCTCCCAGGAGAAAAACATTGTCTATGGCGCTGCCCAGAAACCCCAAATGAGGATCAAACTGCTTGGCTCTCGGCAACACCCCAATTGCATAGGCTACCTTAAACAGTGATGCTCTGTCGCAAATAGCCTGAGCACAGACCTTCCAACAGACACCGACACAGCTGGCTGCACACCCAGCACATTGGACCCGCCACTGCCTTAGGCCACCATCCATTCCCAACCTGGGTTTTCAGTCATCGGAACCAAGACCTTATCTCCAATCCCTGCACAGGGGGGAACCTGATGCACAAGTCAGAACCCCTCTTTCCCCATGGCAAGAAACCTTGCTGCTGGCAGTGAGTCAAACCTTCAGTGTAGGAGAAAACGGCATGGCCTATGAGGCCACGCCCAAGCGTGAGGGCCGCCTTGGGCACAAACACACATTGTGACCCTCAGCGTGAGTACCTTATTCAATAACGCCTCTCAGTGACTGGACCAAGAGCCCGCATATGTGGCTTGCCATGCCCATAGGCACCCAGGACTAACTAGATGGTGTGTATTCCAGTTGAGGGAACCCACTGCTGTGCTCTAGAGTCCCTCTCCTGGGAGGTCCCCTGTGGCAGAAAACAGTACTCTTCATTCCCACAGAATGAACACAAACACTTGGGAGCTTGGACAATCCCCCGAGAGGAAGGCTCTTCCTCGGCCTCTGAGACAACCCCTACCCTGACCGGACACTGTAAACGCAACACCCAGAGACAAAATCCTGAGTGACTGCCTCCCACTTGCCCTACTTTGATTTCCAGAGGATCTCCCCTCACGGACTAGAGATCAGGCCTGCCATTACATTGGCCCCTAGCTGAGCCAAGTTTGCTTTTTCAGACATCTGTCCCCACAGCCCTGGCAAACACAGCCTCTAGGCTGGGTCCTCTGGAGCCATACCACAGGACCGTGCCTGCTCTCTCCTGGGAAACTGTGTCCATTCCTTTGGCCACACACCTCCAGAATATGAGAAACCTCAAGGCCTCCGAGGACATCCCACTACTGGGAGCCTCACTGGACTCACAGGGGCATTCGGACACAAGCTGAGCAGCTACATCCATGAAGGCATGCACACAGATGTCAACAGAGATAGAAGGTTGAGCCGGACAGGCCCTTAGGCCGTAGTCTCAACTCTTGCTTTGGTTTCCAGGTGTCACTCCTCAGAGGCTTTGGTTCGAAGAACAGGGTAATGGGCTTTCCTGAGGAACGGAACAGAACTCCTCTCGTCTCCACATGGGAAGTTTCCTTGTTGGAGCCGTGTCAAACACCTCATGTTGGAGAATCCTGCAGAGTCCCTGAGCCACCTCCACATTCCAAGGTCTCCCAGGCCACCAAGCCACAGTAGGACTCATCTTCAGGAGAGTCCATTTCAACTCTCCCCTCTGGGTAGCTCACCCAGGAGCCCGCAGAATGAGCCTGCCTTGTCCTGACTAAAGAGTAGGAATATGAGGTGGCGTTCCCAGGCATCCATGCTTAGACACCTGCTCTCGAGTCTTTCCATATGGAGCCTCTTGGAACCATCCAATAGGACTCGACTGTCGTGCAGAAGGTAACCTTCAGTTTTGGAGCAGTTCACAAATCCCATCGTAGGCAAAACTTTCTGGCCTCATGAAGCCCCCACACCCTTCAGGAAGAGGCCATGCTGGACACGAACTCTAACCTGAGGCACGTCTTATAGTTGACATGACCTCAGTGCAGGAGATCTCGATTCAGCCTCTGCAGAGTGGGCCTGCCGTGCCCTCGGTCCCAAACCTCACGCTAGCTTGTGTTTTCAGACTTCCTTCCTCACACTCCTGGCATACAGCTCTCCGGACTAGGAACTCCGGAACCAAAACCCAGCCCAGTGTCTGCCCAACGGAAGAAAAACGTTTCCCTGTGGGGCTCTCCAGAAAACCCAGATGAGGCTCAACCTGCTCGGGCCTCGACGGTACCCGAACTGGATAGGCTGCTCTGGGCACTCATGCTCTGCCTGACACAGCCTGAAGCCAGACGTCCAGACAGACAAGGAGACAGCTGGCCGCACACCCAGCACTTCGGACACGCCATGGTCTTATGCCGTCACCTCATCCTAACCTTGGTTTTCAGATATCTGAACCTAGACATTATATCAATTCTCCACACAGCTGGGTATAGCAAGCACAAAACAGAACTCCTCCTTCCCCATGGCTCTCAAGCTTGCTCTTGGCATGGAGTCACACCTTCAGGGTGGGAGAAACCTTCATGGCCCCTGATGCCACGCCCAAACTTGAGTGCTGCTTGGGCACAAATTCACACTGTGACCCTCAGCATGAGCCCCATGTCAAAGAAAGGCCTGTCAGGGCCTGGACCAAGAGCCCACATATGGGGCTTGACAAGCCCCTATGCACCCAATCCTCACCACGGTTTGAATTTTCCAGTCGCCCCGCCCGTACCTGGAGCTCTGCTCTGGAATCCCTTTCTTGGAGAGACCCATGAGCCAGACAACACGACTCCACCCTTCCCACAAAATGACCCCAAACTCTTGGGAGCTGGGACAAAACCCCAGAGAGGGATACTCGTCCACAGTACCTGAGGCCACCGCTCCAATCCACGGCTATCCCGGACACAACATCCAGAGACAAAAGCCTGAAGGAACGCCTCCCACTCGCCCTTGTTTCAGAGGCCCAGGAGCTCCATCTCGGGCTGTACATCCGGCCGGCCATACCCTAGGCGCCACTCATAAGCTGAGTTTGTGTATTCAGACTTCTGTGCCAACAGCCTGGACCCACACAACATCCAGGCTAGGGCCTCTGGACCAAACAGCGAAAGATTGTGCCTGCCCTCTCCAAGGAAAGTGTGCCCAATCCATTGACCACAACCCTACAGTTTAGGGAAAAGCTCCAAGGTATCTGAGGCCATCAATAGTATAGGCCACCCTGGACTAAGAGGGGCTCTCTGACACCAGCGGAGCAACTATCTCCACTTAGACTCTCAGACAGTGTCCCCAGAGACAGAAGGTTGAAATGGACAGGCCCCCAGGCCCTAATCTGAACCTGAGCTTTGGTTTCCATGTTTCCGTTCTCAGAGGACTGTTTTCGTAGACCAGCACATGGGGCTTTTCTGAGGCACCAAACCAAACCTCTCTCATCTCCACATGGGCAGCTTTCTTACTGGGATGTATCAAACACTTCAGATAGGAGAGTTCCGCAGGGCCACTGAACAACCAGCACATTCCAAGGTCTCCATGGACCCAAACGCACATTATGACGCATCCTCAGGAGAGGCCATTTCAACTCAGCCCCCTGGGTCGCGTGTTCCAGAGGCAGCAGATCAAACATATCTTGTCGCTAATAGCCAATGGGAATGCGAGGCATGCTGTACAGGGATCCATCCTTCGAACCCTGCTCTCCAGTCCTTCCATATGGTATGTCCTGGAGCCATGCAACAGGACTCGAATGTCCCGCAGAAGGAAACCTTGTGGTTTGGGGCAACCTCCAAACTCAGCGTGGGAAAACTTCCTTGGCCTCATGAGGCCCCCACTTCATGAAGGTGCCATCATGGACACATACTCCAGCCTCAGCCAACGTCTGATCCTCAGCCTGACTTCAGATGCAGGAGATTTTGATTCAGCCTCTGCAGAGTGGGCCTGCTCTGCCCTTGGCTCCAATCCTCACACTAGCTTGTGTTTTCAGACTTCCGTCCTCACACTCCTGGCCCACAAACCCTCCCTACTGGGAATTCTGGGGCCACAATGAAGCACTGTGCCTGCCTCCCAGGAAGAAAACATTGTCTATGGCGCTGCCCAGAAACCACAAATGAGGATCAAACTGCTTGGCCCTCGGCAACACCCCAATTGCATAGGCTACCTTAAACAGTGATGCTCTGTCGCAAATAGCCTGAGCCCAGACCTTCCAACAGACACCGACACAGCTGGCTGCACACCCAGCACATTGGACCCGCCACTGCCTCAGGCCACCATCCATTCCCAACCTGGGTTTTCAGTCATCGGAACCTAGACCTTATCTCCAATCCCTGCACAGGGGGGAACCTGATGCACAAGTCAGAACCCCTCCTTCCCCATGGCAAGAAACCTTGCTGCTGGCAGTGAGTCAAACCTTCAGTGTAGGAGAAAACGGCATGGCCCATGAGGCCACGCCCAAGCGTGAGGGCCGCCTTGGGCACAAACACACATTGTGACCCTCAGCGTGAGTACCTTATTCAGGTAACGCCTCTCAGTGACTGGACCAAGAGCCCGCATATGTGGCTTGCCATGCCCATAGGCACCCAGGACTAACTAGATGGTGTGTATTCCAGTTCAGGGAACCCACTGCTGTGCTCTAGAATCCCTCTCCTGGGGCGTCCCCTGTGGCAGAAAACAGTACTCTTCATTCCCACAGAATGAACACAAACACTTGGGAGCTTGGACAATCCCCCGAGAGGAAGGCTCTTTCTCGGCCTCTGAGACAACCCCTACCCTGACCGGACACTGTAAACGCAACACCCAGAGACAAAATCCTGAGTGACTGCCTCCCACTTGCCCTACTTTGATTTCCAGAGGATCTCCCCTCACGGACTAGAGATCAGGCCTGCCATTACATTGGCCCCTAGCTGAGCCAAGTTTGCTTTTTCAGACATCTGTCCCCACAGCCCTGGCAAACACAGCCTCTAGGCTGGGTCCTGTGGAGCCATACCACAGGACCGTGCCTGCTGTCTCCTGGGAAACTGTGTCCATTCCTTTGGCCACACACCTCCAGAATATGAGAAACCTCAAGGCCTCCGAGGACATCCCACTACTGGGAGCCTCACTGGACTCACAGGGGCATTCGGACACAAGCTGAGCAGCTACATCCATGAATGCATGCACACAGATGTCAACAGAGATAGAAGGTTGAGCCGGACAGGCCTTTAGGCCGTAGTCTCAACTCTTGCTTTGGTTTCCAGGTGTCACTCCTCAGAGGCTTTGGTTCGAAGAACAGGGTATGGGGCTTTCCTGAGGCACGGACCAGAACTCCTCTCGTCTCCACATGGGAAGTTTCCTTGTTGGAGCCGTGTCAAACACCTCATGTTGGAGAATCCTGCAGAGTCCCTGAGCCACCTCCACATTCCAAGGTCTCCCAGGCCAACAAGCCACAGTAGGACTCATCTTCAGGAGAGTCCATTTCAACTCTCCCCTCTGGGTAGCTCACCCAGGAGCCCGCAGATTGAGCCTGCCTTGTCCTGACTAAAGAGTGGGAATATGAGGTGGCGTTCCCAGGCATCCATGCTTAGACACCTGCTCTCGAGTCTTTCCATATGGGGCCTCTTGGAACCATCCAATAGGACTCGACTGTCATGCAGAAGGTAACCTTCAGTTTTGGAGCAGTTCAAAAATCCCATCGTAGGCAAAACTTTCTGGAATCATGAAGCCCCCATACCCTTCAGGAAGAGGCCATGCTGGACAATAACTCTAGCCTGAGGCACGTCTCATAGTTGACATGACCTCAGAGCAGGAGATCTCGATTCAGCCTCTGCAGAATGGGCCTGCCGTGCCCTCGGTCCCAAACCTCACGCTAGCTTGTGTTTTCAGACTTCCTTCCTCACACTCCTGGCAAACAAGTTTTACGGACTAGGAACTCGGGAACCAAAACCCATCCAGTGTCTGCCCAACGGAAGAAAAACGTTTCCCTGTGGGGCTCTCCAGAAAACCCAGATGAGGATCAACCTGCTCGGGCCTCGACGGTACCCGAACTAGATAGGCTGCTCTGGGCACTCATGGTCTGCCTGACACAGCCTGAAGCCAGACATCCAGACAGACAAGGAGACAGCTGGCCGCACACCCAGCACTTCGGACACGCCATGGTCTTATGCCGTCACCTCATCCTAACCTTGGTTTTCAGATATCTGAACCCAGATATTATATGAATTCTCCACACAGCTGGGTATAGCAAGCACAAAACAGAACTCCTCCTTCCCCATGGCTCTCAAGCTTGCTCTTGGCATGGAGTCACAAATTCAAGGTGGGAGAAACCTTCATGGCTTCTGATGCCACGCCCAAACTTGAGTGCTGCTTGGGCACAAATTCACACTGTGACCCTCAGCATGAGCCCCATGTCAAAGAAAGGCCTGTCAGGGCCTGGACCAAGAGCCCACATATGGGGCTTGCCAAGCCCCTATGCACCCAATCCTCACCACGGTTTGAATTTTACCGTCGCCCCGCCCATACCTGGAGCTCTGCTCTGGAATCCCTTTCTTGGAGAGACCCATGAGCCAGACAAAACGACTCCACCCTTCCCACAAAATGACCCCAAACTCTTGGGAGCTGGGACAAATCCTCAGAGAGGGATACTCGTCCACAGTACCTGAGGCCACCGCTCCAATCCACGGCTATCCCGGACACAACATCCAGAGACAAAAGCCTGAAGGAACGCCTCCCACTCGCCCTTGTTTCAGAGGCCCAGGAGCTCCCTCTCGGGCTGTACATCCGGCCAGCCATACCCTAGGCGCCACTCATAAGCTGAGTTTGTGTATTCAGACTTCTGTGCCCACAGCCTGGACCCACACAACATCCAGGCTAGGGCCTCTGGACCAAACAGCGAAAGATTGTGCCTGCCCTCTCCAAGGAAAGTGTGCCCAATCCATTGACCACAACCCTACAGGTTAGGGAAAAGCTCCAAGGTCCCTGAGGCCATCAATAGTATAGGCCACCCTGGACTAAGAGGGGCTCTCTGACACCAGCGGAGCAACTATCTCCACTTAGACTCTCAGACAGTGTCCCCAGAGACAGAAGGTTGAAATGGACAGGCCCCCAGGCCCTAATCTGAACCTTAGCTTTGGTTTCCATGTTTCCTTTCTCAAAGGACTCTTTTCGTAGTCCAGCACATGGGGCTTTTCTTAGGCAACAAACCAAACATCTCTCATCTCCACATGGGCAGCTTTCTTACTGGGATGTATCAAACACTTCAGGTAGGAGAGTTCCGCAGGGCCACTGAACAACCAGCACATTCCAAGGTCTCCATGGACCCAAACGCACATTATGACGCATCCTCAGGAGAGGCCATTTCAACTCAGCCCCCTGGGTCGCGTGTTGCAGAGGCAGCAGATCAAACATATCTTGTCGCTAATAGCCAATGGGAATGCGAGGCATGCTGTACAGGGATCCATCCTTTGAACCCTGCTCTCCAGTCCTTCCATATGGTATGTCCTGGAGCTATGCAACAGGGCTCGAATGTCCCGCAAAAGGAAACCTTGGGGTTTGGGGCAACCTCCAAACTCAGCGTGGGAAAACTTCCTTGGCCTCATGAGGCCCCCACTTCATGAAGGTGCCATCATGGACACATATTCCAGCCTCAGCCAACGTCTGATCCTCAGCCTGACTTCAGATGCAGGAGATTTTGATTCAGCCTCTGCAGAGTGGGCCTGCTCTGCCCTTGGCTCCAATCCTCACACTAGCTTGTGTTTTCAGACTTCCGTCTTCACACTCCTGGCCCACAAACCCTCCCTACTGGGAATTCTGGGGCCACAATGAAGCACTGTGCCTGCCTCCCAGGAGAAAAACATTGTCTATGGCGTTGCCAGAAACCACAAATGAGGATCAAACTGCTTGGCCCTCGGCAACACCCCAATTGCATAGGCTACCTTAAACAGTGATGCTCTGTCGAAAATAGCCTGAGCCCAGACCTTCCAACAGACACCGAGACAGCTGGCTGCACACCCAGCACATTGGACCCGCCACTGCCTTAGGCCACCATCCATTCCCAACCTGGGTTTTCAGTCATCGGAACCTAGACCTTATCTCCAATCCCTGCACAGGGGGGAACCTGATGCACAAGTCAGAACCCCTCCTTCCCCCTGGCAAGAAACCTTGCTGCTGGCAGTGAGTCAAACCTTCAGTGTAGGAGAAAACGACATGGCCCATGAGGCCACGCCCAAGCGTGAGGGCCGCCTTGGGCACAAACACACATTGTGACCCTCAGCGTGAGTACCTTATTCAAGTAACGCCTCTCAGTGACTGGACCAAGAGCCTGCATATGTGGCTTGCCATGCCCATAGGCACACAGGACTAACTAGATGGTGTGTATTCCAGTTGAGGGAACCCACTGCTGTGCTCTAGAGTCCCTCTCCTGGGGGGTCACCTGTGGCAGAAAACAGTACTCTTCATTCCCACAGAATGAACACAAACACTTGGGAGCTTGGACAATCCCCCGAGAGGAAGGGTCTTCCTCGGCCTCTGAGACAACCCCTACCCTGACCGGACACTGTAAACGCAACACCCAGAGACAAAATCCTGAGTGACTGCCTCCCACTTGCCCTACTTTGATTTCCAGAGGATCTCCCCTCACGGACTAGAGATCAGGCCTGCCATTACATTGGCCCCTAGCTGAGCCAAGTTTGCTTTTTCAGACATCTGTCCCCACAGCCCTGGCAAACACAGCCTCTAGGCTGGGTCCTCTGGAGCCATACCACAGGACCGTGCCTGCTCTCTCCTGGGAAACTGTGTCCATTCCTTTGGCCACACACCTCCAGAATATGAGAAACCTCAAGGCCTCCGAGGACATCCCACTACTGGGAGCCAAACTGGACTCACAGGGGCATTCGGACACAAGCTGAGCAGCTACATCCATGAAGGCATGCACACAGATGTCAACAGAGATAGAAGGTTGAGCCGGACAGGCCTTTAGGCTGTAGTCTCAACTCTTGCTTTGGTTTCCAGGTGTCACTCCTCAGAGGCTTTGGTTCGAAGAACAGGGTATGGGGCTTTCCTGAGGCACGGAACAGAACTCCTCTCGTCTCCACATGGGAAGTTTCCTTGTTGGAGCCGTGTCAAACACCTCATGTTGGAGAATCCTGCAGAGTCCCTGAGCCACCTCCACATTCCAAGGTCTCCCAGGCCACCAAGCCACAGTAGGACTCATCTTCAGGAGAGTCCATTTCAACTCTCCCCTCTGGGTAGCTCACCCAGGAGCCCGCAGATTGAGCCTGCCTTGTCCTGACTAAAGAGTGGGAATATGAGGTGGCGTTCCCAGGCATCCATGCTTAGACACCTGCTCTCGAGTCTTTCCATATGGGGCCTCTTGGAACCATCCAATAGGACTCGACTGTCGTGCAGAAGGTAACCTTCAGTTTTGGAGCAGTTCACAAATCCCATCGTAGGCAAAACTTTATGGCCTCATGAAGCCCCCACACCCTTCAGGAAGAGGCCATGCTGGACAAGAACTCTAGCCTGAGGCACGTCTCATAGTTGACATGACCTCAGTGCAGGAGATCCCGATTCAGCCTCTGCAGAGTGGGCATGCCGTGACCTCGGTCCCAAACCTCATGCTAGCTTGTGTTTTCAGACTTCCTTCCTCACACTCCTGGCAAACAAGCCCTCCGGACTAGGAACTCCAGAACCAAAACCCAGCCCAGTGTCTGCCCAACGGAAGAAAAACGTTTCCCTGTGGGGCTCTCCAGAAAACCCAGATGAGGATCAACCTGCTCTGGCCTCGACGGTACCCGAACTGGATAGGCTGCTCTGGGCACTCATGCTCTGCCTGACACAGCCTGAAGCCAGACGTCCAGACAGACAAGGAGACAGATGGCCGCACACCCAGCACTTCGGACACGCCATGGTCTTATGCCGTCACCTCATCCTAACCTTGGTTTTCAGATATCTGAACCTAGACATTATATCAATTCTCCACACAGCTGGGTATAGCAAGCACAAAACAGAACTCCTCCTTCCCCATGGCTGTCAAGCTTGCTCTTGGCATGGAGTCACACCTTCAGGGTGGGAGAAACCTTCATGGCCCCTGATGCCACGCCCAAACTTGAGTGCTGCTTGGGCACATATTCACACTGTGATCCTCAGCATGAGCCCCATGTCAAACAAAGGCCTGTCAGGGCCTGGACCAAGAGCCCACATATGGGGCTTGCCAAGCCCCTATGCACCCAATCCTCACCACGGTTTGAATTATCCAGTCGCCCGCCCGTACCTGGAGCTCTGCTCTGGAATCCCTTTCTTGGAGAGACCCATGAGCCAGACAACACGACTCCACCCTTCCCACAAAATGACCCCAAACTCTTGGGAGCTGGGACAAATCCCCAGATAGGGATACTCGTCCATAGTACCTGAGGCCACCGCTCCAATCCACGGCTATCCCGGACACAACATCCAGAGACAAAAGCCTGAAGGAACGCCTCCCACTCGCCCTTGTTTCAGAGGCCCAGGAGCTCCTTCTCGGGCTGTACATCCGGCCGGCCATACCCTAGGCGCCACTCATAAGCTGAGTTTGTGTATTCAGACTTCTGTGCCCACAGCCTGGACCCACACAACATCCAGGCTAGGGCCTCTGGACCAAACAGCGAAAGATTGTGCCTGTCCTCTCCAAGGAAAGTGTGCCCAATCCATTGACCACAACCCTACAAGTTAGGGAAAAGCTCCAAGGTCCCTGAGGCCATCAATAGTATAGGCCACCCTGGACTAAGAGGGGCTCTCTGACACCAGCAGAGCAACTATCTCCACTTAGACTCTCAGACAGTGTCCCCAGAGACAGAAGGTTGAAATGGACAGGCCCCCAGGCCCTAATCTGAACCTTAGCTTTGGTTTCCATGTTTCCGTTCTCAGAGGACTGTTTTCGTAGACCAGCACATGGGGCTTTTCTGAGGCACCAAACCAAACCTCTCTCATCTCCACATGGGCAGCTTTCTTACTGGGATGTATCAAACACTTCAGGTAGGAGAGTTCCGCAGGGCCACTGAACAACCAGCACATTCCAAGGTCTCCATGGACCCAAACGCACATTATGACGCATCCTCAGGAGAGGCCATTTCAACACAGCCCCCTGGGTCGCGTGTTCCAGAGGCAGCAGATCAAACATATCTTGTCGCTAATAGCCAATGGGGATGCGAAGCATGCTGTACAGGGATCCATCCTTCGAACCCTGCTCTCCAGTCCTTCCATATGGTATGTCCTGGAGCCATGCAACAGGACTCGAATGTCCCGCAGAAGGAAACCTTGTGGTGTGGGGCAACCTCCAAACTCAGCGTGGGAAAACTTCCTTGGCCTCATGAGGCCCCCACTTCATGAAGGTGCCATCATGGACACATACTCCAGCCTCAGCCAACGTCTGATCCTCAGCCTGACTTCAGATGCAGGAGATTTTGACTCAGCCTCTGCAGAGTGGGCCTGCTCTGCCCTTGGCTCCAATCCTCACACTAGCTTGTGTTTTTAGACTTCCGTCCTCACACTCCTGGCCCACAAACCCTCCCTACTGGGAATTCTGGGGCCACAATGAAGCACTGTGCCTGCCTCCCAGGAGAAAAACATTGTCTATGGCTCTGCCCAGAAACCCCAAATGAGGATCAAACTGCTTGGCCCTCGGCAACACCCCAATTGCATAGGCTACCTTAAACAGTGATGCTCTGTCGCAAATAGCCTGAGCCCAGACCTTCCAACAGACACCGACACAGCTGGCTGCACACCCAGCACATTGGACCCGCCACTGCCTTAGGCCACCATCCATTCCCAACCTGGGATTGCAGTCATCGGAACCTAGACCTTATCTCCAATCCCTGCACAGGGGGGAACCTGATGCACAAGTCAGAACCCCTCCTTCCCCATGGCAAGAAACCTTGCTGCTGGCAGTGAGTCAAACCTTCAGTGTAGGAGAAAACGGCATGGCCCATGAGGCCACGCCCAAGCGTGAGGGCCACCTTGGGCACAAACACACATTGTGACCCTCAGCGTGAGTACCTTATTCAAGTAACGCCTCTAAGTGACTGGACCAAGAGCCCGCATAATCGGCTTGCCATGCCCATAGGCACCCAAGACTAACTAGATGGTGTGTATTCCAGTTGAGGGAACCCACTGCTGTGCTCTAGAGTCCCTCTCCTGGGGGGTCCCCTGTGGCAGAAAACAGTACTCTTCATTCCCACAGAATGAACACAAACACTTGGGAGCTTGGACAATCCCCCGAGAGGAAGGCTCTTCCTCGGCCTCTGAGACAACCCCTACCCTGACCGGACACTGTAAACGCAACACCCAGAGACAAAATCCTGAGTGACTGCCTCCCACTTGCCCTACTTTGATTTCCAGAGGATCTCCCCTCACGGACTAGAGATCAGGCCTGCCATTACATTGGCCCCTAGCTGAGCCAAGTTTGCTTTTTCAGACATCTGTCCCCACAGCCCTGGCAAACACAGCCTCTAGGCTGGGTCCTCTGGAGCCATACCACAGGACCGTGCCTGCTCTCTCCTGGGAAACTGTGTCCATTCCTTTGGCCACACACCTCCAGAATATGAGAAACCTCAAGGCCTCCGAGGACATCCCACTACTGGGAGCCTCACTGGACTCACAGGGGCATTCCGACACAAGCTGAGCAGCTACATCCATGAATGCATGCACACAGATGTCAACAGAGATAGAAGGTTGAGCTGGACAGGCCTTTAGGCCGTAGTCTCAACTCTTGCTTTGGTTTCCAGGTGTCACTCCTCAGAGGCTGTGGTTCGAAGAACAGGGTATGGGGCTTTCCTGATGCACGGAACAGAACTCCTCTCGTCTCCACATGGGAAGTTTCCTTGTTGGAGCCGTGTCAAACACCTCATGTTGGAGAATCCTGCAGAGTCCCTGAGCCACCTCCACATTCCAAGGTCTCCCAGGCCACCAAGCCACAGTAGGACTCATCTTCAGGAGAGTCCATTTCAACTGTCCCCTCTGGGTAGCTCACCCAGGAGCCCGCAGATTGAGCCTGCCTTGTCCTGACTAAAGAGTGGGAATATGAGGTGGCGTTCCCAGGCATCCATGCTTAGACACCTGCTCTCGAGTCTTTCCATATGGGGCCTCTTGGAACCATCCAATAGGACTCGACTGTCGTGCAGAAGGTAACCTTCAGTTTTGGAGCAGTTCACAAATCCCATCGTAGCCAAAACTTTCTGGCCTCATGAAGCCCCCACAACCTTCAGGAAGAGGCCATGCTGGACAAGAACTCTAGCCTGAGGCACGTCTCATAGTTGACATGACCTCAGTGCAGGAGATCTCGATTCAGCCTCTGCAGAGTGGGCCTGCTGTGCCCTCGGTCCCAAACCTCACGCTAGCTTGTGTTTTCAGACTTCCTTCCTCACACTCCGGGCAAACAAGCCCTCCGGACTAGGAACTCCGGAACCAAAACCCAGCCCAGTGTCTGCCCAACGGAAGAAAAACGTTTCCTTGTAGGGCTCTCCAGATAACCCAGATGAGGATCAACCTGCTCGGGCCTCGACGGTACCCGAACTGGATAGGCTGCTCTGGGCACTCATGCTCTGCCTGACACAGCCTGAAGCCAGACGTCCAGACAGACAAGGACACAGCTGGCCGCACACCCAGCACTTCGGACACGCCATGGTCTTATGCCGTCACCTCATCCTAACCTTGGTTTTCAGATATCTGAACCTAGACATTATATCAATTCTCCACACAGCTGGGTATAGCAAGCACAAAACAGAACTCCTCCTTCCCCATGGCTGTCAAGCTTGCTCTTGGCATGGAGTCACACCTTCAGGGTGGGAGAAACCTTCATGGCACCTGATGCCACGCCCAAACTTGAGTGCTGCTTGGGCACAAATTCACACTGTGACCCTCAGCATGAGCCCCATGTCAAAGAAAGGCCTGTCAGGGCCTGGACCAAGAGCCCACATATGGGGCTTGCCAAGCCCCTATGCACCCAATCCTCACCACGGTTTGAATTTTCCAGTCGCCCCGCCCGTACCTGGAGCTCTGCTCTGGAATCCCTTTCTTGGACAGACCCATGAGCCAGACAACACGACTCCACCCTTCCCACAAAATGACCCCAAACTCTTGGGAGCTGGGACAAATCCCCAGAGAGGGATACTCGTCCACAGTACCTGAGGCCACCGCTCCAATCCACGGCTATCTCGGACACAACATCCAGAGACAAAAGCCTGAAGGAACGCCTCCCACTCGCCCTTGTTTCAGAGGCCCAGGAGCTCCCTCTCGGGCTGTACATCCGGCCGGCCATACCCTAGGCGCCACTCATAAGCTGAGTTTGTGTATTCAGACTTCTGTGCCCACAGCCTGGACCCACACCACATCCAGGCTAGGGCCTCTGGACCAAACAGCGAAAGATTGTGCCTGCCCTCTCCAAGGAAAGTGTGCCCAATCCATTGACCACAACCCTACAGGTTAGGGAAAAGCTCCAAGGTCCCTGAGGCCATCAATAGTATAGGCCACCCTGGACTAAGAGGGGCTCTCTGACACCAGCGGAGCAACTATCTCCACTTAGACTCTCAGACAGTGTCCCCAGAGACAGAAGGTTGAAATGCACAGGCCCCCAGGCCCTAATCTGAACCTTAGCTTTGGTTTCCATGTTTCCGTTCTCAGAGGACTGTTTTCGTAGACCAGCACATGGGGCTTTTCTGAGGCACCAAACCAAACCTCTCTCATCTCCACATGGGCAGCTTTCTTACTGGGATGTATCAAACACTTCAGGTAGGAGAGTTCTGCAGGGCCACTGAACAACCAGCACATTCCAAGGTCTCCATGGACCCAAACGCACATTATGACGCATCCTCAGGAGAGGCCATTTCAACTCAGCCCCCTGGGTCCCGTGTTCCAGAGGCAGCAGATCAAACATATCTTGTCGCTAATAGCCAATGGGAATGCGAGGCATGCTGTACAGGGATCCATCCTTCGAACCCTGCTCTCCAGTCCTTCCATATGGTATGTCCTGGAGCCATGCTACAGGACTCGAATGTCCCGCAGAAGGAAACCTTGTGGTTTGGGGCAACCTCCAAACTCAGCGTGGGAAAACTTCCTTGGCCTCATGAGGCCCCCACTTCATGAAGGTGCCATCATGGACACATACTCCAGCCTCAGCCAACGTCTGATCCTCAGCCTGACTTCAGATGCAGGAGATTTTGACTCAGCCTCTGCAGAGTGGGCCTGCTCTGCCCTTGGCTCCAATCCTCACACTAGCTTGTGTTTTCAGACTTCCGTCCTCACACTCCTGGCCCACAAACCCTCCCTACTGGGAATTCTGGGGCCACAATGAAGCACTGTGCCTGCCTCCCAGGAGAAAAACATTGTCTATGGCGCTGCCCAGAAACCCCAAATGAGGATCAAACTGCTTGGCCCTCGGCAACACCCCAATTGCATAGGCTACCTTAAACAGTGATGCTCTGTCGCAAATAGCCTGAGCCCAGACCTTCCAACAGACACCGACACAGCTGGCGGCACACCAGCACATTGGACCCGCCACTGCCTTAGGCCACCATCCATTCCCAACCTGGGTTTTCAGTCATCGGAACCTAGACCTTATCTCCAATCCCTGCACAGGGGGGAACCTGATGCACAAGTCAGAACCCCTCCTTCCCCATGGCAAGAAACCTTGCTGCTGGCCGTGAGTAAAACCTTCAGTGTAGGAGAAAACGGCAAACCTGCCGGGCCTCATGAAGCCCCCCATATCCTGCAGGGAGAGGCCATCATGGTCAAAAACTCTAGCTTGAAGCACGTCTCATAGTAGACATGACCGCAATGCAGGAGATCTTGATTCAGCCTCTGCAGAGTGGCCTGCCGTGCCCTTGGTCCCAAACCTCACGCTAGCTTGTGTTTTCAGACTTCCTTCCTCACACTCCTGGCAAACAATCCCTCCAGAGTAGGAATTGCAGAACCACAAGCCTGCCCAATTACTGCCCACTGGTAGAAAACGTTTCCTTGTGGGGTTTCCATAAAACCCAGGTGAGGATAAACCTGCTCTTGCCTCGACGGCACTCAGATTTGATAGGCTGCTCTGGGCACTAGTGCTCTGCCTTTCACAGCCTGATGCCAGACGTCCAGACAGGCAAGGAGACAGCTGGCCACACACCTAGCACTTCTGACACGCCATGGTCTTATGCCGTTATCTCTTCCTAACCTTGTTTTTCCGATATCTAAACCCAGATATTATATCAATTCCCCACACAGTTGGGCATCTGAAGCACAAATCAGAACTCCTTCTTCCCCATGGCTGTAAGGCTTGCTCTTGGCATGGAGTCACACCTTCAGGGTGGGAGTAACCTTCATTTCCCCTGAAACCATGCCCAAACCTGAGTGCTGCCTTGGGCAGAAATTCACTCTGTGACCCTCAGCATGAGGCCAATATCAAAGAAAGGCCTGTCAGGGCCTTGACCAAGAGCCCTCATATGGGGCGTGCCAAGCCCCTATACACCCAATCCTCACCAGTGTTTGAGTTTTCCAGTCTCCCCCCTGTTCCTGGGGCTCTGCTCTGGAATCACTTTCTTGGAGAGACACATGAGCCAGACAACAGGACTCCACCCTTCCCACAAAATGACCCCAAACTCCTGTTAGCTGGGACAAATCCCCAGAGAGGTTACTCGTCCACAGTCACTGAGGCCACCCCCTACAATCCACGGCTATCCTGGACGCATCCAGAGACAAAAGCCTGAAGGAATCTCGCCCTTGATTCACAAGCCAAGGAGCTCACTCTTTATCTGTACATCCGGCCTGCCATACCCTCGGCGCCACTCATAAGCTGAGTTTTTGTTTTCAGACTTATGTGCCCACAGCCTGGACCCACACACCCTCCAGGCTAGGGCATCTGGAGCCACAGTGAAAGATCGTGCCTGCCATCTCCAAGGAAAGTGTGCCCAATCCATTGACCACAACCCTACAGGTTAGGGAAAAGTTCCAAGGCCCCTGAGGCCATCCTGATAGTGTAGGCTGCCCTGGACTAAAAGGGGCACTCTGACACCAGCTCTGCCATTATCACCACTTAGACTTTCAGACAGTGTCCCCAGAGACAGAAGAATGAAATGGACAGGCCCTTAGGCCCTAATATGAACCTTAGCTTTAGTTTTCATGTGTCTGTCCTCAGAGGACTGGTTTCTTATACCAGCATATTAGGTTTTTCTGAGGCTCCAAACCAAACCTCTCTCATCTCCACATGGAGTGCTTTCTTACTGGATCTGTATCAAACCCTTCTGGTCGGAGAATTCCGCAGGGCCACAGTACAACCATCACATTCCAAGGTCTCCATGGACAGAAACACACATTATGACGCATCCTCAGGAGAGGCCATTTCAACTCAGCCCACTGGTTAGCTTGCCCCAGAGCCAGCAGAACAAACATATCTTGTCGTTAATGGCCAAAGGGAATCCGAGGCATGTTGTTCAGGGATCCATCCTTTGAACCCTCCTCTTCAGTCCTTCTGTATGGTATGTACTGGAGCCATTCAACAGGACTCGACTGTCTCGCAGAAGGAAACCTTGTGGTTTGTGGCAACCTCCAAACTCAGCGTGGGAAAACTTCGTTGGCCTCATGAGGCACCTGCTTCATGAAGGTGCCATCAAGGGCACAATCCAACCTCAGCCAATGTCTGATCCTCAGCCTGACTTCAGATGCATGAGATATCCTTTCAGCCTTTGCAGAGTGGGCCTGCTCCCCACCTCACCCTATGTTTTGTTTTCAGACTCTACCCTAGCACTCCTGGCCCAAAAGCCCTCATGATTGGGAATTCTGGTTCCAGAACGAAGCACTCTGCCTGCCCCCCAAAGAAAAACATTGTCTATGGCATTGCTCATAAACCCCAAATGAAAATCAACCTGCTCAGCCCTCGGCAACACCCCAATTGCATAGGCTACCCTAAACACTATGCTCTGTCTTACATAGCCTGAGCCCAGACCTTGTGAGAGACATTGAGACAGTTGGCTTCACACCCAGCACATCGAACCTGCCATGGGTTAGGCCATTTCATCCCTTCCCATTGACCTGGGTGTCTTCCTGGAGGTATATTCTGAGGCTGTGTCAGACTATGCATTTTTTCTGGAGCTTCCTATGGAATTGGGGTGGTATTAGGGGCCTTGAAATTTTCTCTTAATCTGGTGGGTTGGGAAACTGAGACAGGCTGACATTCCTTGGGAGAGCTGGCCCAGTGCTGTTGTGTGTTCCTGGAGCCCCCATCCTGGAGGGCATATGGGTCAGGACTCTGGGTCCAAAGTCTTCAGACACAAACTCGGGTAAGAGTTAAGCTCGAGGTGATGGCAGACCCAATCTTCAGACCCTGAGCGAAGCATCTCCAGATATGAAATTCGGACGGCTGTGAGGCAGGAGCACAGTCTTTTCTGTCTGACTTGTTTGTCTATGATGGCCACGAAATGGAGGGGTGGCCTCATGGGTCCATGTGAGATTCTACCTCTCTGGGAATTCTGCTCGGCACCCAAGAGTTTGGTGTATTTCCGGGGGATGGGAGGAGCGCAGTTTTCTGAGTCAGGGATCCCGTCCAAACAGCCATTCCAGAGATGGGTCCTGGGTTCTGGAGCCTGGATCACCGCAACAAGGATTAGGATTTGGGCCTAGGGTCCTGCTCTATGTTTTCCTGGTACAGCTCCCGAGTGTTCTTGTTGGAAATGGGTCTCATTCTGAGGGTCACAATGCCTGTTTTTGCCCAGATGCCCATGCTGAGTGGGTGTGACCTCATGGGCTATGCACTTGGCTCCCACTCTGAGGGTTGGACTGCCATCTCAACATTCAGTTTTCCTGCCATGGGGAAGGAGGTGTACTTTTTTATGCTTCAGGTTCCCCCATGGGCAGGAATTTGAGCTAAGTTCTGGGACCGGTGCCTGAATAACCAGTTCACTTTGAGATGAGGTCCTCGGGCCAAGGCAGGACCCACCTGCAGAAAATGAGGCCTGCTTTCTGGGTGGCTGTCAGGAGCTCGGGCTCGAGCTGTGTCAGACAGAACATTCGTGGAGAGTTCGGCCTATGATATTGGGGTGCTTTTGAGAGCTGTGCAACTGGATCCTCATGGGGGATTTTTGCACAGACCCTTTCTTCACTTTTTCTATCTGGTGAGCAGGCAGATGGCTGCATTACGGCTCCAGAATATCCAAGTTGGAGGGTTTGCAGGCGAGGAGTGTGAGGACAGAAGTATGAAAACATAAGCTACGGTTACGCTCAGTGCCGAGCACATGTCTATTCCAATGTACAGCAGTTGTTTCGAGATCTTCAGCACCTGGGCGAGGGGAAGATGTCTGCTCACGCTGGAGTTTGTATCCATGATGGCCAACAAATGGTGGGGAGGCCTCAAGAATTCTTGGAGGTTTTTCCAAGCTGGAGCTTGTGAGCTGCTCCAAACATCAAGGTGTCCTACTAAGGGACAGCAGAAGTCTTCTTACAGGGCTCCAGGGTCCCCCATATGGAAGATTCGATAGCAATGCTCTCTGAATGGAGGCCTGGGAAGCCAATCTCTTGTTACCATTGCAGCTGAGGAACAGGGTAAGCTTGAACCAATGACACTGATTCCAAGTTCCAAGTGATTTGCGTTGATGGAAGTTCTCAGTCTAACAGGTTCCAATGCTGCTTGATGTCCAGGGAGACCTTAGAATGTGGTGGCGGCTCTCTGACCATTGAGGATTCTCTATCCTTAGGATTAGACCCAGTACCCAGGAGCCAGGTTTCCTTCTTGGGACAGGAGGTGTGCTCTTGTATGGCTCACGGACCACAGGTTGGACCATATGCTTGAATTTCCAGAACAGCCCTCTAGGGAGAGAGACCTCAAAACATAAGCTAGGGTTCTGATGAGGTTTTAGGGCCATGGAAGTTTCAATCTTCGGACTAAGTGCCATTGGCCTGCATGTCATCCTGGAGGTAGGTGCTGAGGCTGTGTCAGGCTGTGCACTTTTTCCAGAGTGGCCTATGATATTGGGGTGCAGTCAGGGGCCTTGCAGTTTTCTCCTAATCTGGACATTTTGGGAAACTGAGATGGGCAGGGTTTCCTCAGGAGAGCAGGGCCAGTGATGTCATGTGTTTCTCGAGGCCCCATCCTGGAGGTCATGTGTGTCAGGACTTTGGGACCAAAGACTTTAGACACAACCTCGGATAAGAGATAGGAGTGAGGTGTTGGCAGTCCGAATCTGAAGACCCTGAGGGAAGCTCCTCAGGATTTGAAATTCAGGTGGCTGGGAGGGAGGAGCACAGGCTTTTCTGTCTGGATTTTGTGTCTAGGATGGCCACTAAATGGAGGGGTGACCTCATGTGTCCATGGGATATTCTTCCACTCTGGTGATTCTGCTTGGCACCCAAGAGTTTGATTTCTTTCTGGGGAAGAGGAAAAGACTGTATTCCATCTCTGGAATCCTGTCCAAACAGGGATTCCAGAGATGGTTTCTGGGTCCAGACACTGGGAAAACTTAACCAAAGCTTCGATTTGGGTTCCTGGTCCAGATCCCAAGGGGGATCTTTGGAAAGGGGTCTCATTCTGAGGGTCACAATGCCTGTTTGTGCCCAGCTGCCCATCCTGTGTAGGCGTGGTCTCATGGACCATGCACCTGGTTCCCACTCAGGGTTGTACAGCCATCTCAACATTCAGTTTTCTGGCCATGGGGAAGGAGGAGCACTCTTTTGTGCTTCCGAGTCCCCTATGGGCAGGAATTTGAGCTAAGTCTGGGACAGGTACCTGAATATCCAGGTTGCTTCAAGATGATGGCCTCGGGCCAAGGTTGGACCCACCTGGAGGATATGGGGCCCACTATCTGGGTGGCTGACAGGAGGTCGTGGATCAGGCGATGTCAGACAGACAATTTATGCAGAGGTCGGTCTATTATATTGGGGTGCCATTGAGGGCCGTGCAGGAGGATCCTCATGTGGGTTTCTGCGAAGACCCATAGGGCACTTCTTCTTTCTGGTGGGCAGGCAGAAAGCTGCACTGTGGCTTCAGAATTCCCAATATGGAGGGCTTGTAGGCGAGGAGTGTGAAGACAGAAGTCTGAAAACAAGCCAGGGATAAGCTCAGTGCCGACCACAGGACCATTCCATTGTGCAGTGGTTGTTTCGAGATTTCCAGCACCTGAGTATGGGCGAGGGTCAGATGTCTGCTCACGCTGGGTTTGCATCCATGATGGTCAACGAATTGTGGGGTGGCCTCAAGAATTCTTGGAGATTTTCCCAAGCAGGACCTTGTGAGCTGCTCCAAACAGCAAGGTGTCCTTCTGTGGGACAGGGGAAGTCCACTTACAAGGCTCCAGGGTCCCCCACATAGAAAGATTCGACAGCAGAGGTCTCTGAATGGGGGCCTGGGAAGTCTTCCTTGCATGACCATTGCAGCTGAGGAACATTGCAGGCTTGATCTGCTGGTTTTTGTTCAAATTTCCAAGTGATCTAAGTTGACGGATGTTCTCAGTCTAATGAGTCACAATGCTGCTTGGTGTCCAGGGAGACCTTAGAATGTGGTGGTGAGGGTGCCTGGGTGGCTCAATGGGCTAAGCCGCTGCCTTCGGCTCAGGTCATGATCTCAGGGTCCTGGGATTGAGTCCCGCATCGGGCTCTCTGCTCAGCAGGGAGCCTGCTTCTTCCTCTCTCTCTCTCTGCCTTCCTCTATGCCTACTTGTGATCTCTCTCTGTCAAATAAATAAATAAAATCTATATAAAAAAAAGAATGTGGTTGTGGATCTGTGGCCATGCAGGATTCTCCTACCTGAGGGTTAGACCCAGTTCCCAGGAGCCAGGTTCCCTTCTCGGGACAGGAGGGGTTCTCTTGTATGGCTCAGGGACCACATGTCGGATCATATGTTGGATTTCAAGACCAGGCCTCTGGGCACAGAGGCCTGAATATCTAGGCTAGGGTTCTTATGAGGTTGTAGGGGCATGTCATCCTCAACCTTCGGACTTAGGGACTTTGACCTGTGAGTCTTCCTGGAGGTAGATGCTCAGGCTGTGTCAGACTGTGCATTTTTTCCAGAGTGGCCTATGAAATTGGGGTGGGCTCAGGGGCCTTGCAGGCTTTTCCTAATCTGGAGGGTTTGTGCAACTGAGACGGCAGAATTTCATCCAGAGATCAGGCCCAGTGATGTAGTGTGGTTCTGTCAGCCCCATCCTGCAGGGAATGTGGTTAAGGGCTCTGGGACCAAAGTCTTCAGACACAAAATTGTGTATCAATTAGGAGGGAGGTGATGGCAGCCCCGATCTGCAGACGCTGAGGGCAGCTCCTCAGGATTTGAAATTCGTGTGGCTGGGAGGCAGGAGCAAAGGTTTTTCTGTCTGGATTGTGTCTAGGATGGCCTTGGAATGGTGGGGTGTCCTCATGTGTCCATGGAATATTCTACCTCTCTGGGGATTCTGCCCAGCACCCAAGAGTTTGGTGTCTCACTGGGAAGGAGAGAGCGTGGTTTACTGTTTCAGGGTTTCCGTCAACACAGGGATTCCAGAGATGGGTTATAGGTCCCTGTGCCTGGATAACCCTACAAAGGCTTAGTATTTGGGCCTAGAGGCTTGACTGCCTGGCTCTGTGGGGCTTTGGTTCAGCTCCCATGGAGACTTGTTGGAAATGGGTCTCAGGGTAAGGGTCACAATGCCTGTTTTTGCCCAGATGCCCATCCTGAGTGGGCATTGGCTCTTGTTCCATGCACCTGGATCCCAATATGAGGGTTGGACCACCATATCAACATTTAATTTTCCTTCTATGAGGAAGGAGGAGTACTCTTTTGTGCTTCAGATTCCCCCATGCACAGTAATTTGAGCTATGTTCTGGGACTGGTACGTGAATAACCAGGTTGGTTTGAGATGAAGGACTCAGGTCAAGGCAGGTCACACCGGCCAGATATGGGTCCCGCTATCTAGGTGGCTACCAGGAGGTCGGGGCTCGAGCTGTGTCAGACAAAGCATTAGTTCACAAGGTGGCCTATGGTATTGTGGTGCTATAGAGGGCTGTGCTGGTGGAACCTTATATGGAGTTTCACGCAGACCCATAGGGCACCTCTTTTTTCTGGTGGGCAGGCAGAAGACTGCATTGTGGCTCCCAAATTCCCAATATGGAGGACTTGAAGGCGAGGAGTGTGAGAACAGACGGCAAAAAACACAATCTATGCTTAATCTCAGTGCCGAGAACATGGCCGTTCCAATGTGCAGTGGTTTTTTTCGAGATCTCCAGCATCTGAGTACAGGCGAGGGTCAGATGTCTGCTCATGATAGAGTTTGTATCTATCGTGGCCAACAAATGAAATATCCAGCACCTGAGTAAAGGTGGATTTCAGATGTTTACGCACACTGGAGTTTGTGTCTCTGATGACCGAATGGAGGAGTGGCATCAAGAGGCTGATGCATGTGAGATGCTCCAAACAGCAAGGTTGTTTTTAATACTGGACAGTTAGAGTCTGGTATGTTTTCTGCAGGGCCCCCCATGTGAAAAGTATGGGTAGCAGAGCCCTTCCACATGGATGCCTGGAAAGCACACCTCCATTGACCAATGCAGCTGAGGAACATGCAGGTTCTTTACGGTGCTTCTGGGGCGAAGCACCAAGGTCTTGAGTTGACATGGAATCTCTTGAAGATGGGTTACAATGCTGGTTTTTTTTTTACCAGGTAGATCTTAGAATGTGTTGGTGGCTAAGGTGCCTGCAGGATTCTCCTACCCTGAGGGTTTAACACAGGTCGAAGAGCACGGTTACCTTCTGGGGACAGGAGATGTAGTGTTTTGTGGCTCAGGGACCACATGCCGTATCATAAGTTCCTATTCAAGAACAGGCCTCTGAAGACAGATGCCCGACAACCTAATCTAGGGTTCCAATGAGTCCCAGGGGCATGAGAGGTTCAATCTTCAGACTTAGGACAGTTGACTTGGGTGTCTGCCAGGATGTAGGTGATCAGGGAGTTTCAGACTGTGCACTTATGTCCAGAGTAACCTCCAATATTGGGGTGGCCACAGGGGCCTTGAATGTTTCAACCAACTCTGGAGGGTTTGGTTAACTGACATGCACAATTTCCATGGGGATGGCAAGCACAGTCCTGTGGTGTGGCTCCAGATACTCCACCCTGGAGGGCATGTGAGCCATGGTTCTGGGAGGGAAGTCTGCAAACACAAACTTGGGTTAGGTTTAGTGGCTAGGTTATCGCAGGGCAATGTGTAGACCTGGAAGGCTACTCGTCAGGAACAGTAACTGCAATGACCCGAAGGCGGAAGCACAGGCTTTTATATCTGGATTGTGTGTCTAGGGTGACGTCAGAATGTAGCTGTGGCCTCATGGGTCCATGGGAGATTTTTCCTCTAAGGATACAGGCGGCTCCCAATATTTTGATGACTTTTTGGTATGGGAAGACTGCTATTTTCGATCTTAGGTGTGCCCCAAAACAGAGATTCCAGAGATGGGCTCTGGGTCTAGGCGCCTGGAAAATCCCACCAAGGGTTGGGATTTGGGCTTATGGGCAGACCAGGCCTGCAATGCAGGATCTTGGTGGTGCAACTGAGAGGGCTTGTTTGGAAACATGCTCAGGCTGAGCATTACAATGCCTGTTTGTGCCCAGGGTGGCCCTCAGGAGTGGGCGTGGTCCCATTGTCCATTTTCTGGCTCCCACACTGAGGGATGGACACACATTCCAATGGCCAGGTTTCCAGCCATGGGGAAGGAGGAAATATCTATTGTGCTTCATGTTCCCCCATAGGCAGGGATTACAGCAAAGGTCTGGGGACAGATGCCTGAATACCAAGGATGCATAGAGATGACAGATTTGGGCCATGGCCGTTCTCACATGCTGGATATGGGCCCCGCTCTCTGGGTGGCTGACACGAGGTCTGGGCTCAGGCTGTGTCAGACACAGCACTAGTGGCCAGAGAAGTCTATATATTGGGGTTCTCTCCAGGGCCGAGTAAATTGATCCTCATGTAGGGTTTCTGGCGAGACTCACGAAGCACTTCTTTCTGTGGGGCAGGCAGAATGCTGCCTTATGGATCTAGAATTCCCTATCAAGAGGGTTTGGGGACAAATAGGGTGAGAATGCAATTGTATACACCAGCTATGCTTAAATTGAGTGCCAAGCGGAAGTCAGTTTCAATGTGCAGCAGCTTATACGAGATATCCAGCACCTGAGTAAGGGCAGATGTCAGATATTTGCTCACACTGGAGTTTGTGTCTAGGATGACGACTAATGGAGGGGTGGCTTCAGGAGGCAATGGAGGATTACCCACGCTTAAGATTGTGAGATGCTCCAAACAACAAGGTTTCCTTCTAATGGACAGGAGGCGTCTGTTTTTTTTCCCTCCAGGGTCCCTCAAGTGGAAGTTTGCGTAGCAGAGCCCTCCCGCATGGATGACTGGAAAGCACACGTCCAATGACCATTGCAGCTGAGGAACATGACAGGTTCGTTTTGGTGGTTCTGGTGCCAAGTACCAAGGCCTTGAGTTGACTTGGAATCTCTTACAGATGTGTCCCAAAACTGGTTTGTTACAAGGGAGGTCTTAGAATGTATTGGTGGCTATGGGCCACGTTGAGGGTTTGGCACAGGTCGATGTGCACAGTTTCCATCTTGGGAGAGGAGATGTTCTGTTTTGTGGCTCAGGGTACATATGTTGTATCCTGACTTGGTATTCAAGAACAGGCCTCTGAGGATTGATGCTGGCAACCTAATCTAGAGATCCAATGATGTCCTTGGTGCCCATCAGGTTCCATTTTCTTACTAAGGACCATTGATATGGTTGTCTGACTGGATGTAGGTGATCAGGGTGTTTCAGACTGTGCATTTGCATCCAGAGCCACTTCCACTATTGGGGTGGGCTCAGGGGCCTTGCAGGTTTCTCCTAACTTGGAGGCTTTGGGGAACTGTGATGGGCACAGTTTCCTTGGGGATGGCAGGCCCAGTCCTGTGGTAAGGCTTCAGAGACCACCTCCTTGAGGATATGAGAGCCATGGTTTTGGGAGGGAAGTCTGCAAACAAAATTTGGGTAAGGGATAGTGGCAAGGTGATCGCAGGTCCAATGCATAGACCTAGAAGGCATCACGTCAGGAACTGTAATTAGGGTGACTGAAAGCTGGTAGCACAGGCTTTTCTATCTGGATTGTGTGTCCAGGATGGGCTCTGAATGTAGACGTGGTCTCATGGTTCAATGGGAGACTTTTCCTCTCTAAGGATCCTGGTGGATCTCCATAGATTGGTGGTTTTTCAGAGAAGAAAAGAGTGCTCTTTCCCATCTTAGGGGTGCTCCAAAACAGGGAAGAATGCTGTTTTCCAACTTAGGCTTATGCCAAAACAGGGATTCCAGAGACGGGCTCTGGGTCTGGGTGCCCGGATATCCCACCAAGTGTTAGGATTTGGGCCTAGGGGCATTCCAGGCCTGCAATGCAGGATCCTAATGGTGTAACAGAGAGGGCTTGTTTGAAAGCATGCTCAGGCTGAGGGTCATCATGCCTCTTTGTGCCCAGGGGGGCCCTCAGGAGAGGGCGTAGTCTCATTGGCCATATAGCTGGATCCCACTTTGAGGGTTGGACACCCATTGCAACAGCCAGGCTTCCTGCAATGGAAAGAGGAGTTCTCTATTGTGCTTCAGGTTCCCCCATTGGCAGGGTTACAGGAAAGGTCTGTGGAAAGTTGCCTTAATACCAAGGATGTGTACAGATGACAGGCTAAGAATTCCCAGGTAACAAAACAGCATTGTTACCCATATTCATGACATTCCATGTAAAAATAAGCCCTTAGTACTTCGCCCCAGAGCCACCAGAATGAACTTGCCATGTTCCTAAGCTGCAATGGTCAGTGGAGGTGTGGTTTCCAGGCAACCATACGGGGGTGCTCTGCTACACAAACTTTGCAATTGGCGGGGACCCTTGAGACAAAAAAACAGAATGCCCCTGTCCGGTAGAAGGAAACCTTCTGTTTGGAGCATCTCACAAGCCCCAGCGTGGGAAATCCTCCATTTCCTCTTGAAGCCACCACTCCATTTGTCAGTCATCATAGACACAAACTCCAGCATGAGCAAACATCTGACATCCGCCCTTACTCAGGTGCTGGATTTCAATTCGATCGCTGCACACTGGAACTGCCTTTAGTTTGACTGAATTAAGCCATAGCTTGGGTTTACAATTCCATCCTCAGCCTACTGGTCCACAAGCCCTATTGTGAGGGAATTCTGGAGCTACAACACAATATTCTGCCTTCCCCATAGAAAGAAAAAGGGCCTGGAGAGTCTGCCCAGAAACTCCATATGATGGTCAATCTCGGTGCTAGACGGAACCCTGATTCATAGGCTGCCCTGGGCACTAGTGCTGTGTCTGACATAGCCGGAGCCAGGACCTAGTGTCAGCCACTGAGAGATCAGGGCCCATATACAGCATGTGAGACCAGCTATGGCCCAAGTCTGTCTTCTCTTCTATTCTTGGTATTCAGGCATCTGTACCCACACCTTTGCTGAAATCCTTGCCATTGGGGGAACCTGAAGCACAATAGAGAACTCCTCCTTCCCCATGGAAGGTATTCTGACAGTTGGGATAGTTGCTCAACCCTCAAAGTGGAAGGCAGCTCCATGGCCAAGGAGACCATGTGCACTCATGATGGCTTCCCCGGGCACAAGCAGGCATTGTGACCTCAGCCTGAGCATGCTTTCAACCAAACGCTCTCAATTGCATCTCTGGGACCCCGAATTGCAGGCCTAGTACACACCTAGGCCCAAATCCTAACCCTGGTGGGATTTTACAGGGGCCCAGACACAGAGCCCATCTCTGGAATCCCTATTTTGGGGGACCCTTAAGATGGGAAACAGCACTCTTCCCTTCCCCGAGATAGTCACCAAACTCATGGTAGCCACCAGGATCCTTGAGTGGAAAAATCTGCCATAGACCCATGAGAACACACCTGCATTCCGAGGCCATCCTGGACATACAATCCAGATACATATCATGTGCTATCACCTTTGAGTCATCGGATTTACAGTTCCTGACGAGCTGCCTTCCAGGTCTATGCATTGGGCCTGCAATCACCTTGCCATTATCCTAAACTGAGTTTGTGTTTGCAGACTTCCTTCCTAAAACCATGGCTCACATGACCTCCAGGTTCTGGCATCTGAAGCCACACCACAAGACTGTGCATGAGATCCTCAAGGAATCTGTGCCCATCACTTTTGCCCGATACCTTTAGATTAGGAGAAACCTACAAGGCCCCTGAGCGCAGCCAAATAATGGAGGCCGCTCTGGGCACAAATGCACAGTCTGAGACACCCTGATCACCTCCATACAGGCAGACACCCAAGTCAATGCTCCTGAGTCAGAAGATTGAACCTGACATGCCCCGAGGACTTCATTGGCACACTAGATTAGGTTTACAGGTATCTGTCATCAGAGGCCTGCTCTGGAATATCAACTTATGATAAAATATATAGTCCCTGAGCCACAGAACAGAATATGTCCTCCCCAAAAAGGAAGCCATGCTCCTGGAATTGTGTCATACCCTTAGGGTATTTGGATCCTGAATGGCCCCTTAGCAACCAGCACATTCTATGATATTCCTGGTAACAAACCATCATTGTGCCCCATCTTCATGAGACTCCATGTCAACTTAAGGTCTCGATATATTGCCCCAGAGCCACCAGAATGCACCTGCCATGTTCCTCAGGTGCAATGGTCAATTGAGGGGTGATTTCCAGGCATCCCTGTGGGGTTCTCTGCTACAAAACTTTCCACATGGAGAAACCAGAGAAAACAAACCAGACTTCTCCTGTCCGGTAGAAAGAAACTTTGCTATTTGGAGTATCTCACAAGCCCCAGCATGGGAAATCCTCCATGGCCTCTTGACGCCACCCTTCCATTTGTGGGTAATCACAGACACAAACTCCAGTGTGAGCAAACATCTGACATCCACCCTTACTCAGGTGCTGTATATTCGAAACGGCAGCTGCACACTGGAACTGCCTTTTGCTTTTCACTGAACTTAACCATAGCTTTGTATTACTATTCTATCCTCACCACACTGGTCCACAATATCTCTTGATAGGGAATTCTGGAGCCACAACGCAGTATTCTGCCTTCCACATAGAAAGAAGAAGGACCTGTTGAGTCTGCCCAGAAACCTCACATGAGGATCAATCTACTCAGACCACGAGGCAACCCTGATTAATAGATTTCCCTGACCACTAGTGCTGTGTCTGACAGAGTCTAAGCCCCGACCTCGTGTCAGCCACCCAGAGTTGAGGGCCCATATTTAGCATGAGAGATCGGCCATGGCCCTGGGCCATCATCTGTACCCATCCTTGGTATCCAGTCATCTGTCCCCCAAACTTTGCTGGAATTCCTGCCAATGGCGAACCTGAAACACAATAGAGAACACCTCCTTCCCCATGGCAGGAATATTGGTTGTCCAACCCTCAGCGTGGGAGCCAGCTGCATGGCCAAGGAGACCATGCCCACTCCTGAGGGCCGACATGGGCACAGGCAGGCATGGTGATCCTCAGCCTGAGCATGTTTTCAAACAAACACTCTCAGTTGCTCCTCCAGTACCAGCATTGCAGGCCTGGTATGCCCCTAGGCCCAAATCCTAACCCTTGGTGGGATTTTCCAGGTGCCCAGACCCAGAGTCCGTCTCAGAATCCCTGTTTGGGGCACTCTTCCCTTCCCTGAGAAAGGCACCAAACTATTGGGAGCCGCCAGGATCCTTAGAGAGAAAAAATCTCCCATGGACCCATGAAAACAAACCTGCATTCCGAGGCCATCCTGTCCACACAATCCAGAGAGAAAAGTCTTTGCTACCGCCTTCGAGTCATCCTATTTACATTTCCTGACGAGCTGCCCTCCATGTCTATGCATTGGGCCTGTGATCATCTCGACACTAACCCTAACCCCAGTTTGTGTTTGCCGACTTCTCTCCCAAAACCATGGCTTACATGCCCACCAAGATGTGGTCCCTCAAGCCACATCACAGGAAAGTTCCTGCCATCCCCAAGAAAACTGTGCCCATCAGGTTGTCCAAACCCTCCAGATTAGGAGAAACCTGCCAGGCCCCTGAACCCACCCCAATATTGGCGGTTGCTCTGGATGCAAACGTGCATTCTGAAACACCCTGAGCACCTCCATCGAGGCAGAAAGCCAAGTCAATGATTCTGAGTCAGATGATTGAACATGACATGCCCCTAGGACTTCACTGGAACCCTAGATTGGGTCTTCAGACATCTGTTCTCAGAGTCCTGTTCTGGAATACCAAGTTATGATACAACATGTGGTCCCTGATTCCCACAACAGAACATCTCCTGTCTCCAGAAGGAAAATGTGCTCTTGGATCTATGTCCAACTTTCAGGGTAGATGGATCCTGCATGACCCATTAGCCCCAGCACCTTCTATGATCTCCCTGGTAACAAACCAGCATTGTGACCCAACTTCCTGAGACTTGATGCCAACTCAAGGTGTTGGTACTTTGCCCAAGAGCCATGAAACGAATCTGCCATGTTCCTCAGGTACAAAGGTCAATGGACGTGTGCTTTCTAGACATCCAAGAGGTAGTTCTCTGCTACACAAAAATTCCACATAGGGAACCCTAGAGCAAACAAATAAGACTGCTCCTGTCAGGTTGAAGGAAACCTTGGTTGTTTGGAGCATCTCACAAGCCCCAACCTGGGAAGTCCTCCACATTCTCTTGATGCCAACCCTCCATTTGTTAGTCATCATAGACACAAATTCCAGCATGAGCAAACATCTGACATCTGCTCTTACTCAGGTGCTGGATATTCGAATCAGTCACGCACACTGGAAATACCTTTCACTTGACACTGTATTCTTGCATAGTTTGGGTTTACAATTCCATCCTCACCCTACTGGACTGCAAGTCCTCTTGAGAGGGAATTAGGGAGACAAAACGCAACATTCTGCCTTCCCCATAGAAAGAAGAAGGGCCTGGTGAGTCTGCCCAGAAACTCCCCATGAAGATCAATCTACTTGGCCCTCGAGGGAACCCCGATTTATACTTTGCGCTGGCCACTAGCGCTGTGTCTGAGAGAGCCTGAGCCCCAACCTCGTGCCAGCCACCCAGAGTGTGGGGCCCTTATCCAGCATGTTGGACTGGCCATGGCCCAGTCATCTCTACCCATCCTTGGTATTCCGGCAACTATCCCAGATCTTTGCTGGAATCCCTACCAGTGTGGGAACCTGAAGCACAATTGAGAACTCCTCCTTCCCCATGGCAGGAAGCCTGGCTGATGCTATGGGTGCCCAACCCTCAGAATTAGAACCAGGAGCATGGCCAATGAGACAACGCCCAATCATAAGGGCCGCCTGGGCCAAAGCAGGCATTGTGTCCCTCAACCTTAGCATGCATTCAAACAAATGCTCTCAGTTTTTTTCTGCAGGGTCCCGCATCGCAGGCCTGGTATGCCCTTAGGACCAAATCCTAACACTTCGTGGGATTTTCCATGCCAACATAACCAGAGCCCGTCTCTGGAATCTCTGTTTTGAAGCACCCCTATGATGGAAAACAGCACTCTTCCCTCCCCTGAGAAAACTATTAGGAGCTGCCAGGATGCGTAGAGAGGAAAAATCTCCCAGGGCTCCATAAGACCACACCTTCATTCCGAGGCCATCCGGGACACACAATCCAGATACAAGAGACTGTGCTACCACCTTCGAATCACCTGGTTTACAGTTCCAGACGAGCTGCCCTACAGACCTACGCATTGGGCCTGTGATCACCTCGCCATTAACCCTACCCCAAGTTTGTGTTTGCAGACTTCTTTCCCAAAACCATGGCTCACATGCCCTCTATGATGGGTCTCTGTAGCCACACCACAGGAAAGATCCTGCTATCCCCAATGAAACTGTGTCCATCACAGTTGCCCAAACCCTCCAGATTAGGAGAGACCTGCAAGTCCCCTAAGCCCAGTCCAATATTGGAGGCCACTCTGGACACAAATGCACAGTGTGCAACACCCTGATCACCTCCATCCAGGAAGACACCCAAGTCAATGGTCCTGAGTCAGAAGATTGGTCCCTGAACACCACAATAGAATATCTCCTGTCCCCAGATGGAATTCGTGCTCTTCAACTTGTGTCAAGGGTCGGGGTATATGAATTATGCACAGCCCCTTAGCCCCCAGCACATTCTAAGATCTCTCTGGTAACAAACAAACAGCATTGTGATCCATCTTCATGAGATTCCATGTCACTTCAAGTCCTTGGTAATTCGCCCCAGAGCCACCAGAATGAACCTGCCATGTTCCTCACCTGATATGGTCAGTGGAGGTGTGCTTTCCAGGCATCCATGTGGGAGTGCTCTTCTACTGATTCTTTCCACATGTGGGACCCTGGAGCAAACAAACCAGACTGCCACTGACCAGTAGAAGGGAACCCTCTGTTTGGAGCATCTCAGAAGCACCAGCAGGAGAAATCCTCCATGGCCCTTGACACAACCCCTCCATTTGTCAGTCATCATAGACAAAAATTCCAGCATGAGAAAACATCTGAAATCTGCCGTTATTTAGATTCTGCATTTTCTTTTCCACCACTGCACACTGGAACTGCGTTTCACTTGACACTGAATTTAACAATAGCTTGGGTTTAGAATTCCATCCTCAGCCTCCTGGTCTGCAAGCCCTCTAGAGAGGGAATTTGGAGCCACAAGGCAACATTCTGCATTCCCACTAGAAAGAAATAGGGCCTGGTGAATCTTCCCAGAAACTCCACATGAGGGTCAATCTACTTGGCACTCGATGGAACCTTGATTTATAGGCTGTCCTGGGCACTAGTACTAGTACTAGTACTAGTACTGTGTCTGACAGAGCCTGAGCCAAGACCTAGTTTCAGGCACCCAGAGATATGAGCCCATATCCAGCATGTGAGATTGGCCAGGGCCCAAGTCCATCATCTCTACCCATCCTTGGTATTCAGGCACCTGTCCCCAGACCTTTTATGTAATCCCTACCAATGGGGTAACCTAAAGCACAATAGAGAACTCCTCCTTCCCCATGGTAGGAATCCTGGCTGTTGATATGGGTGTCCAAACCTCAAAGTGGGAGCCAGCTGCATGGCCAAGGAGACAATGCCCACTCATGAGGGCTGCCCTGGGCACAAGTAGCCATTGTAACCCCCAGCTTGATCAAGCCTTCCAAAAAATGCTCTTAGTTGCACCTCCAGGATCCTTCATTGCAGGCCTGATATGCCCTTAAGCCCAAATCCTAACACATCGTGGGATGTTCCATGTGCACATACCCAGAGCCCGTCACTGGAATCCCTGTTTTGAGGCACCCCTAAGATGGAAAACAGCACTCTTCACTTCCCTGAGAAAGCCACCAAACTAATGGGATCCCCCAGGATCCTTGAGAAGAAGAATCTCCCATGGTCCCATGAGTCCACACCTGTATTCCGAGGCCAGCGTGGATATGCTATCCAGATACAAGAGACTGTGCTACTGGCTTTGAGTCACCTGATTTACAGTTCCTGACGTGCTGCCCTCCAGATCTTTGAATTGGGGCTGTGAACACCTCTCCATTAACCTTATCCCGAGTTTGTGTTTGCAGATCTCTTTCTAAAAACCATTGCTCACATGTCCTCCAGGATGGGGCCCCTAGAGTCACACCACAAGACTGTGCTTGCCATCCCCAAGGAAACTGGGCCCATCACAGTTGCCCAAACCCTCCTGATTAGGAGAAACCTGGAAGGCTCCTGAGCACATCCCAATATTGGAGGCTGCTCTGGATGCAAATGCACAGTCTGAAACACCCTGATCACCTCCATCCAGGCAGACACCCAAATCAATGGTCCTGAGTCAGATAATTGAACCTGACATGGCCCTAGGACCTCATTGGAAGAGGGATTAACTTTTCAGGCACCTGTTCTCAGAGGCCTCTTCTGGAATACCAACTTATGATACAAATTATGGCCCCTGAGCCCCAGGGTGGGAAATCCTCCATGGCCTCTTGACGCCACCTCTCCATTTGTTGGTCATCATAGACACAAACTCCAGCCTGAGCAAACATCTGACATCCGCCCATATTCAGGCACTGATATTGGAATCAGCTGCTGCACACTGGAACTGCCTTTCGCTTTGCAATGAATTTAAGCCTAGCTTCAGACTACAATTTCATCCTCACCCTACTGGTCTGCCATATCTCTTGATAGGGAATTCTGGAGCCACAACGCAACATTCTGCCTTCTTCATAGATAGAAGGACCTGGTGAGTCTGCCCATAAACTGCACATGAAGATCAATATACTCAGCCCAGGAGGGAACCCCTATTTATAGTTTGCCCTAGCCACTAGTGCTGTGTCTGACAGAGCCTGAGCCCCTACCTCGTGTCAGCAACCCAGAGGGTGGGGCCCACATTAACCATGTGAGACCGGCCATGGCCCAGGGCTGTCATTACTACCCATCCTTGGTATTCAGGCATCTGTCCCCTAGATCTTAGCTGGAATCCCTACCAATGGGGGGACCTGAAGCACAATAGAGAATTCATCCTTCGCCACGGCAGGAATCCTGGCTTTTGGATGGGTGTCCAACCCTAGGAATGGGAACTGGCTGCATGGCTGAGTAGACATCGCCCAATCCTGATGGCCTCCGGGGCACAAGCAGGCATTGGGACCCTCAGCTTGACCATACTTTCAAACAAACGCTCTCAGTTGCACCTCCAGGATCCCGCATTGCAGGCCTGGTATGGCCCTAGGCCTAAATATTAACCCTTGGTGGGATTTTACAAGCACTTAGACCCAGAGCTCATCTCTGGAATGCCTGTTTTTGGGCACGCCTAAGCTGGAAAACAGTACTCATCCCTTCCCGGAGAAATCCAACAAACTATTGAGAACCGCCAGGATCCTTGAGAGGAGAAATCTCCCATGGACCCTTGAGACAACACCTGCAATAAAGGCCATTCTGGAAATTAAATCCAGATACAATTACCTGTGCTACCACCTTTGAGTTACGTGATTTACAGTTCCAGACTTGCTGCCCTCCTGGTCTATGGATTGGGACTATGATCACCTTGCCACTAACCCTAACGTAAGTTTGTGTTTGCAGACTTCTCTCTCAAAATCATGGCGCACATGTCCTCCAGGATGGGGTCTCTGGAGTCACACCACAGGACAGTTCCTGCAATCCCCAAGGAAACTACCCATCACAGTTGTCCAAAAACCCCATATAAGGAGAAACCTGCAAGGAACCTGAGCCAACCCTAGTATTGGATGCCACTCTGGACACAAATGCACAGTCTGAAACACCCTCATCACCTGCATCCAGTCAGACACCAGAGTCAATGATCCTGAGTCAGAAGATTGAATGACATTCCCCTAGGGCCTCATTCAAACCCTTTATTAGGTTTTCAGGCTTCTGTCCTTAGAGACCTGTTCTGGATTACCAATTTATGATACAACATATGGCCGCTGAGCCCCACAACAGAATATCTCCTGCCCCCAGAAGCAATCCAGGCTCTTGGGCCTGTGTCAAATCCTCAGGCTAGATGAATCCTGCATGGCCCATTAACCACCAGCACATTCTAAGATCTCCCTGGTAACAAACCAACATTTTGACCCATCTTCATGAGGTTCCATGTCCAATCCAGTCTTTATTTCTTCGCCTCAAGGCCACCAGATGCCATGTTCCTTCGCTGTCATGGTCAATGAAGGTGTGCTTTCCAGTCACCCATGTGGGAGATCTATGTTATCCGATCTTTCGACATGGGGAACCATGGAGGAAACAAATCAGACTGCCCCTGTCTGGTAGAAGGAAACCTTGCTGTTTGGAGCATCTCAAAAACACCAGATTGGGAAATTCTCCATAACCTCTTGACGCCACCCCTCCATTTTTGTGTCATCATAGACACAAACTCCAGCATGAGCAAATATCTGACATCCACCCTCACTCAAGTGCTGTATATTGGATTCAAACATTGCACACTGGAAATTTCTTTCGCTTGATACAGAATGTAACCATAGCTTAGGTTTACAATTCCATCCTCAGCCTCCTGGTCCACAAGCCCTCTTGATAGTGAATTCTAGAGCCACAAAACAGCATTCTGCCTTCCCCTTACAAACAAGAAGGGCCTGGTGAGTCTGCCCAGAAACCATACATGAGGATCAATCTGCTCGGCACTCGAGGGAACCCCAATTTATAGGCTGCCCTGGGCACTAGTGCTGTGTCTGACAGAGCCTGAGCCAAGACCTAGTGTCAGCCACCCAGTGATCGGGGCCCATATCCACGATTTGATACTGGCCATGGCCCATGTCCATCATCTTTACCCATCCTTGGTATTCAGGCCTCTGTCCCCAGACCTTTGCTGGAATCCCCGCTAATGGGGGAACCTGAAGCACTATAGAGAACTCCTCTTTCCCCATGGCAGGATTCTGGCTGTTGGGATGGTTTTCCAACCCTCAAAGTGGGAGCCAGCTGCATGGCCAATGTGACCACGCCCACTAATGAGGGCCACCTGGGCATAAGCAAGTATTGTGACCCTCAGCCTGAGAATGATTTCAAACAAGACCTCTCAGTTGCACCTCCAGGATCCTGCATGCAGGCCTGGTAAGCCACTAGGCCCAAATCCTAACACTTGGTGGGATTTTCCAGGGGACCAAACCCAGAGTCCGTCTCTGGAATCCATATTTTGGGGCACCCCTAACATGAAAAACAGCACTCTTCCCTTCCCCGAAAAAGCCACCAACTATTGGGAGCCACCAGGATCCTTAGAGAGGAAAAATCTCCCATGGACCCATGAGGCCACAACTGCATTCTGAGGCCATCCTGCACACAATACAGAGAAAAAAGCCTGTGATTCTGCCTTTGAGTCACCCGATTAACAGTTCCTGAAGAGCTGCCATCCATGTCTATGCATTGGGCCTGTGATAACCTTGCCACTAACCCTAACCCAAGTTTGTGTTTTCAGACTTCCCTCCCAAAACCATGGCTCACATGCCCTCCAGTTTGTGATAACTGGAGCCACACCACGGGATTGTACCTGTCTTCCCAAAGGAAACTGTGATTGTCACTATTAAACAAACCCTCTAGATTAGGAGAAACCTGCAAGGCCCCTAAGCCCAGCCCAATATTGGAGGCCACTCTGGACGCAAATGCACAGTCTGACACACCATATCATCTACATCCAGGCTGATATCCAAGTCAATGGTCCTCAGACAGAAGATTGAACCTGACATGCTCCTAGGATTCACTGGAACACTAGAATAGGTTTTCAGGTATCTGTACTCAGAAGGCTGTTCTGAATATCAATGTATGATACAATATGGTCACTGAGCCACACAAAAGAACATCTGTCCTTAGAAGAAAGCTGTGCTCTGGACCTGTGTCAAACACTCTGGGTAGATGAATCCTTCAAGGCCCCCTGGCAACCAGCACATTCTATGATCTCCCTGACAACATACCAGCATTGTGACCCATCTTCATGAGACTCCATGACAACTCCAGCCCTTGGTACTTCGGCCCAGAGCCACCAGAATGAAACTACCATGTTCCTCTGCTGCCATGGTCAATGTAGGTGTACTTTCCAGGCATCCAGCGGGAGTGCTCTGATACCAACTTTCCACATGGGGAACCCTGGAGGAAACAAACCAGACTCCCCTGTACGGTAAAAGGAATCTTTTCTGTATGGAGTATCTCAAGCCTGAGGGTGGGTAATCCTCCATGGCCTCTTGAGGCCACCCATCCATTTGTTGGTCATCATAGACACTAACTCCAGTGTGAGTAATCAACTGACATCTGCACTTACTCAAGTGCTGGATATTTGAATCAGCTGCTACACACTGGAATTGCCTTATGCTTGGCACTGAATTTAAAAGTAGCTTGGCGGGACGCCTGGGTGGCTCAGTTGGTTAAACAGCTGCCTTCGGCTCAGGTCATGATCCCAGTGTCCTGGGATCGAGTGCCACATCAGGCTCCTTGCTCCGCAGGGAGCCTGCTTCTCCGTCTGACTCTGCCTTCCACTCTGTCTGCCTGTGCTTGCTCTCGCTTGCTCTCTGACAAATAAATAAAATCTTGAAAAAAAAAAGTAGCTTGGGTTTGCAATTCCATCCTCACCCTGGTGTTCAGTAAGCTCTCTTGATAGGGAATTCTGAAGCCACAACACAGCATTCTGCCTTCCCCATAGCAAGAAAAAACAGCCTGGAGAGACTGCCCAGAAACCCTACATGAGGATAAATCTACTCGACCCTCGAGTGAACCCCATTTATAGGTTTACCTGGCCACTAGCACTGAGTCTGACAGAACCTCGTCTCTGACCTCGTGTCAGGACCCAGAGACTGGGCTCCAACTCCAGAATGTGAGACCAGCCATGTCCCAGGGCTGTCATCTCTACCCATTCTTGATTCAGGCATCTGTCCCCAGACATTTGCTGAAATCCCTGCCAATGGGGGAACCAGAAGCACAATAGGGAAATCCTCCTTCCCCATGGCAGGAATGATGGCTCTTGGGATGGGTTTCCAGACCTCAGAGTGGTAGCCAGCTGAATGGCCAATGATAACCCGCCCACTCATGAGGGCCGCCCTGGACACAAGCAGGCATTGTGACCCCCAACATGAGCATGCTTTCAAACAAACACTCTCAGTTGCATTCCAGAATCCAAATTTGCAGGCCTGATATTCCCCTAAGCACAAATCCTAACACCTGGTGGGATTTTTCAGGGGACCAGAAACACAGCCTGTCTCTGGAATCCCTGTTTTGGGACAACCCTAAGATGTAAAATAGCACTCTCCCCTTCGCCAAGAAAGCCACCATAGTATAGGGAGCCGCTAGGATCCTTGAGAGGAAAAATCTCCCATGGATCCATGAGACCACACCTGCATTCCGAGGCCATCCTGGACACAAAAGCCAGATACACAAGCCTGTGCTACCACCTTCAAGGCAACTAATTTATAGTTCCAGACGAGCTGCCCTCCAGGTCTATGCATTGGGCCTGCGATCACCTCACCGCTAACCTTAACCCGAGTTTGTGCTTACAGACTTCTATCCCGAAACCATGGCTCATATTTCCTCCAGGATGGGGTCTCTGGAGCCACACCAAAGGACTGTGCCTGCCATCCCCAAGGAAAATGTGTCCGTCACATTTGCCTAAAACTTCGAGATAAGGAGAAACCTGCAAGGCCCCTGAGCCCACCCCAATACTGGAGGCCCCTCTGGACACAAATGTGCATTCTGAAATACGCTGATCACCTGAATCCAGGCAGATACCCAAGTCAGTGTTTCTCAGTCAGAAGATTGAACCTGACATGCTCCTATGACCTCATTGTAACCCCTGATTAGGTTTTCAGGCATTTGTAATCAGAGACCTGTTCTGGAGTACCAACTTAAGATACAACATATCGTCCCTGATCCCCACAACAGAACATCTCCTTTCTCTAGATGGAAGCCGTGCTCTTGGAACTGTGTCAAACCCTCAGGGTAGATGAATCCTACTTGGCCCGTAGCCACCAGCAGATTCTAAGATCTCACTGGTAACAAGCCAGCATTGTGAGCCATCTTCATGAGATTCCATGTCAACTACAGGCCTTGGTACTTCACCCCAGACCCTTCAGAAAGAACCTGCCATGTTCCTCAGCTGCAATGTTCAGTGGAAGTGTGCTTTCCAGGCATCCATGTGGGAGTGCTCTGCTACCCAAACTTTCCAAATGGGGGACTCTCGAGCAAACAAATCTGACTGCCCTGTCCTGTAGAAGGAAACCTGGCTGTTTGGAGCATCTCACAAGCTCAAGTGTGGGAAATCCTCTATGACCTCTTTTCAACTCCTCTCCATTTGTCGGTCATTATAGACACAAACTCCAGCTTGAGCAAACATCTGACGTCTGCGCTTACTCAGGTGCTGGATATTCGAATCAGCCGCTGCACACTGGAAATGCCATTCGCTTGTCACTGAATTTATTCATAGCTTGGGTTTACAATTCCATCCTCACCCTACTGGTCCACAAGCCCTCATGATAGGGAATTCTGCAGCCACAACACAGCATTCTGCCTTCCCAATAGAAAGAAGAAGGGCCTGGTGAGTCTGCCCAGAAACTCCACATTATGATCAATCTACTTGTCCCTTGAGGGAACCCTGAATTATAGACAGCCCTGGCCCCTAGTGTTGTGTCTGACAGAGCCTAAGCCCCGACCTCGTGTCAGCCACCTAGAAGGCGGGGCCCATATCCCGCATGTTAGACTGGCCACGGAACAGAGCCGTCATCTTTACCCATCCTTGGTATTCAGGCATGTGTCCCCAGACCTTTCCTGGAATCCCTACCAATGAGGGAACCTGAATCACAATAGAGAAATCCTCATTCCCCATGGCAGGATTCCTGTAAGTTCGGAAGGGTGTCCAACACTCAGAGTGTTAGCCTACTGAATGGCCATTGAGACCACCCCCATTCCTGAGGGCCACCCTATGCAAAAGCTTGCATAGTGACCCTCAGCCTGAGCATGCTTTCAAACAAACGCTCTCAGTTGTATCTCCAGGACTTGCATTGGAGGCCTGGTAAGCCCCTATGCCCAAATCATAACCCTTGGTGGGTATTTCCAGGTGCCCAGAGCCAGAGCACTTCTCTGCAATCCCTGTTATGGGACACCCTTAATATGGAAAACAGAACTCTTTCCTCTCTGAGAAAGCCACCACATTATAAGGAGCTGCCAGGATACTTGAGAGGAAATATCACCCATGGACACCTGAGACCACACCTGCATTCTTAGTCCATCGTGGATACACAATCCAGATAAAAAAGCCTGTGCTACCTCCTTTGAGGCATGCGATTTACATTTCACACGGAGCTTCCCTCCAGGAGTATGCATTGGGCCTACAATCACTTCGCCACTAAACCTAACCCGCATTTGTGTTTGCAGACTTCCCTCCGAAAACCATGGCTCTCATGCCCTCCAGCATGGGGTCTTTGGAGCCACACCACAGGACTGTGCCCACCATTGCCAAGGAAACTGTGCCCATCAAATTGCCCTATCTTTCCAGATTAGGAGAAACCTGCAAGGCCCCTGAGCCCACCCCAATACGGGTTGCCACTCTGTACACAAATGCACAGTCTGGCACACCCTGATCACCTACATCTAGGCAGACTTTGAAGTCAATGATACTGAGTCAGAGGATTGAACCTGACATTCCGTTAGGATTTTATTGGAACCCTAGATTAAATTTTCAGGCATCTATCCTCAGAGGCCTGTTCTGCAATACCAAATTATGATACATTTGGTCTGTTAGCCCCACATCAGAACATCTCTGGTCCGAGAAGGAAACCGTGCCCTTTGACCAGTGTCAAACCCTCAGGGTAGATGAATCCTACATGGTCCCTTAGCCACCAGCACACTCTAAGGTCTCCATGGTAACAAACCTGCATTATGACCCATCTTCATGAGACTTCATGTCAACTCCAGGCCTTGGTAATTCGCCCAAGAGCCACCAGAACGAATTGGCCATGTTTCTCAGCTGCAATTTTAATGGAGGTGTGCTTTTCAGGCATCCACGTGGGAGTGCTCTGCTACCCAAACTTTCCACATGGGGGACCCTGGAGCAAATAAACCAGACTCCCCCTGTGTGGTAGAAGGAAACTTTGCTGTTTGAAGCATCTCACAAGCCCCAGCATGTGAAATCCTCCATGGCCTCTTGACGCCACCCCTCCATTCATCGGTCATCATAGACATAAACTCCAGCATGAGGAAATGTCTGACTTTCACCTTTACTCAGGTGCTGGATATCTGGAATCAGACACTGCACAATGGAACTGCCTTTTGCTTGGCACTGAATTGAACCTTAGCTTGAGTTTACAATTCCATCCTCACCCTACTGGTCCCCAAGCCCGCTTGATAGGGAATTCTGGGGCCACAACGCAGCTTTTTGCCTTCCCCTTAGAAAGAAGAAGGGCATGGTGATTCTGCCCAGAAACTCTGCATGAGGATCAATCTGCTCAGCCCTTGAGGGATCCCTGATTCATACTCAGCCCTGACCACTAGTTCTGTTTCTGACAGAGCCTGAGTGCTCAATTCATGTCAGCTACTCAGAGAGTCAGGCATGTGAGACTGGCCATGTCTCAGGTCCCTCATTTCTACCCATCCTTGGTATTCAGGCATCTGTCCCCAGACATTTGCTAGAATACCTGCTAATGGGGGAACCTGAGGCACAATAGAGAATTCTTCCTTTTCCATGGCAGGAATCCTGGTAGTTGGGATGGGTGTCCTACATTAAAGTGGTAGCCAGCTGCATGGCCAAGGAGACAACTCCCACTCATAAGGGCTGCCCTAATCACATCAGGCATTGTGACACTCAGACTAGCATGCTTTCAAACAAACGCTCTCAGTTGTACCTCCAAGTCACACATTGTAGGCCTGGTACTCCCCTAGGCCCAAATCCTAATCCTGGTGGGATTTTCCAAGCACCCATACTCACAGCCCTTCTCTGGAATCCCTTTTTAGGGAACATCTAAGATTGAAAACAGCACTATTCCATTCAAACGAGAAAGCCACCATACTATTGGGAGCTTCCAGGATCTGTAGAGAGGAAAATACTCTCATGGAAACATTAGAACACACCTGCATTCCAAGGCTATCATGGACACACAATCCAGATACAAAAGCCAGTGCTAGTGCCTTCGAGGTACGTGATTTACAGTTCCTGACGATCTGCCCTCCAGGTCTATGCATTGGGCCTACGATCACCTCGCAACTCAACCTAATCCGAGTTTGTGATTGCAGACTTCTCTCCCAAAACCATGGCTTACATGCCCTCCACGATGGAGTCTCTGGAGCCACACCACAGGACTGTGCCTGCCACCCCCAAAGAAACCGTGCCCACAAATTTTCGTAAACCTTCAAGATTAGGAGAAACCTGCAAGGCCCCAGAGCCCACCCCAATATTGGAGGCCACTCTGTACACAAAGGCACAGTCAGAAACACCCTGATTGCCTACATATAGGCAGACACCGAAGTCAATGGTCCTGAGTCTGATGATTGAACCTGAAATTTCCGTTGGACTTCATTGGAACCCTAGATGAAGTTTTTAGGCATCTGTCCTCAGAGGCCTGTTCTGGAATTCCAACTTATGATACAACATTTGGTCCGTGAGCCCCACAACAGAACATCTCCGATACCCAGAAAGAAACCGTGTTCTTCGACCGGTGTCAAACCATCAGGATAGACTAATCATACATGGCCCCTTAGCCACCAGCACATAGTAAGATTTCCGTGGTAAGAAAACTGCATTGTGACCCAACTTCATTAGAATCCAGGCCTTGGTACTTTGCCCTAGAGCAACCAGAAAGAACCTGCCATGTTCCTTAGGTGCAATGGTCAATGTAGGTGTGCTTTCCAGTATCCCCGTGCGAGTACTATGCTACCCAAACTTTGCACATGTGGGAACCTGGTGTAAACAAACCAGACCTCCCCTGTCCAGTAGAAGGAAACCTTATGTTTGGATCAACTCAGAGGCCTCAGCGTGTAAACTGCTCCATGGCCTCTTGATGCCACCACTCCATTGGTCAGTCATCATAGACACAAACTCCAGTCTAAGCAAACATCTGACATGCACCCTTATCCCGGTGCTGGATGTCTTGAATAAACCACTGCACATTGGATCTGCCTTCCACTTGGCACTGAATTGAACCATAGCTTGTGTTTACAATTCCATCCTCACCTGACTGGTCCCTAAGTCCTCTTGATAGGGAAATCTGGGGCCACAACGCAGCATTCTGCCTTCCCCATCGAATGAAGAAATGCCTGGTGAGTCTGCCCTGAAAACCCACATGAGGATCAATCAGGTCGGCCCTCGAGTCAACACCGATTTATAGGCTGCCATGGCCACTAGTGCCGTGTCTGACAGAGCCTGAGCTCGACTGAGTTTCAGCCACTAGAGAGCAGGCCCCATATCTAGCATTTGGGATTGCCATGGCCCAAGTATGTCATCTCTACCCATCCTTGATATTCAGGCACCTGTCCCCAGACCTTGGCAGGGATCCCTGCCAATTAGGGAACTTGAAGCACAATAGAGAACTCTTCTTTCCCCATGGCAATAAACCTGGCTTTTGGGATGGGTGTTCTACCCTCAAAGGGGGAGCCAGTTACAACATCAATGACACCACACACACTCCTGAGGACTACCCTTGGCACAAACAGGCATTGTGACCCTCACCCTGAGCATGCTTTCAAAAAATCCCTCTCAGATTCACCACAATGATCCCTCATTTCAGGCCTGGTATGCCTGTAGGTTCAAATCATAAAACTTGGTGGGATTTTCGAGGTGCCCAGACCCAGAGACCATCTCTGGAATTTTTGTTTTGGTGCACCCTTCAGATGGAAAACAGCACTCATCCCTTCCCCAAAAATGTCACCAAATTATGAGGAGCCACCAGGATCCATAGAGAGGCAATGTCTCCCATGGACCCATGAGAACACACCTGCATTCCGAGGCCATCCTGGACACACAATCCGGAGAGAAAAGCCTGTGCTACTGCCTTCTATTCACCCTAATTACAGTTCCAGATGAGCTGCTCTCAAGGTATATGCATTGGGCCTGTGATCACCTCGCCACTCACCCTAATTCAAATTTGTGTTTGCAGACTTATCTACAAAAACCATGGCACACATGCCCTCCAGGATGGGGTCTCTGGATCCACACTGCAGGACTGTCCCTGCCATCCACAAGGAAACTGTTTCCATCACAGTTACCCAAACTGTCTAGATTAGGAGAAACCTACAAGGCCTCTGGGCCTACCCCAATTTCGGCGGCCGCTCTGAACACAAATGCACAGTCTGAAATACCCTGATCCCCTACATCCAGGAACACAGCCAAGTCAATGGTCCTGAGTCAGAATAATGAACCTAACATGCCCCTAGGACGTCATTGGAACCATTGATTCGGTTTTCAGACATGTGTCCTCAGAGGCCTGTTCTAGAATGCGAACTTATGATACAACATGTGGTGCCTGGGCCACACAACAGAACATCTCCTGTCCCCAGAAGGAAAGCGTGCCCTACAATCTGTGCAAAATCCCAGAGTAGTAGATTCCTGCACAACTACTAAGCCACCAGCACATTCTAAGATCTACCTGGTAACAAACCAGCTGTGTGGCCCATCTGCAAGAGATTCCATGTCAAATCAAGGACTTGGTACTTTGCTACAGAGACACCAGAATAAAGCTGCCATGTTCTTCAGTTGCAATGGTCAATGAAGTTGAACATTCCAGGCATCCATGCGGTAGAGCTCTGCTACCCAAACTTTCCACATGGGGGACCCTGGAGCAAATAAACCACACTCCACCTGTCCAGTAGAACGAAACCTTGCTATTTGGAGCAGCTCATGAGTCTCAACGTGAAAATCCCTCCATGGCTTCTTGACGCCACCCCTCCATTTGTCAGACATCATAGACACAGATTCCAGTGTGAGCAAATATCCGACGTCCTCCCTTACTAAGGTGCTGGATATCTCGAAAAAGCTGCTGGACACAGGAACTGCCTTCCGCTTGGCAGTGAATTGAACTGTAGCTTGTGTTTACAATTCCTTCCTCACCCGACTGGTCCCCAAGCCTTCTTGATAGCGAATTATGGAGACACAACACAGCATTCTGCCTTCCCGATAGAAACAAGTGCCTGGTGAGTCTGGCCAGAAACCCCACATGAAGATCAATCTGCTCGGCCCTATATCGGAGGGACCCTGATTAATAGGTTGCCCTGGCCACTAGTGCTGTGTCTGACAGAGCCTGAGCCCAGACCTAGTGTCATTCACCAGAGTTTGAGCCCCACATCTAGCATTTGGGATTGCCATGGCTCAAGTATTTCATCTCTACCCATCCTTGGTATTCAGGCACCTGTCCCCAGACCTTTGCTGGAATCCCTGAAAATGGGGCATCCTGAAGCACAATAGAGAACTCCTCCTTCTTCATATCAGGAAACTTGGCTGTTAGGATGGGTGTTCAACCCTGAAAGGGGGAGTCCTTTACAAGTCCAGTGAGACCACACAAACTCCTCAGGGATGCCCTGGAGGCAAACAGGCCTTGTGACCCTCAGCCTGAGCATGCTTTCAAACAATCCTTCTCTGTTGCACCACCATGAACCCGCATTGCAGGCCTAATATGCCCCTAAGCCAAAATCCTAGCACATGTTGTGATGTCCCAGATGCCATGAACCAGAGCCCGTCTCTGGAATCCCTGTTTTGGGGCACCCATAAGGTGGAAAACATCACTCTCCCCTTCCCCGAAAAAGCCACCAAACTATGGAGAGCCACCAGGATCCATAGAGAGGAAAAGACTCCCATGGACCCATGAGACCACACCTGCATTCCAAGGCCATGCTGGACACACAATCCAAAGAGAAAAGCCTGTGCTACTGCCTTCCAGTCTCCCTAATTATAGTTCATGAAGAGCTTCCCTCCAGGTCTACGCATTGGGCCTGTGATCACCTCGCCACTCACCCTAATTTGTATTTGTGTTTGCAGACTTCTCTCCCAAAACCATGGCTCACATGCCCACCAGAATGTTATCTCTGAAGCCACAACACAGAACTGTGGCTGCCAACCCCAAGGACACTGTGCATATCAGATTTGCCCAAACCTTCCAGATTAGGAGAAACCTGTGTGGCCCCTGAGCCCACACCAATATTGCCGGCCACTTGGGATGGAAATGCGCAGTCTGAAACACCCTTATCACCTACATCCAGGGAAATAGCCAAGTCAATGATCGTGAGATAGACGATTGAACCTAAAATGCCCCTAGGCTCTCAATGGAACCCCATTAGGTTTTTAGGCATCTGTCCTCAGGGGCCTGTTCTGAAATACCAATCTATGACACATCATGTGGTCTCTGAGCCACATGACAGAACACCTCCTGTCCCCAAAAGAATACCATGCTCTTCGACCTGTGCCAAACCCTCAGGGTAGGAGAATCCTGCATGGCACCTTAGCAACCAGCACATTCTAAGTTCTCCCTGGTAACAAACAAGCATTGTGACCCATCTGCAAGAGATCCCATGTCAACTCAAGGCCTTGGCACTTTGTCCCAGAGCCACCAGAACGAATCTGCCATGTTCCTCAGCTGCAATTGTCAATGGAGGTGTGCTTTCCTGGCATCCATGCCGGAGAGCTCTTCTTCACAAACTTTCCACATGGGGAAACCTAGAGTAAACAAACCAGACTTCACCTACACTGTACAAAGAAATGTTACTTTTTGCAGCAGTTCACAGGCCTCAGCATGTGAACTCCTCCATGGCCTCTTTATACCACCCCTCCACTTGTCGGTCATCATAGACAAAAACTCTAGTGTGAGCAAGCATCTGACATCCACCCTTATTCCAGTGCTGGATGTCTCGAGTAAACTGCTACAAATTGGAACTGCCTTCTGCTTGGCACTGAATTGAACCATAGCTTTTGTTTACAATTCCACCCAAAACTGACTGGTTCCCAAGCTCTCGTGATTGGGAAACCTGGAGCCACAACACAGCATTCTGCCTTCCCTATTGAATGAACAAATGCCTGGGAATCTTCCCAAGAAACTCCACATGAGGATCAATCTGCTCCGCCCTCGAATCTACTCTGATATAAAGGCTGCCATGGCCACTAGCGCTGTGTCTGACAGAGCCTGAGCCCCGACCGAGTTTTAGGCCTCATATCTAGCATTTGGGATTGCTATGACCCAAGTACGTCATCTCCACCCATCCTTGGTATTCAGGCACCTATCTCGAGACCTTGCTGGAAACCCTGCCAATGGGGCAACCTGAAGCACAGAGGAACCTGACAGAAGAGAACTCATCCTTCCTCATGGCAGGACATTTGGCTGTTGGGTTGGGTGTCCAACTCTCTAAGAGGGAGCCAGATATATGACCAATGAAACCACTCCCACTCCTGAGGGCCGGCATGGGAGCAAACAGGCATTGTGAGACTCAGCCTGAGCAAGCTTTCAAACAATCCCTCTCAGTTGCACCATCATGATCCTGCATTGCAGGCCTCATACACCCCTAGGTGCAAATCCTAACCCTTGGTGGGAAGTCCCAGATGCCCAGAAAAAGAGCCTGTATCTGGAATCCCTGTTTGGGGGCACCCATAAGATGGAAAACAACACTCTTCCCTTCCCCAAAAAAGCCACCAAACTATGAGCTGCACAGATCCATAGAGAGGAAAAGTTTCCCATGGACCCATGAGACTATACCTGCATTCCAAGGCCATCCTGGACACACAATATAGAGAGAAAAGCCTGTGCTACTGCCTTCCAGTCACCCTAATTACTCCTGACAAGCTGCACTCCAGGTCTACTCATTGGGCCTGTGATCACCTTTCCACTAACAATAACCCACATTTGTGTTTGCAGACTTCTCTCCCAAAACCATGGCTCATATGCCCTCCAGGACAGGGTCTCTGGATCCACAACACATGACTGGGCCTGCCATCCCCAAGGAAACTGTGCCCGTCAAACCTGCCCAAACCTTCCAGTTTAGGAGAAACACGCAAGAGCCCTGAGCCCGACCCAATATTGTCGGCAGCACTGGACACAAATGCCAGTCTGAAACGCCCTGATCACCTACATCCAAGCAGACAGCCATTTCAATGTTCCTGGGTCAGAAGATTGTACCTGACATGCTCCTAGGACGTCATTGGAACACTAGATTAGGTTTTCAGGCATCTGTCCTCAGGGTCCTGTTCTGAAATACCAACTTAGGATACAACATGTGGTCCCTGAGCCACACAATAAAATATCTCCTGTCCCCAGTAGGAAACCATGCCCTTCGACCTGTGCCAAACCCTCAAGATTGGAGAATCCTGCACAGCACCTTAGACACCAGCACAAACTCTAGTTTGTGCGTTGACCCATACCACAAGCTTTCCATCTGATGGACAGTCGAGTCCTGTTGAATGGCTCCAGGATGTCCCATACGGAAAGACTGGAGAGCAGGATTCGAAGGATGGATGCCTGTACAGCATACCTCACATTCCCATTGGCTCTTTGTGACAAGACATGTTTGAACTACTGGCTCTGGGGCGAGCTAACTAGGGGGCTGAATTGAAATGGACTCTCCTGCGGATGGGTCATAATGTGGGTTTGTGTGCATGGAGACCTTGGAATATGTTGGCAGCTCAGGGGCCATGAAGTATTCGCCTAACCGAAGGGTGTAATATTGCTCCAATTAAAAAGAGATCCCTATGTGGAGATGAGACAGGTTCTCTTTGGTGCCTCAGAAAAGCCCCAGATACTGGTCTTCAAACCAGTTCTCTGAGTAGAGACACCTGGAAACCAAAGCTAGGGTTCAGATTAGAGCCTAGATGCCTGTCCGTTTCAATCTTCTGTCTCTGGGGACACTGTCTGAGTATCTAAGTGAAGATAGTTGCTCAGCTGGTGTCAGAGTGCCCCTCTTAGTCCATGGCCGAGGCATGGCCTTGGAGACCTTATTGGATTCTCCTAATCTCTAGGGTTGTGGCCAATGGATTGGGTACAGTTTTCTTGGAGAGGACTGGCACAGTCCTTCAGTGTGTCTCCATAGGCCCTAGCCTGGAGGATGTGTGGGTCCGGGCTGTGGGTACAGAAGTCTGAAAACACAAACTCGGCTTGGGTGTGGAGCCGAGAGCATGGCAGGATGGACCCACAGACCGTGAGAGGAGATCCTCAGCTTATGAAAGAAGGGCAAATGGGAGGCAGTCACGCAAGCTTTTGTCTTTGGATGTTTTGTCTCCCATAGCCGTGGAATGTAGGGGTGACCTCAGGGGCTATGGAAGAGTCTCCCTCTCTGAGGAGTTGGTCCAGCTCTTAAGATTTTGGGGACATTTTGTGGGAAGGGTGGAGTCCTGCTGTCTGGCTCAGGTGTTCTTCCAGGAGAGGGACTCCAGATCACAGTCCTGGGTTCGAGCAAATGGAATACTCGAGCTCTTGTGAAGATTGGGATCATAGGGGCTTGGCAAGCCCCATTTGCGGGCTCTTGGTCGAGGCCCTGAGAGACCTTACTTCGACATGGGGCCCATGCTGATGGTCCCAATGCGAGTTTGTACCCAAGGAGGCACTCAAGTTTAGGCTTGGCCTCAGGGGCCATGAAGGTTTCTCCTACACTGAAGGTATGACTCCATGCCAACAGCAAGCTTTCCAGCCATGGGGAAGGAGAAGATCTGATTTGTGCTTCAGTTACCCACGTTTGCCAGGATTTGATATAATATCTAGGGTCAGATGTCTGAAAACCCAGGTTGGGAAGAGATGACGGCATAAGGCCATGGCCTGTCTGATGTGCTTAGTGTGCAGCCAGCTGTTTCTTTGTCTGTCGGGACGTCAGGCTGTGTCAGACAGAGCATTACTGACCAGGGTAGCCTTTCCAGTTAGGGTGCGGTCGAGGCCAGAGCAGGTTGGTTCTCATTTGTGGTTTCTGGAGAGCCCCATAGGGCAACGTTTTTCTTCTGGTGGGCAGGCAGAAAACTGTGTTGTGGTTCTGGAATTCCCAGTCTGGAGGGCTTGTTTGCCAGGAGTGTGAAGAGGGAAGTCTGAAAACACAAGCTAGCGTTAGGTTTGGGGCCGAGGGCATGGCAGGCCCACTCTGCAGAGACTGAATCGAGATCTCCTGCATCTGAGGTCAGGGCGAGTATCAGACGTTGCCTCAGGTTGGAGTTTGTGTCCATTATGGCCCCTTCCTGAAGGGGGTGGGGGCGTCATGAGGCCAGGGAGGTTTCCCAACGTTGGGAGTTATGAGCTGCCCCAAACATCAAGGTTTCCTCTGTAGGACAGTCGAGTACTATGAGATGGTTCTAGGATGACCCCTACAGAAAGACTCGAGAGAAGGGGTCTAAGCATGAATGTCTGCAAATGCCACCTCACATTCCCACTGGCTGCTTGGGGCAAGGCAGGCTCAATCTGCAGGCTCTTGGGCGGGTTTCTCAGAGGGCTGAGTAGAAATGGACTCTCCTGAGGATGAGTCATACTGTGGGTTGGTGGCCATGGAGACCTTGGGATGTGGCGGGGGCTCAGGGACTCTGCAGGTTTCTCCAAACAGAAGGGTTTGACACAGCTCCAACAATGAAGCTTCCCATGTGGAGACGATCGTTGTTCTGTTTGGTGTCTCAGGAAAGCCCCAGATGCTGGTCTTCAAACCCAGGCCTCTGAGGAGTGACACCTGGAAACCAAAGCAAGAGTTCAGATTAGGGCCCAGGGGCCTGTCTGGTTCAATCTACTGTCTCTGCCAACATCTGTCTGTGTTTCTGCATGGAGGTAGTTGCTCAGCTTGTGTCAGGATGCCTTTGTCCAGAGAGGCTTATAGTAGTGGGATGTCCTCGGGGGCCTTGAGGTTTCTCCTATTCTGTGGGGTTATGGGCAATGGAATGGGCATAGTCTCCTTGGAGAGAGCAGGACAGTCCTGTGGTGTGGCTCCAGAGGCCCCAGCCTGGCGGCTGTGTGGGCCAGGGCTGTGGGGACAGACATCCAAAAACACAAACTCGGCTGAGGTTTGGGGCTGAGGTTATGGCAGGAGTGATCTACAGTCCGTGAGGGGAGCTCATTGTGATTAGAAAGTAAGGCGAGTGAGAGGCGGTCGTTCAGGCTTATGTCTCTGGATGTTGTATTCATGATGGTCATTTAATGTAAGCATGGTCTCATGGGCCATGGAAGTCTCCCTCTCTGGTGATTTGTCCGGCTCCCAAGAGATTGGGGTCATTTTGTGGGAAGGGAGGAGTCCTGTTTTCTGCCTCATGTGTCCCCACAATAGAGGGATTCTAGAGCAGAGCACTGGGTACATACAACTGGAATACCCACCCTCTGGTTAGGCCTGGGGTCCATTGGGCATGGCAAGCCCATATGCAGATTCTTGGTCCAGCCACTGAGAGACGTTACTTGAATAGTGGACTCATGCTGAGGGTCACAATGTGTGTTTGTGCCCAAGGTGGTCCTCAATATTGGGCGGGACCTCATTGAGCTTGCAGGTTTCTCCTACAGTGAACCTTGGACATGCCAACCTCAGGGTTTCTTGCCATGGGGAAGGAGGAGTTTTGATTTCTGCATCACGTTCACCTCTGGGCACTAATTGGAGATAAGGTCTAGGTTCTGAAGCCTGAAAACCGAGGTTTGGAAGAGATGACGACCTAAGGCCATGGCAGGTCCGATGTGTTCAGTTTGGGGCCAGCTTTCTAGGTGTCGTTCAGGAGGTCTGCACTCAGGCTGTGCCAGACAGGGCATTCGTGCCCAGATACGCTGTATAATTGGGGTACAGTTGAGTGGCATGCAGAAGATAATTATTTGGGGTTTCTCTGTAGCCCCATAAGGCAAAGTCTTTCTTCTGGAGGGCAGGCAGAGTGCTGCATTCTGGCTCCGGAACTGCCAAACTGGAGGCCTTGCGGCCAGGAATGCAAGGATGTAAGTCTGAGAACTGAAGCTTTGCTTTGGTTTCAGGGCGAGGAAATGGCAGGCACACTCTGCAGAGCTGAATTTAGATTTCATGCATCTGAGGTCAGGGCGAGGTTCATATATTGGCTCAGGTTGGAGTTTCTGTCCATGATGGCCCCTTCATGAAGGGGGGTCATCACACCGCCATTGGTGTTTTCCCATGATGGCAGTAGTGAGATGCTCCAAACCACAAGGATTTTCTGCGGGTCAGTTGAAACCTATTGGATGGCTCCAGGACATCCCATATGGAACAATTGCAGAGCAGGGTTCTAAGGATGGATGCCTGGGCATCCGGCCTTGCATTCCAATTGTCTCCTAGCGAAACGGCACGTTTGATTGCTGCCTATGATGTAGCAGCCGAGGGGGCTGAGTTGAAATGCATTCTCCTGAGGATCGGTCATAATGTGGGATTGTGTCCATGGAGACCTTGGAATGGGGCAGTGGCACCAGGGCTCTGAAGGATGCTCCTAACCAGAGGTTTTGACACAGCTCCAAGAAGCATTTTTCCCATGGGGAAACAAGATTTGTTCTCATTGGTGCTTCAGTAACCCCCAATATGCTGGTATTGGAAACCAGAACTCTGAGGAGAGATGCCTGGAAACCAAGGCAATGGATCTGATTAGGGCCTGGGGCCTGTCTGGTTTAATCTTCTTCTCTCGGTTCATCTGTCTATGGGATTGAGTGGAGGTAGTTCCTCAGCTGGTGTCAGATTGCCCCTATTTGTCCTGGGCAGTCTACACTATTGGGATGGCCACTTTGACTTTGGAGGTTTCTCCTAATTTGCAAGTTTGTGGCCAATGAAATGGGCAGAATTCCTTTGGGGAGGGAAGGCACAATCCTGAGGTGTGGCTCTAGGGGCTCAAGCATGGAGGGTGTGTGGGTCAGAGCTGTGGGGACCGAAGTCTGAAAACAGAAACTCGTCTTAGGTTTGGGGACATAGGTATGGGAGGCCCGATCTACAGACCTTGAGCAGAACTCTTCAGGATATGAACAAAGAGTGAGTGTGAGGCACTTGCTCAGGCTTTTGACTCTGGATTTTGTGTCACTGATGGCCGTGGAATGTAGGGGCGTCCTCATGGACCATGGGTGAGACTTCCTCTATGGGGATTTGGATGATCCCAATATTTTGGGGTCATTCCGTGGGATGGGAGGAGTCCATTCTGTTTTTTTTTTTTTTTTTTTTACCTCAGGTGTGCCACTAAAGAGGGATTCCAGAGCAGAACCCTGGGAAGGGGCGACTGGACAACCCGAACTCTGTATAAGATTGGGGGCCTAAGGGCATGGCAATCCCCATATGGGGTACCTTGGTCCAGCCACTGAGAGGTCTTACTTGAGTACAGTGCTCACACTGAGGGTCACAATGCATGTTTGTGCCCAATGTAGGCATCAAGCATGGGCGGGGACTCATGGGCCATGCTTGATTCTCCTACACTGAACTTTGGACAACATACAAACCACAAGGTTTCTTTCCATGGGGAAGGAGGAATTCTGATTTCTGCATCATGTTCACCCCTGGGCAGTGACTGGAGATAAGATCTAAGTTCTGAATCCAGAAAATCGAGGTTGGGATGAGATGATAACCTAAGGTCATGGAGGGTCCGATGTGCTCAGTGTGCGGTCAGCCTTCTGGGTGTTGTTCAGGAGGTATGGATTCAGGCTGTGTCAGACAGTGCATTAGTGCCCAGGTTAGAATGTATAATTTGGGTACAGTTGAGTTCCATGTAGGTTCATCCTCATTTATTGTGTCAGGGAAGCTCACTGGGGCAACATTTTTCTTCTGGTGGGCAGGCAGAGTGCAGCATTGTGGGTCCAGAATTGCCAAACTTGAGGGCGTCGGGACCAGGAGTGTGAGGACGTAAGTCTGAGATCATAAGCTAGACTTAAGTTTCAGGGCGAGGGCACGGCAGGCACCCTCTGCAGATCCGAATCAAAATCTCATTCATCTGAAGTCAGGACGAGGATCAGACTTAGGCGCAGGTTGGAGTTTCTGTCCATGATGGCCCCTTCATCAAAGGGGTGGAATCTCGAGGCCATGGAGGTTTTCCCACGTTGGGAGTTGTGGGATGCTCCAAACTGCAAGGATTCCTTCTGCGGGAAAATTGAGAACTGTTGGATGGCTCCAGGACATCCCATATGGAATGACTCCAGAGCCGGGTTCTAAGGATGGATGCCTGAGCAGACTGCCTCTTACACCAATTGTCTCCCTGCCACAAGACAGGTACGATCTGATGGCTATGCAGGAGCAATCGTGGGAGCTGAGTTGAAATGGACTCTCCTGAAGATGGGTCTTAATGTGTGTTTGTGTCCATGAGGACGTTGGAATGGGGTGGTGGCCCCAGGGCTCTAAAGGATTCTAACCGGAGATTTTGAAACAACTCGAAAGAGCAAGTTTTCCATGTGGAGACAAGATTTGTTCTAATTGGTGCCTCAGGAAACCCACATATGCTGGTATTAGAACCAGGCCTCTGAGGAGAGATACATAGAAACCACAGCAATGCATCCAATTAGGTCCTAGGAGCCTCTCTGGTTCAATCTTCTTCTCTGTCGACATCTGTCTATTTTATGAAATGGAGGTAGTTGCTCAGCTGGTGTCAGACCGCTCCTGTTTGTCCGGGTGGCCTACACTATAGGGATGGCCTCGGGGACTTTGGAGGTTTCTCCTAAATTGTATGATTATGGACAATGGCATGGGAAGAATTCCTGTGGAGTGGGCAGGCACAGACCTGATGTGTGGCTCCAAGGGCCCAGCCTTGAGGGTGTGTGGGCAAGGACTGTGGGGACAGATGTCTGAAAACACAAACTCAGCTTAGCTTTGGGGATGTAGGTATGGCAGGTCCGATTTACAGACTATGAGGAGAACTTTTTGGGATATGAATAAAGGGTGAAAGTGTGACACTTGTCAGGCTTTTGCCCCTGGATTTTGTGTCAATGATGGCTGTGGAATGTCGAGGAGTCCTCATGGGCCATGGAAGAGTCTTTCTCTCTGTGGATTTGGCCAGATCCCAATTGTTTTGGGTTAATCTGTGGGATTTAGTTTTGTTAACTAAGGTGTCCCACCAAAAGAGGGATTCCCGAGCAGAACCCTGGACAACAAGAAATCTAACTAAAAATACGGGCCTAGGGGCATGGCAAGCCCAATATGCCTTCTAATGGTCCAGCCACTGAGAGGCCTTCATTGAGGACAGAACTCATGCTGAGGGTCACAATGCGTGTTTATGCCCTCGTGGTACTCAAGCATGGGTGGGGACTCATGGTGCATGCTTGTTTCTCCTACACTGAATGATAGTCAACATGTCAACCACATGAGTTCTTGCCATGGGGAAGTATTAATTCTGATTTCTGCATGTCATTCACCCCTGGGCAGTGATTGGAGATAAGGTTTAGGTTGTGAAGTCTGAAAACCGAGGTTGGGAAGAGATGACGACCTAAGACCATGTTGGGTCCGATATGCTCAGCGTGGAGCCAGCTGTCTGGGTGTTGGTCGGGAGGTCCAAGCTTGGGCTGTGTCAGACAGGGCATTAGTGCCCAGGGTAGATTGTATAATTGGGGTACAACTGAGTGCCGTGAAGGTTGATCTTTATTTGGTATTTCTGGTTAGCCCCAAGGGCAATGTTTTTCTTCTGGAGAACAGGCAGAGTGCTGCATTGTGGCTCCGGAATTTCCAAAGTGGATGCCTTGTGGACGGGGAGTGTGAGGACGGAAGTCTGAGAACACATGTTAGGCGTAGGTTCTGGGCGAGGGCACAGCAGGCACCCTCTGCAGATCTGAATCGGGATATCATGAATCTGAAGTCAGGGCGAGGTTCAAACCTAGGCTTAGGTTTGAATTTCTGTCCATTCTGGCCACTTTATGAAGGGGACAGCATCTCCAGTCCATGGAGGTTTACCCACAATGGAAGTTGTGAGATGCTCCAAACAACAAAGATTCCTTCTGATCAACAATTGAGACCTTTTGTATCACTCCAGTACATACCATACAGAATGACACCAGAGCAGGGATCTTAGGATGGATACATGGGAAGCCCGCCTCACATTGCAGTTGTCTCCTAGCAAATAGACAGGTTTGATATGCTGGCTCTGTCAGAGCAACCAAGGGGGCTGAGTTGAAATGGACTCTCCTGAGGATGGATGCTAATGTGGGTTTGTGTCCATGGAGACCTTGGAATGGGGCGTTGGTGCATGGGCCCTGAAGGATTCTCCTAACCGGAGGTTTTGAGACATCTCCAAAGGACAAGTTTCCCATGTGGAGACGAGATTTGTTCTAATTCGTGCCTCAGGAAACCCCCATATACTGTTATTGGAATATAGGCCTCTGAAGAGAGATAACTGGAAACCAAAGCAATGGCTCCGTTTAGAGCCTAGGGGCCTGTCCGGTTGAATCTTCTTCTCTGTGTACATCCATCTAAGGTATTAGTGGAGTTAGATGCTCAGCTGGTGTCAGATGGCCCTTGTTTGTCCCAGGCGGCCTACACTATTGTGAAGGCCTTGGGGACTTTGGAGGTTTCTCCTAATTTTATGATTATGGACAATGGAATGGGCAGAATTCCCGTGGAGAGGGAAGGCACAGTTTTGATGTGGCTCCAGGGGCCCCAGCCTGCAGGGTGTGTGCCTCAGGACTGTGGAGACAGAAGTCTAAAACACAAACTCAGTTTAGGTTTAGGGACGTAGGTATGGCAGGCCCGATCTACAGACCGTGAGGAGAATTCTTCCAGATATGAAGAAAGAGAGATTGTGAGGCACTTGTTCAGGCTTTTGTTTCTGGATTTTGTGTCAACGATGGGCATGGAATGTCTGGGAGGCCTCATGGGCCATGGACGAGTCTTCCGCTCTGTGGATTTGGCCCGATTCCAATTGTTTTGGGTCAAACTGTGGGATGGGAGGAGTCCTTTCAGTTTTGTTACCTCAGGTGTCCCACCAAAAGAGGGATTCCAAAGCCGAGCCCTGGGGAGGGGAGACTGGACAACCAGAAATCTGGTTAAAAATTGGGGCCTAGGGGCATGACAAGCCCAATATGCTGTCTTTTGGTCCAGCCACTGAGAGGCCTTACTTGAGAACTGGGCTCACGTTGAGGGTCAGAATGCATGTTTGTGAACGACTTGGTCCTCAAGCATCTGCAGGGCCTCATGGGCCACACTGGTTTCAACTACATTTTACGTTGGACAACATGCCAACCACAAGGTTTCTTGCCATGGGGAAGGAGTTCTGATTCCTGCATCATGTTCAACCCTGGGTGGTGACTGGAGATAAGGTTTAGGTTCTGAAGCCTGAAAACCGAGGTTGGAAAGAGATGATGACCTAAGGCTATGGCGGGTCTGATGTGCTCAGTGTGTGGCTAGCTGGGTGGGTGCGAGCCAGGAGGTTCAGTCTCAGTCTGTGCCAGAAAGGGCAGTAGTGCCCAGGGCAGCCTGTATAATTGGGGTCCAGTCAAGTGGCATGCAGGTTGATCCTCATTTGGGGAATCTGGGTAGCCCCAGAGGGCAATGATTTTCTTCCAGAAAGCAGGCAGAGTGCTGCCTTGTAGTTCTGGAATTGCCAAACTGGAGGGCTTGTGGGCCAGGAATGTGAGGATGGAAGTTGAGAACACAAACTAGACTTACGTTTCTGGGCAAGGGCACGGCAGGCACACTCTGCAGAGCTGAATCAAGATGTCCTGCATCTGAAGTCAGGGCGAGGATCAGACGATCGATCAGGTTGGAGCTTCTGTCCCTGATGGCCCCTTCATGAAGCACAGGGGGCGGGATCACGAGGCCATGGAGGTTTGCCCACGATGGGAGTTGTGAGATGCTCCAAACAGTAAAGATTCTTCTGCGGGACTATTGAGACCTGTTGGTTGGCTCCAGGACTTCCCATACAGCATAATTCTGAGAATGGTTCTAAGTATGGATGTCTGGGAAGCCTGCCTCTCATTCCAATCATCTCCTAGCGACAAGACGGGTTAGATCTGCTGGATCAGGGGGAGAAACTGAGGGGGCTGAGTTGAAATGGACTCTCCTGTGGATGGGTCCTAATGTGGGTGTGTCTCCATGGAGACCTTGGAATGAGGCGCTGGCACCGGGAACCTGAAATGTCCTTCTAACCAGAGGCTTTGAGAGAGCTCCAACATGTAAGTTTCCCATGTGTAGACGAGATTTGTTCTGATGGGTGCCTCAGGAGAAGCCCTCAGCTGGTATTGGAAACCAGGCTTTTGAGGAGACATGCCTGTAAACCAAAGCTATGGATCCCATTATGGCCTGGGGTCCTGTCTGGTCAATCTTCTTCTCTGGGGACATCCATCTATGGTATGAGTGGAGGTAGATGCTCAGCTGGTGTCAGACGGCCCTTTTTTGTCCCGGACAACCTACACCATTGGTATGGCCTCAGGGAATTTGGAGGTTTCTCCTAATTTGTACGGTTTTGGATAATGGAATGGGCAGAATTCCCATGGATTGGTTAGGCACAGTCCTAATGTGTGGTTCCAGGGGCCCAGCCTGGAGGGTGTGTGGCCCAGGACTTTGAGGACAGAACTCAAAAAACACAAACTCAGCTTAGGTTTGGGAACGTAGGTATGGCACGGCCGAACTACAAATCATGAGAAGAACTCTTCAGGATATGAAGAAAGAGCGAGTCTGAGGCGCTTAGTTAGGCTTTTGTCTCTGGATTTTGTATCAGCGATGGCCGTGGAATGTCGGGGAGGCCTCATGGGCCATGGACGAATCTTCCTCTCTGTGGATTTGGCCCTATCCCAATTCTTTTTCGTGAATCTGTGGGATGGGAGGACTCCTTTAGGGTTTGTTACCTGAGGTGTCCCACCAAAAGAGGAATTCCAAAGCAGAGCCCTGCGCAAGAGTGAAGGGACAACCCGAAATATGGTTAAAAATTAGGGTCTAGGGGCATGGCAAGCCCAATATGCTGTTTCTTCATGCAGCCACTGAGAGGCCTTGCCTGAGGACCGGGCTCAGGCTGAGGGTCACAATGTGTGTTTGAGACCAATGTGGCCCTCAAGCATGGGCTGGGTCTCATGTGCCACACTGGTTTCAACTACACTGAAAGTTGGACAACATGCCAACCACGAGGTTTCATGCCAAGGAAACGAGTTCGGATTTCTGCAACATTTTCAAACCTGGGCAGTGATTGGAGATAAGGTCAAGGTTCTGAAGCCTGAAAACCGAGGTTGGGTAGAGATGACGACCTAAGGCCACGGCGGGTCCGATGTGCTCAGTGTGCGGCCAGCTGTCTGGGTGGGGCCAGGAGTTCCAGGCTCAGGCTGTGTCAGTATGGGCAATTGTGCCCACTTCAGCCTATATATTTGGTGTACAGCCAAATGGCGTGCAGGTTGATCCTCATTTGGGGTTTCTGGGTAGCCCCAGAGGGCAATGTTCTTCTTCCAGGGAGCAGGCAGAGTGCCGCATTGTACTTCTGGATTGCCAAACTGGAGGGCTTGTGGGCCAGTAGTCTGAGGACTGAAGTCTGAGAACACAAGCTAGGCTTAGTTTTTATGGGTGAGGACATGGCAGGCACAATCTACAGACCTGAATCGAGATCTCGTGCATCTGAAGTCAGGGTGAGGATCAGACTTTCTGTCCCTGATGGCCCCTTCATGAAGGGGGGGAATCACGAGGCCATGGGGGTTTTCGCACGATGGGAGTTGTGAGAAGCTCCAAACTACAAAGATTCTTCTCCAGGACAATTGAGACCTGTTAGTTGGCGCCAGGCCAAGGATTCCAAGCATGGTTCTGAGGATGGATGGCTAGGTACCCCACCTGGCATTCCAATTTTCTCCTAGCTACAAGAAAGGTTAGATCTGCTGGATCTGGGGGAGCAACTGAGGAGGCTGAGTTGAAATTGACTCTCCTGTGGATGTGTCCTAATATGTTTTTGTGTCTATGGAGACCTTGGAATGAAGCGGTGGCACTGGGTCCCTGATGGGTTGTTCTAAACAGAGACTTTGACACAGCTCCACCGTGCAAGTTTCCCATATGTAGATGAGATTTGTTCTGATGGGTGAGTCAAGAAACAGCCATATGCTGGTATTGAAATCCAGGCCTCTGAGGAGACATGCCTGGAAACCATAGCAATAGATCCGATTAGTGCCTAGTGGTCTGCTCATTCCTTTTTTCCTCTGGGGACATCAGTCTATGGGTCTGAGTGCAGGAAGGTGCTCTGATGTGCTCAGATTGTTCCTGTTTGTCCTGGGAAGCCACCACTATTGGGATGGCCTCAGGAACTTTGGAGGTTTATCCTATTAGTAGGATTGTGGCCATTGGAATGGGTACACACAATTCCCTTGGAGAGGGCAAGTACAGTCCTCAGGTTTGGCTCCAAGGGCCTAAGCCTTTGGGGTGTGTAGGCCAGGGCTGTTTGGACAGTTGTCTGAAAACACAAACGCGGCTTGTGTTTCGGGTCATAGGTATGGCAGGACTGATCTACAGACCATGAGGAGAACTCTTCAGGATATGAAAAAAGGGCGAGCGTGAGGCTCGTGCTCAAGTTTTTGTCTCTGGATATCGTGTCACTCATGGTCGTGAAATTTCCGGGTGCCTTCATGGGAAATGGACGAGTCTTACTCTATGGGGTTTTGCCCCATCCCAAGATTTTTGGGTCATTCTGGGGATGGAAGAAGTCCGTTTTGTTGTTGTTGATTTGCTTTGTTTTGTTTTTTAACCTCAGGTGTCTCACCAAATGAGGTATTCCAGAGTAGAGCCCTGGGGAGGGCCGACCGGACAACCAGAAATCTGGTTTAAAATTGGGGCCTAGGGACATGTCAAGCCCATTATGACATCTAATGGTCGAGCCACTGAGAGGACTTACTAGAGCACAGGACTCACGCTGAGGGTGACAATGCGTGTTTATGCCCTCTTCGCACTCAAGAATTGGCGGGGCCTCCGGGTGAATGCTGGTTTCTCCTACACTGAACGTTGGACAACATGCCAACCACAAGGTTTCTTGCCATGGGTAAGGACGAGTTCTGATTTCTACATCACAAGCACCCCTGGGCAGTGGTTGGAGATAAGGTCTAGGTTCTGAAGCCTGAAAAACCGCAGTTGGGAAGAGATAATGACCTAAGGCCATGGCGGTTCTGATGTGCTCAGTGTGCGGTCAGCTGTCTGGGTGTTGGTCAGGAGGTCCGAGCTCAGGTTGTGTCAGACAGTGCATTAGGGCCCAGGTTAGACTATATACTTTGGGTACAGTCGAATGCCATGTAGATTTATCCTCATATAAGGTGCCTGGGCAGCTCATTAGGCCAAATTTTCTTTCTAGAGGGCATGCAGAGTGCTGCATTGTGGGTCTGGAATTGCGAAACTTCTGGGCTTCGGGGCCTGGAGTGTGAGGAGGGAAGTCTGAGAACACAAGCTAGACTTGGGTTTCAGGCCAGGGCACGGCAGGTACCCCTGTAGATCTGAACCTATATCTCATGCATCTGAAGTCAGGGCGAGGATCAGACGTTGGCTCAGGTTGGAGTTTCTGTGCATGACGGACCCTTCATGAAGGCAGCGGAATCTCAAGGCCATGGAGTTTTTCCCACGTTGGGAGTTGTGGGATGCGCCCTTCAAGGATTACTTCTACGGGACAATTGAGTCCTGTTGGGCAGCTTCAGGACATCCCATATGGAATGACTCCAGAACACTGTTCGAGGTTGGATGCATGGGAAGCCGGCCTCGCATTCCAATTGTCTCCCAGCAACAAGACCGTTTAGATCTGATGGCTCTGCGAGAGAAACCGGGGTGGCTGACTTGAAATGGACTTTCCTGAGGATGGGTCCTAATGTGTGTTTGTGTCCATGAGGGCCTTAAAATGGGGCGGTGGCACCGAGACCCTGAAGTATTCTCCTAAGCTTTTGACATAGCTCGATGCACAACGTTCCTTGTGGATACGAGATTTGTTTTGATGGGTGCCTCAGGAAAACCTCTATGCTGGTATTGGAATCCAGGCTTTTGAGGAGACAAGCCTGTAATCCAAAGCAATGTATCCGATTATGGCCTAGGGTCCTGTCTGGTTCAATCTTCTTCTCAGGGGACATCCATCTATGGTATGAGTGGAGGTAGATGCTCAGCTGGTATCAGACCGCCCTTGTTTGTCCGGGGCGACCTGCACTATTGGGATGGCCTCAGGGATTTGTAGGATTCTCCAAATTTTACTGTTTTGGACAATGGCATGGGCAGAATTCCCATGGATTTGGTAGGCACAGTCCTAATGTGTGATTCCAGGGGCCCGAGCCTGGATGGTGTGTGGCCCAGGACTTTGAGGACAGAAGTCTGAAAACACAAAATCAGCTTAGGTTTGGGGACGTAGGTATGGCAGGCCCGATCTATAAACCATGAGAAGTACTCTTCCGGATATGAAGAAAGAGCGAGTCTGAGGCGCTTGCTCAGGCTTTTGTCTCTGGATTTTGTATCAGAGATGGCCGTGGAATGTCGGGGAGGCCTCATGGGCCATGGACGAATCTTCCTCTCTGTGGATTTGGCCCGATCCCAATTGTTTTTCGTCAATCTGTGGAATGGGAGGACTCCTTTCAGGTTTGTTACCTCAGGTGTCCCGCCAAAAGAGGAATTCCAAAGAAGAGCCCTGGGGAAAAGTGAAGGAGAACCCGAACTATGGGTAAAATTTGGGGCCTAGGGGCATGGCAAACCCAATATGCTATCTCTTCATCCAGCCACTGAGAGGCCTTATTGAGGACTGGGATCAGGGTGAGGGTCACAATGTGTGGTTTTGACCAATGTGGCCGCAAACATGAGCGGGGCCTCATGAGCCACATTGGTTTCAACTACACTGAACGTTGGACAACATGCCAACCACATGGTTTCTTGCCACGGGGAAGGAGTTGTGATTTCTGCATCACTTTCAAGCCTGGGCAGTGATTGGAGATAAGGTCTAGGTTCTGAAACTTGACAACCGAGGTTGGGAAGAGATGACGACCTAAGACCATGGCGGGTCCGATGTGCTCAGTGAGCGGCCAGCTTTCTGTGTGGGGCCAGGTAATCCAGGCTCAGGCTGTGTCAAAAAGGGCAATAGGGCCCAGGTCAGCCTATATATTTGGGGTACAGTAGAATGGCGTGCAGGTTCATCCTCATTTGGAGTTTCTGGGTAGCCCCAGAGAGCAATGTTTTTTTTCCTGAGGGCAGGAAGAGTGCTGCATTATAGTTCTGGTTTTCAAACTGGAGGCTTGTGGGCCGGTAGTCTGAGGAAGGAAATCTGAGAACAAGCTAGGCTTAGGTTTCTGGGTGAGGACAAGGCAGGAACAATCTACAGACCTGAATCGAGATCTCGTGCTTATGATGTCAGGGCGAGGATCAGAAGATCGCTCAGGTTGGTGTTTCTGTCCCTGATGGCCCTTCATGAAGGGGCGGGGTGGTCACGAGGCCGTGGGGGTTTTCCCACGATGTTAGTTGTGAGAAGCTCCAAACTGCAAAGATTCTTCTGCAGGACAATTGAGACCTGTTTGTTGGCTCCAGGGCAACGATTCCGAGCAGGGTTCTAAGGATGGATGGCTGGGTAGCCCACCTCGCATTCCAATTGTGTCCTAGCAACAAGACAGATTAGATCTGCTGGATCTGGGGGAACAACCCAGGAGGCTGAGTTGAAATGGACTCTCCTGTGGATGGGTCCTAATGTCTGTTTGTGTCTATGGAGACCTTGGAATGTAGCCGTGGCACTGGGGTCCTGAAGGGTTTTTCCAAACAGAGGCTTTGACACAGCTCCAACGTGCAAGTTTCCCATATGTAGATGAGATGTTTTCTGATGGGTGAGTCAAGAAACAGCCATACGCTTGTATTGGAATCCAGGCCTCTGAGGAGAGATGACTGGATACCACAGCAATGGATCCATTTAGTGCCTAGGGGCCTGTTCGTTCCTTTTTACCTCTGGGGACATCAGTCTATGCGTCTGAGTGCAGGTAGGTGCTCAGATGAGCTCAGATTGCCCCTGTTTGTCCTGGGAAGCCACCACTGTTGGGATGGCCTCCGGCAGTTTGGAGGTTTATCCTATTAGTAGGGTTGTGGCCATTGGAATGGGCACTTACAATTCCCTTGGAGAGGGCAAGTACAGTCCTCAGGTTTGGCTCCAGGGGCCTGAGCCTGTAGGGTGTGTAGGCCAGAGCTGTTTGGACAGTTGTCTGAAAACACAAACGCGGCTTATGTTTCGGGTCATAGGTATGGCAGGACTGATCTACAGACCATGAGGAGAACTCTTCAGGATATGAAAAAAGGGCGAGTGTGAGGCTCGTGCTCAAGTTTTTGTCTCTGGATATCGTGTCACTCATGGTCGTGAAATTTCCGGGTGACTTCATGGGAAATGGACGAGTCTTACTCTCTGGGGTTTTGCCCCATCCCAAGATTTTTGGGTCATTCTGGGAATGGAAGAAGTCCGTTTTGTTGTTGTTGTTGATTTGCTTTGTTTTGTTTTTTAACCTCAGGTGTCTCACCAAATGAGGTATTCCAGAGTAGAGCCCTGGGGAGGGCCGACCGGACAACCAGAAATCTGGTTAAAAATTGTGGCCTAGGGACATGTCAAGCCCATTATGACATCTAATGGTCGAGCCACTGAGAGGACTTACTAGAGCACAGGACTCACGCTGAGGGTCACAATGCATGTTTATGCCCTCTTCGCACTCAAGAATTGGCGGGGCCTCCGGGTGAATGCTGGTTTCTCCTACACTGAACGTTGGACAACATGCCAACCACAAGGTTTCTTGCCATGGGTAAGGACGAGTTCTGATTTCTGCATCACAGGCACCCCTGGGCAGTGGTTGGAGATAAGGTCTAGGTTCTGAAGCCTGAAAAACCGCAGTTGGGAATAGATGATGTCCTAAGGCCTTGGCGGTTCTGATGTGCTCAGTGTGCGGTCAGCTGTCTGGGTGTTGGTCAGGAGGTCCGAGCTCAGGTTGTGTCAGACAGTGCATTAGTGCCCAGGTTAGACTATATACTTTGGGTACAGTCGAATGCCATGTAGATTTATCCTCATATAAGGTGCCAGGGCAGCTCATTAGGCCAAATTTTTTTTCTAGAGGGCAGGCAGAGTGCTGCATTGTGGGTCTGGAATTGCAAAACTTCTGGGCTTCGGGGCCGGGAGTGTGAGGAGGGAAGTCTGAGAACACAAGCTAGACTTGGGTTTCAGGGCCAGGGCACGGCAGGTACACCTGTAGATCTGAACCTATATCTCATGCATCTGAAGTCAGGGCGAGGATCAGACGTTGGCTCAGGTTGGAGTTTCTGTGCATGACGGCCCCTTCATGAAGGGAGCGGAATCTCGAGGCCATGGAGGTTTTCCCACGTTGGGAGTTGTGGGATGCCCCTATCAAGGATTCCTTCTGCGGGACAATTGAGACTTGTTGGGCAGCTCCAGGACATCCCATATGGAATGACTCCAGGGCACTGTTCGAGGATGGATGCCTTGGGAAGCCCGCCTCGCATTCCAATTGTCTCCTAGCAACAAGACAGTTTAGATCTGATGGCTCTGCGGGAGAAACCGGGGTGGCTGACTTGAAATGGACTTTCCTGAGGATGGGTCCTAATGTGTGTTTGTGTCCATGAGGGCCTTAAATTGGGGCGGTGGCACCGGGACCCTGAAGTATTCTCCTAAGCTTTTGACATAGCTCGATGCACAAGGTTCCTTGTGGAGACGAGATTTGTTTTGATGGGTGCCTCAGGAAAACCTCTATGCTGGTATTGGAATCCAGGCTTTTGAGGAGACAAGCCTGTAATCCAAAGCAATGTATCCGATTATGGCCTAGGGTCCTGTCTGGTTCAATCTTCTTCTCAGGGGACATCCATCTATGGTATGAGTGGAGGTAGATGCTCAGCTGGTATCAGACCGCCCTTGTTTGTCCCAGACGACCTGCACTATTGGGATGGCCTCAGGGATTTGTAGGGTTCTCCAAATTTTACTGTTTTGGACAATGGCATCGGCAGAATTCCCATGAATTGGGTAGGCACAGTCCTAATGTGTGACTCCAGGGGCCCCAGCCTGGAGGGTGTGTGGCCCAGGACTTTGAGGACAGAAGCCTGAAAACACAAACTCAGCTTAGGTTTGGGGACGTAAGTATGGCAGGCCCGATCTATAAACCATGAGAAGAACTCTTCCGGATATGAAGAAAGAGCGAGTCTGAGGCGCTTGCTCAGGCTTTTGTCTCTGGATTTTGTATCAGAGATGGCCGTGGAATGTCGGGGAGGCCTCATGGGCCATGGACGAATCTTCCTCTCTGTGGATTTGGCCCGATCCAAATTGTTTTTCGTCAATCTGTGGAAAGGGAGGACTCCTTTCAGGTTTGTTACCTCAGGTGTCCCGCCAAAAGAGGAATTCCAAAGAAGAGCCCTAAGGAAAAGTGAAGGGAGAACCCGAACTATGGGTAAAATTTGGGGCCTAGGGGCATGGCAAGCCCAATATGCTATCTCTTCATCCAGCATCTGAGAGGCCTTATTGAGGACTGGGATCAGGGTGAGGGTCACAATGTGTGGTTTTGACCAATATGGCCCGCAAACATGAGCGGGGCCTCATGGGCCACACTGGTTTCAACTACACTGAACGTTGGACAACATGCAAACCACATGGTTTCTTGCCACGGGGAAGGAGTTGTGTTTTCTGCATCACTTTCAAGCCTGGGAAGTGATTGGAGATAAGGTCTAGGTTCTGAAACTTGACAACCGAGGTTGGGAAGAGATGACGACCTAAGACCATGGCGGGTCCGATGTGCTCAGTGAGCGGCCAGCTTTCTGTGTGGGGCCAGGTAATCCAGGCTCAGGCTGTGTCAAAAAGGGCAATAGTGCCCAGGTCAGCCTATATATTTGGGGTACAGTAGAATGGCGTGCAGGTTGATCCTCTTTTGGAGTTTCTGGGTAGCCCCAGAGGGCAATGTTTTTCTTCCTGAGGGCAGGAAGAGTGCTGCATTATAGTTCTGGTTTTCAAACTGGAGGCTTGTGGGCCAGTAGTCTGAGGAAGGAAATCTGAGAACAAGCTAGGCTTAGGATTCTGGGTGAGGACAAGGCAGGAACAATCTACAGACCTGAATCGAGATCTCGTGCTTATGATGTCAGGGCGAGGATCAGAAGATCGCTCAGGTTGGTGTTTCTGTCCCTGATGGCCCTTCATGAAGGGGCAGGGGGGCCACGAGGCCGTGGGGGTTTTCCCACGATGTTAGTTGTGAGAAGCTCCAAACTGCAAAGATTCTTCTGCAGGACAATTGAGACCTGTTTGTTGGCTCCAGGGCAACGATTCCGAGCAGGGTTCTAAGGATGGATGGCTGGGTAGCCCACCTCGCATTCCAATTGTGTCCTAGCAACAAGACAGGTTAGATCTGCTGGATCTGGGGGAGCAACCCAGGAGGCTGAGTTGAAATGGACTCTCCTGTGGATGGGTCCTAATGTCTTTTTGTGTCTATGGAGACCTTGGAATGTAGCCGTGGCACTGGGGTCCTGAAGGGTTTTTCCAAACAGAGGCTTTGACACAGCTCCAACGTGCAAGTTTCCCATATGTAGATGAGATGTTTTCTGATGGGTGAGTCAAGAAACAGCCATACACTGGTATTGAAATCCAGGCCTCTGAGGAGAGATGACTGGATACCACAGCAATGGATCCGTTTAGTGCCTAGGGGCCTGTTCGTTCCTTTTTACCTCTGGGGACATCAGTCTATGCGTCTGAGTGCAGGTAGGTGCTCAGATGAGCTCAGATTGCCTCTGTTTGTCCTGGGAAGCCACCACTATTGGGATGGCCTCAGGCAGTTTGGAGGTTTATCCTATTAGTAGGGTTTTGTCCATTGGAATGGGCACATACAATTCCCTTGGAGAGGGCAAGTACAGTCCTCAGGTTTGGCTCCAGGGGCCTGAGCCTGTAGGGTGTGTAGGCCAGAGCTGTTTGGACAGTTGTCTGAAAACACAAACGCGGCTTATGTTTCGGGTCATAGGTATGGCAGGACTGATCTACAGACCATGAGGAGAACTCTTCAGGATATGATAAAAGGGCGAGTGTGAGGCTCGTGCTCAAGTTTTTGTCTCTGGATATCGTGTCACTCATGGTCGTGAAATTTCCGGGTGACTTCATGGGAAATGGACGAGTCTTACTCTCTGGGGTTTTGCCCCATCCCAAGATTTTTGGGTCATTCTGGGAATGGAAGAAGTCCGTTTTGTTGTTGTTGTTGATTTGCTTTGTTTTGTTTTTTAACCTCAGGTGTCTCACCAAATGAGGTATTACAGAGTAGAGCCCTGGGGAGGGCCGACCGGACAACCAGAAATCTGGTTAAAAATTGTGGCCTAGGGACATGTCAAGCCCATTATGACATCTAATGGTCGAGCCACTGAGAGGACTTACTAGAGCACAGGACTCACGCTGAGGGTCACAATGCGTGTTTATGCCCTCTTCGCACTCAAGAATTGGCGGGGCCTCCGGGTGAATGCTGGTTTCTCCTACACTGAACGTTGGACAACATGCCAACCACAAGGTTTCTTGCCATGGGTAAGGACGAGTTCTGATTTCTGCATCACAGGCACCCCTGGGCAGTGGTTGGAGATAAGGTCTAGATTCTGAGGCCTGAAAAACCGCAGTTGGGAAGAGATGATGACCTACTGCCATGGCGGTTCTGATGTGCTCAGTGTGCGGTCAGCTGTCTGGGTGTTGGTCAGGAGGTCCGAGCTCAGGTTGTGTCAGACAGTGCATTAGTGCCCAGGTTAGACTATATACTTTGGGTACAGTCGAATGCCATGTAGATTTATCCTCATATAAGGTGCCTGGGCAGCTCATTAGGCCAAATTTTTTTTCTAGAGGGCAGGCAGAGTGCTGCATTGTGGGTCTGGAATTGCGAAACTTCCGGGCTTCGGGGCCTGGAGTGTGAGGACGGAAGTCTGAGAACACAAGCTAGACTTGGGTTTCAGGGCCAGGGCACGGCAGGTATCCCTGTAGATCTGAACCTATATCTCATGCATCTGAAGTCAGGGCGAGGATCAGACATTGGCTCAGGTGGGAGTTTCTGTGCATGACGGCCCCTTCATGAAGGGAGCGGAATCTCGAGGCCATGGAGGTTTTCCCACGTTGGGAGTTGTGGGATGCCCCCTTCAAGGATTCCTTCTGCGGGACAATTGAGACTTGTTGGGCAGCTCCAGGACATCCCATATGGAATGACTCCAGGGCACCGTTCGAGGATGGATGCCTGGGAAGCCCGCCTCGCATTCCAATTGTCTCCTAGCAACAAGACAGTTTAGATCTGATGGCTCTGCGGGAGAAACCGGGGTGGCTGACTTGAAATGGACTTTCCTGAGGATGGGTCCTAATGTGTGTTTGTGTCCATGAGGGCCTTAAAATGGGGCGGTGGCACCGGGACCATGAAGTATTCTCCTAAGCTTTTGACATAGCTCGATGCACAACGTTCCTTGTGGAGACGAGATTTGTTTTGATGGGTGCCACAGGAAAACCTGTATGCTGGTATTGGAATCCAGGCTTTTGAGGAGACATGCCTGTAATCCAAAGCAATGTATCCGATTATGGCCTAGGGTCCTGTCTGGTTCAATCTTCTTCTCAGGGGACATCCATCTATGGTATGAGTGGAGGTAGATGCTCAGCTGGTATCAGACCGCCCTTGTTTGTCCCGGGCGACCTGCACTATTGGGATGGCCTCAGGGATTTGTAGGGTTCTCCAAATTTTACTGTTTTGGACAATGGCATCGGCAGAATTCCCATGGATTGGGTAGGCACAGTCCTAATGTGTGACTCCAGGGGCCCCAGCCTGGAGGGTGTGTGGCTCAGGACTTTGAGGACAGAAGTCTGAAAACACAAACTCAGCTTAGGTTTGGGGACGTAGGTATGGCAGGCCTGATCTATAAACCATGAGAAGAACTCTTCCGGATATGAAGAAAGAGCGAGTCTGAGGCGCTTGCTCAGGCTTTTGTCTCTGGATTTTGTATCAGAGATGGCCGTGGAATGTCGGGGAGGCCTCATGGGCCATGGACGAATCTTCCTCTCTGTGGATTTGGCCCGATCCCAATTGTTTTTTGTCAATCTGTGGAATGGGAGGACTCCTTTCAGGTTTGTTACCTCAGGTGTCCCGCCAAAAGAGGAATTCCAAAGAAGAGCCCTGGGGAAAAGTGAAGGGAGAACCCGAACTATGGGTAAAATTTGGGGCCTAGGGGCATGGCAAGCCCAATATGCTATCTCTTCATCCAGCCACTGAGGCCTTATTGAGGACTGGGATCAGGGTGAGGGTCACAATGTGTGGTTTTGACCAATGTGGCCGCAAACATGAGCGGGGCCTCATGGGCCACACTGGTTTCAACTACACTGAACGTTGGACAACATGCCAACCACATGGTTTCTTGCCACGGGGAAGGAGTTGTTTTTTCTGCATCACTTTCAAGCCTGGGCAGTGATTGGAGATAAGGTCTAGGTTCTGAAACTTGACAACCGAGGTTGGGAAGAGATGACGACCTAAGACCATGGCGGGTCCGATGTGCTCAGTGAGCGGCCAGCTTTCTGTGTGGGGCCAGGTAATCCAGGCTCAGGCTGTGTCAAAAAGGGCAATAGTGCCCAGGTCAGCCTATATATTTGGGGTACAGTAGAATGGCGTGCAGGTTGATCCTCTTTTGGAGTTTCTGGGTAGCCCCAGAGGGCAATGTTTTTCTTCCTGAGGGCAGGAAGAGTGCTGCATTATAGTTCTGGTTTTCAAACTGGAGGCTTGTGGGCCAGTAGTCTGAGGAAGGAAATCTGAGAACAAGCTAGGCTTAGGTTTCTGGGTGAGGACAAGGCAGGAACAATCTACAGACCTGAATTGAGATCTCGTGCTTATGATGTCAGGGCGAGGATCAGATGATCGTTCAGGTTGGTGTTTCTGTCCCTGATGGCCCTTCATGAAGAGGCGGGGGGGTCATGAGGCCGTGGGGGTTTTCCCACGATGTTAGTTGTGAGAAGCTCCAAACTGCAAAGATTCTTCTGCAGGACAATTGAGACCTGTTTGTTGGCTCCAGGGCAACGATTCCGAGCAGGGTTCTAAGGATGGATGGCTGGGTAGCCCACCTCGCATTCCAATTGTGTCCTAGCAACAAGACAGATTAGATCTGCTGGATCTGGGGAAGCAACCCAGGAGGTTGAGTTGAAATGGACTCTCCTGTGGATGGATCCTAATATGTTTTGGTGTCTATGGAGATCTTGGAATGAAGCAGTGACACTGGGGCCCTGAAGGGTTTTTTCAAACAGAGGCTTTGACACAGCTACAACGTGCAAGTTTCCCATATGTAGATGAGATTTGTTCTGAGGATGAGTCAGGAGACAGCCATATGCTGGTATTGAAATCCAGGCCTCTGAGGAGAGATGACTGGATAGCACAACAATGAATCCAATAGTGCCTAGGGGCCTGTTCGTACCTTTTTACCTCTGGGGACATCAGTCTATGCATCTGAGTGCATGTAGGTGTCAGATGGGCTCAGATTGTTCCTGTTTCTCCTGGAGAGTCACCACTATTGGGATGGCCTCAGGGAGTTTGGAGGTTTATCTTATTAGTAGGTTGTGGCCATTGGAATGGGCACATACAATTCCCTTGGAGAGGGCAAGTACAGTCCTCAGGTTTGGCTCCAGGGGCCTGAGCCTGTAGGGTGTGTAGGCCAGAGCTGTTTGGACAGTTGTCTGAAAACACAAACGCGGCTTATGTTTCGGGTAATAGGTATGGCAGGATTGATCTACAGACCATGAGGAGAACTCTTCGGGATATGAAAAAAGGGCGAGTGTCAGGCTCTTGCTCAAGTTTTTGTCTCTGGATATCGTGTCACTCATGGTCATGAAATTTCCGGTTGACTTAATGGGAAATGGACGAGTCTTACTCTCTGGGGGTTTGTCCCCATCGCAAGATTTTGGGGTCATTCTGTGGGATGGAAGAAGTCCGTTTTGTTGTTGTTGTGATTTGCCTTGTTTTGTTTTTTAACCTCAGGTGTCCCACCAAATGAGGGATTCCAGAGTAGAGCCCTGGGGGGGGGCCGACTGTACAACCAGAAATCTGGTTACAAATTTGGGCCTAGGGACATGTAAAGCCCATTATGACATCTAATGGTCGAGTGACTGAGAGGACTTACTAGAGGACAGGACTCACACTGAGGGTCACAATGCGAGTTTATGCCCACTTCGCAAACAAGAATGGGCGGGGCCTCATGGTGAATCCTGGTTTCTCCTACACTGAACGTTGGACAACCTGCCAACGACAAGATTTCTTGCCATGGGTAAGGAAGAGTTCTGATTTCTGCATCACAGTCACCCTTGGGCAGTGATTGGAGATAAGGTCTAGATTCTGAAGCCTGAAAACGGAGGTAGGGAAGAGATGATAACCTAAGGCCATGTCGGGTCTGATGTGCTCAGTGTGCGGTCAACTGTCTGGGTGTTGGTCAGGAGGTCCGGGCTCAGGTTGTGTCAGACAGTGCATTAGTGCCCCCGTAGACTATATAATTTGGGTAAAGTCGAGTGCCATGTAGATTTATCCTCATATAAGGTGCCTGGGCAGCTCATTAGGCCAAATTTTTTTTCTAGAGGGCAGGCAGAATGCTTCATTGTCGGTCCGGAATTGCCAAACTTGAGGGCTTCGTGTCCAGGAGTGTGAGGACGGAAGTCTGAGAACACAAGCTAGACTTGTGTATCAGGGCGAGGACACGGCAGGGACCACTGTAGATCTGAACCAATATCTCATGCATCTGAAGTCAGGGCGAGGATCAGACGTTGGCTCACATTGGAGTTTATGTGCATGACGGCCCCTTCATGAAGGGAGCGGAATCTCGAGGCCATGGAGGTTTTCCCACGTTGGGTGTTGTGGGATGCCCCCTTCAAGGATACCTTCTGTGGGACATTTGAGACCTGTTGGGCAGCTTCAGGACATCCCATATGGAATGACTCCAGGGCACCATTCGAGGATGGATGACTGGGAAGCAGGCCTCGCATTCCAATTTTCTCCTAGCAACAAGAGTGTTTATATCTGATGACTCTGCGTGAGCAACAGGAGTGACTGACTTGAAATGGACTTTCCTGAGGATGCGTCCTAATGTGTGTTTGTGTCCATGAGGGCCTTAAAATGGGGCGGTGGCACCGGGACCCTGAAGTATTCTCCTAAGCTTTTGACATAGCTCGATGCAAAAGTCTCCATGTGGAGACGAGATTTGTTCTGATGGGTGCCTCAGAAAAACACCTATGCTGGTATTGGAATCCAGGCTTTTGAGGAGACATGCCTGTAAACCAAAGCAATGTATCCGATTATGGCCTAGGGTCCTGTCTGGTTCAATCTGCTTCTCAGGGGACATCCATCTATGGTATGAGTGGAGGTAGATGCTCAGCTGGTATCAGACCGCCCTTGTTTGTCCCGGGCGACCTGCACTATTGGGATGGCCTCAGGGATTTGGAGGATTCTCCTAATTTTACGGTTTTGGACAATGGAATGGGCAGAATTCCCATGGATTGGGTAGACACAGTCCTAATGTGTGACACCTGGGGCCCCAGCCTGGAAGGTGTGTGGCTCAGGACTTTGGGGACAGAAGTTTCAAAACACAAACTCAGCTTAGCTTTGGGGAGGTAGGTATAGCAGGCCCGATCTATAAACCATGAGAAGAACTCTTCCGGATATAAAGAAAGAGCGAGTCTCAGGCACTTGCTCAGGCTTTTGTCTCTGGATTTTGTATCAGAGATGGCCGTGGAATGTCGGGGAGGCCTCATGGGCCATGGACGAATCTTTCTCTCTGTGGATTTGGCCCGATCCCAATTGTTTTTCGTCAATCTGTGGAATGGGAGGACTCCTTTCAGGTTTGTTACCTCAGGTGTCCCGCCAAAAGAGGAATTCCAAAGATGAGCCCTGGGGAAAAGTGAAGGGAGAACCCGAACTATGGGTAAAATTTGGGGCCTAGGGGCATGGCAAGCCGAATATGCTGACTCTTCATCCAGCCACTGAGAGGCATTACCTGAGGCCTGGGATCAGGCTGAGGGACACAATGTGTGTTTGTGACCAATGTGGCCCATAAACATGGGCGGGGCCTCATGGGCGACACTGGTTTCAACTACACTGAACTTTGGAAAAACATGCCAACCACTAGGTTTCTTGCCAAGGCGAAGGAGAAGTTCTGATTCTTGTATCACGTTCACTCCTGAGCAGTGAGTGGAGATAAGGTCTAGGTTCTGCAGGTGAAAACTGAGGTTGTGTAGAGTTGATGGCCTAAATCCATTGTGGGTGTGATATGCTCTGTTTATGGCCAGCTGTCTGGGTGTTGGACTGGAGGTCTCCCCTCAGGCTGTTTCAGACAGGGCTTTAGTGCACAGGCTAGACAGTATAATTGGGGTATGGTCGAGTGGCATGCAGGTTGTTACTCATTTGGCGTTTCTGGTTAGGCCTATAGGGCAACATTTTTCTTCTGGAGGGCAGGCAGAGTGCTGCATTGTGTCTCCAGAATTGCCAAACTGGAGGGGTGTGGCCAGGATTGTGAGGAAGGAAGTCTGAAAACACGAGTTTTGGGACCAAGAGCATGGCAGGTCCACTCTGCAGAGGCTGAATCGAGATCTCCTGCAGGTGAGGTCAGGGCGATTATCAGATGTTGCCTCAAGCTGGAGTTTGTGTCCACGACGGCCCTTACATGAAGGGGGTGGGGGCGTCATGAGGCCAGGGAGGTTTCCCTACGCTGGGAGTTGTAAGCTGCTCCTAACTTCAAAGTTTCCTTCTTCAGGACAATCGAGTACTATTGGATGGTCCCTTGATGCCCCATACAGAAAGACTCGAGAGCAGGGGCCTAAGCATGGATGCCGAGACACGCCAACTCACCTTCCCATTGCCTGGTCGAGACAAGGCACGCTCAATCTGCAGGCTCTTGGGTGAGCTACCCAGAAGGCTGAGTTTAAATGGACTCTCCTGAGGATGAGTCATAATGTGGGTTGGTGGCCATGGAGACCTTGGAATGTGGCAGTAGCTTAGGGACTCGGCAGGATTCTCCAACCCGAAGGGCTTGACACAACTCCAACAAGGAAGCTTCCCATGTGGAGATGAGAGGTCTTCTGTCTGGTGCCTCAGGAAAGCCCCGTATGCTGGTCTTCGAACCCAGGCCTCTGAGGAGTGATACCTGGACACCAAAGCAAGAGTTCATAATAGGGCCTAGGGGCCTGTCTGGTTCAATCTTCTGTCTCTGCGGATATCTGTCTATGTGTCTGCATGGAGGTAGTAGTTGCTCAGCTTGTGTCATAATGCCTGTATTTGTCCAGTGCGGCTTGTGGTAGTGGGATGTCTTTGGGGACCTTGAGGTTTCTACTATTTTGTAGAGTTGTGGCCAATGGAATGGGCAGTATCTTAGTCGAGAGCAGGCACAGTTCTGTGGTGTGGCTCCAGAGACCCCAGCCTGGAGTCTGTGTGGGCCATGGCTGTGCAGACAGACATCCAAAAACACTAACTCAGCTCAGGTTTGGGGCCGAGGTTACGGCAGGCCTGATCTACAGTCCATGAGGGGAGCTCCTCTGGATATGAAAGAAGGGTGAGAGGGAGGCAGTCGCTCAGGCTTTTGTCTCTGGATGTTTTGTCCACAGTGGCCGTTTAATGTAGGAGTTGCCTCATGGGTCGTAGAAGTCTCCCTCTCTGGTAGTTTGTCCAGCCCCCAAGAGTTTGAGGTCATTCTGTGGGAAGGGAAGTGTCCTGTTTTCTGCTTCATGTGTCCCCCCAGTAGAGGGATTCTAGAGCATAGCAGTGGGTACTGACAACTGGAATACTCGCCCTCTGGTTAAGCCTGGGGGCCTATGGATATGACAAGCCCCATATGCAGGATCTTGGTCCAGCCACTGAGAGGCGTTACTTTAATACGGGACTCACGCTGCAGGTCACAATGTATGTCTGTGCCCTAGGCGGCCCTCAAGCACTGGCATGGCCTTTCGGACAATGCAGGTTTTCCCACATTGCTGAAGCCTGAAAACCGAGGTTGGGAAGAGATGACGACCTACAGCCATAGCGGGTCCTATGTGTCCAGGTTGGGGCCAGCTGTCTGGGTGTCGTTTGGGATGTCTTGTCTCAGGCTGTGCCAGACAGGGCATTAGTATACAGGGTAGGCTGTATAATTGCTTTACAATCGAGTGGCATGCATTAGAAAATCATTTGGGGTTTCTTATTAGCAGCATAGGGCAAAGTTTTTCTTCTGGAGGGCAGGCAGAGTGCTGCATTGTGGCATCGGAATTCCCAAACTGGAGGGCTTGTGGGCCAGGAGAGTGAGGACGGAAGTCTGAGAACACAAGCTAGGCTTAGGTTTCGGGGCAAGGACATGGCAGGCACACTCTGCAGAGCTGAATTGACATCTCATGCGTCTGAAGTCAGGTCGAGGATCAGACTTTGGCTCAGGTTTGAGTTTCTGTCCATGTTGGTCTCTTCATGAAGGGGGGATATTATGAGCCCATGGGGGTTTTCCCACTATTGGAGTAGTGAGATGCTCCAAACCACAAGGATTCCTTCTGTGGGACAATTAAGATTTGTTGGATGGCTCCAGGACGTCTTATAAGGTATTTTTCCAGAACAGGGTTCTAAGTATGGATGCCTGGGCAGCCAGCCTCACATTCCAATTGTCTCCTAGCAACAAGAAACGTTTGATCTGCTGGCTTGGGGTAGCAACAGAGGGGGCTGAGTTGAAATGGACTTTCCTGAGGATGGTCTTAATGTTGGTTTGAGTCCATGGAGACCTTGGTATGGGGCAGTGGCACCAGGGCCCTGAAGGATTCTCCTAACCAGAGGTTATGACAAAGCTCCAATGAGCAAGTTTTCCATGGGGAGACGAGATTTGTTCTTATTGGTGCCTCAGGAAACCACCATATGCTGGTATTGGAAACGAGGCCTCTGAGGAGAGATGCCTGGAAACCAAAGCAATGGATCTGATTAGGGCCTAGGGGCCTGTCCGGTTCAATATTCTTCTCTGGGGCATCTGTTGTCTGAGTGGAGGTAGTTGCTCAGCTGGTTTGAGATCACCCCTGTTTGTCCTGGGCGGCCTACACTATTGGGATGGCCTCGGTGACTTTGGAGGTTTTTCCTCATTTGCAAGGTTGTGGCCAATGGAATGGGAAGAATTCCCTTGAAAGGGAAGCACAGTCCTGAGGTGTGGCTCCAGGGACCCAAGTGTGGAGCGTGTGTGGTCCAGGGCTATTTGGACAAAAGTCTGAAAACACAAACTCCACTTAGGTTGTGGGCTGAAGGTATGGCCGGCCCGATCTATAGACCGTGAGGAGAACTCTTCGGGATATGAACAAAGGGCGAATGTGAGGTGCTGGCTCATGCTTTTTTTTTTTTTTTTTTTTTTTCTGGAATTGTGTCACCGATTGCCATGGAATGTCGGGGTGTCCTCATGGGCCATTGATGAGGCTCCCTTTCTGGGGATTTGACCCGATCCCAAGAGTTTGGGGTCATTCTGTGGGAAGGGAGGAGGCCTTTCTTGTTTTTTTGTTTATTTTTTTATTATTATTATTTTTTTTACCTAAGGTGGACCACCAAAAGAGGGATTCAAGAGCAGAGTCCTGGCGAGGGGCGACTGGACAACCAGACCTCTGGTTAACATTGGGACCTAAGAACATGGCAAGCCCCATATGTGGGCTCTTGGTCCAGACACTGAGAGGCCTTCCTTGAGGATAGGTCTCACACTGAGTTTCACAATGTGTTTTTGTGCCCAAGGAGCCCCTCATTCAGGGCGTGGCCTAATGTACCATGCTGGTTTCTCCTACACTGAACGTTGCACAATATGGCAACCACAAGTTTTCTGGCCATGGGGAAGAAGGAGTTCTAATTTCTGCCACACTTTCACTCCTGGACTGTGATTGGATTTAAGGTCTAGGTTCTGAAGCCTGAAAACTGAGGTTGGGAAGAGATGAAGACCTAAGGCCATGGTGTGTCTGATGTGCTCAGTGTTCGGCCAGCTGTTGAGTGTGGGTTGGGAGGTGCAGGCTCAGGCTGTGGCAGACAGGGAATTAGTGCCCAGGCTAGACTGTATCATTGGGATGCAGTCGAGTTTCGTGCAGGATGGTACTCATTTGTGGTTACTGGGTAGCCCCAGAGGGCAACGTTTTTCTTCTGGAGGGAAGACACAGTGCCATGTAGTGGCTCCAGAATTCCCAAACTGGAAGGCTTGTGGGCCAGGAGTGTAGGAAAAAATTCTGAGAACAAGAGCCAGACTTAGATTTCGGGGTGAGGGGACGGCAGGCACCCTCTGCAGAGATGATTCGAGATCCCGTATGCCTGAAGACAGAGCTAGGATCAGACGTTGGCTTACGTCGGAGTTTCTGTCCATGACGGCCCCTTCATGAAGGGGACGGTGTCACGAGGACATGGAGGTTTTCCCACGATGGGAATTGTGAGATGCTCCAAACCACAATGATTCCTTCTGTGGGACAGTCGAGACCTGTTGGATGGCTCCAGGACATCCCATAAGGAAGTTATTCAGAGCAGGGTTCTAAGGATGGATGCCTGGGCAGCCTGCCTCCCATTCCAGGTGTCTCATAGCGCCAAGGCAAGTTCGATCTGCTGGATCTAGGGGAGCAACCGAGGCGGGTGTTTTGAAATGGGTGAGTTGAGGATGGGTCATAATGTGCATTTGTGTCCATGTAGACCTTGGAATGGGGTGCTTGATCCGGGGCCTTGAGGGATGTTCATAACCGGAGGTTTTGATGGGTTCTAAAGAGTACGTTTCCTATGTATAGAAGAGAATTGTTTTGATGAGTGCCTAAGGAATCTCCCATATGCTGGTATTGGAAACCAGGACTCTGAGGAGAGATGACTGGAAACAAAAGCAATCGAGATGATTAGGGCATAGGTGCCTGTCCGGTTCAATCTCTTTCCTGAGGATACGTGTCTAAGGATCTGAGGGGATGTAGTTGCTCAGCTTGTGTCAGATCGCCCCTGTTTGTCCTGGGCAGCCTATAATATTGGGATGGCTTCGGGACTTTGGAGTTTCTCCTAATCTATAGGGTTGTGGCCAATGGAATGGGCAGAAATCCCCTGGAGAGGGCAGGCACAGTTCTGAGTTTGGCTCTAGGGGCCCAGCCTTGAGGCTGTGTGGGCCAGGCCTGTGGGGACAAAAGTCTGAAAACACAAACTCTGCTTAGGATTGGGGACATAGGTATGGCACGCCCAATCTACAGACCGTGATAACACTTAGGGATATGAAAAAGGGTGAGTTTGAGGTGCTTGCTCATGTTTTGTCTCTGGATTTGTGTCAACAATGTGGGTGGAATGCTGGCGTGGCCTCATGGGTTGTGGATGGCTTTCCTTCTCTGAGGATTTGACCCGATCCCAAGAGTTTGGGTACATTCTGTGGGATGGGGGGAGTCTTTTCTGTTTTTTATTTTATTTTATTTTATTTTATATTTTATTTTATGGACCTCAAGTGTCCCAATAAAAGAGGGATTCCAGAGCAGAGTCCTTGGGAGGGACAACTGGATATCCCCACCTCTGTTTAAGTTTGGGGGCCTAGGGGCATGGCAAGTCCAATAGGCGGGCTCTTGATTCAGACACTGAGAGGCCTTCCTTGAGGACAGGGCTCATGCTGAGGTTCACAATGCCTATTTGTGCCCAACAAGGCCCTCAAGCAGGGGAAGTGCCTCATGGGCCACGCTAGATTCTTCCACACTGAACGTTGGAGAATATGCCAACCACAAGGTTTCCAGCCATGGCGAAGGAAGAGTTGTGATTTCTGCATCACGTTCACCCCTGGACAGTGTTTGGAGTTTAGGTCTAGGTTCTGAAACCCGAAAAATGAGGTTGGGAAGGGATGAAGACCTAAGGACCTGATGGGTCCAATGAGCTCAGTGTGCGGCCAGCTGTTGAGCGTAGGTCTGGAGGTGTGGGCTCATGCTGTGTCAGACAAGGCATTAGACAGGGTAGACTGCATATTTGGGGTGCAGTCGAGTGGCGTTCAGTTGATCCTTATTCGGGTTTCTAGGTAGCTCCATAAGGCAACGTTTTTCTTCTGGAGGGCAGGCAGTGTGCTGCATTATGGCCCCAGTATTGCCAATCTGTAGGGCTTTTGGGGCAGGGGTGTGAGGACGGTAGTCTGAGAACACAAGCTAGGCTTAGTTTTGGGGGTGAGTGCACAGAAGGCACACTCTGCAGAGCTGAATCAAGATCTCATGCACCTGAAGTCAGGGCGAATATCAGACGTTTGCTCAGGTCGGAGTTTCTGTCCATGATGGCCCCTTTATAAAGTGGAGCGTCTCAAGAGGCCATGTAGATTTTCCCACAATGGGAGTTGTGAGATGCTCCAGACTGCAAAGATTCCTTCTGTGGGACACTTGAGACCTGTTGGATGGCACTAGGATGTCCCATGTGGAACGACTCCAGAGTAGGGTTCTAAGGATGGATGCCTGGGCAGCCCGCCTCCCATTCTAGTTGTCTCCTAGCAACAAGGCAGGTTTGATCTGCAGGCCCTGGGGGAGAAACCAAGGGGGTTGAGTTGACATGGACTCTCCCGACAATAGATCATAATGTGGGTTTAAGTCCATGGAGACCTTGGAATGGGGCGCTTGATCCGGGGCCCTGAAAGATTCTCCTAAACAGAGGTTTTTATAGAGCTCCAAAGAGTACATTTCCTATGTGGAGATGAGATTTTTCTGATGAGTGCCTCAGTAATCCCCCGTATTCTGGTATTGGAAACCAGGCCTCTGAGGAGAGATGCCTGGAAACAAAAGCAATGGATCTGATTAGAGCCTAAGTGCCTGTCCAGTTCAATCTCATTCTATGGGGATATCTGTCTCTGGGTCTGAGTGGAGGTAGTTTCCTAACTTGTGAAAGATCATCCCTGTTTGTCCTGGGCAGCCAACACTATTGGGATAGCCTCGGGGAGTTTGGAGGATTCTCCTAATCTATAGGGTTGTGGACAATGGAAATGGCAGAATTCCCCTGGAGAGGGAAGCCACAGTCCTGAGGTGTGTCTCCAGGGGCCCCAGCTTGGACGGTGTGTGGGCCAGGACTGTGGGGACAGAAGTCTGAAAACACAAACTCAGCTTAGGTTTGGGGATGTATGTATGAAGGCTCGATCTACAGACAGTAAGAATTTTCCGTGCTATGAACAAAGGGCGAGTATGTGGCGCTTGCTCAAGCTTTTGTCTCTGGATTTTGTGTCAACGGTGGCCGTGGAATGTCGGGGTGTCCTCAAGGGCCATGGACAATTCTTTCTCTGGTGATTTGGCCTGATCACAAGGGGTTGGGATCATTCTGTGGATGGGAAGAGTCCTTTCTGTATTTTTTTTTTTTTTACCTCAGGTGTTCCACCAAATAGGGATTCCAGAGTAGAGCCCTGAGTAGGGGTGACTAGACATCTCGAACTCTGGTTGAGATTGGGGGACTAGGGGCTTGGCAAGCCCCATATGTGGGCTGTTGTTCCAGTCACTAAGAGGCTTTACATGAGGATAGGGCTCACGCTGAGGGTCACAATGTGTGTTTGTGCAAATTGTGGCCCTCAGGGATAGGTGGGGCCTCATAGTCCATGCTGCTTTCTCCTACTATGAACAATGGACAACATGCCAACCACTAGGTTACTTGCCAAGGCGAAGGAGAAGTTCTGATTCTTGCATCACGTTCACTCCTTAGCAGTGAGTGGAGATAAGGCCTAGGTTCTGCAGGTGAAAACTGAGGTTGGGTAGAGATGATGGCCTAAAGCCATTGTGGGTGTGATATGCTCTGTGTACGGCCAGCTTTCTGGGTGTTGGACTGGAGGTCTGCCCTCAGGCTGTGTCAGACAGGGCTTTAGTGCACAGGCTAGACTGTATAATTGGGGTATGGTCGCGTGGCATGCAGGTTGTTACTCATTTGGCGTTTCCGGTTAGCCCTATAGGGCAACATTTTTCTTCTGGAGGGCAGGCAGAGTGCTGCATTGTGTCTCCAGAATTGCCAAACTGGAGGGGTGTGGCCAGGATTGTGAGGAAGGAAGTCTGAAAACACAAGCTAGCACGAGTTTTGGGGCCAAGAGCATGGCAGGCCCACTCTGCAGAGGCTGAATCGAGATCTCCTGCAGGTGAGGTCAGGGCGAGTATCAGATGTTGCCTCAAGCTGGAGTTTGTGTCCATGACGGCCCCTTCCTGAAGGGGGTGGGGGCGTCATGAGGCCAGGGAGGTTTCCCTACGCTGGGAGTTGTGAGCTGCTCCAAACTTCAAAGTTTCCTTCTTCAGGACAGTCGAGTACTATTGGATGGTCCCTTGATGCCCCATACAAAAAGACTCGAGAGCAGGGGCCTAAGCATGGATGCCGAGACACGCCAACTCACCTTCCCATTGCCTGGTCGAGACAAGGCACGCTCAATCTGCGGGCTCTTGGGTGAGCTACCCAGAAGGCTGAGTTTAAATGGACTCTCCTGAGGATGAGTCATAATGTGGGTTGGTGGCCATGGAGACCTTGGAATGTGGCAGTAGCTAAGGGACTCTGCAGGATTCTCCAACCCGAAGGGCTTGACACAACTCCAACAAGGAAGCTTCCCATGTGGAGAGGAGAGGTCTTCTGTCTGGTGCCTCAGGAAAGCCCCGTATGCTGGTCTTCGAACCCAGGCCTCTGAGGAGTGATACCTGGACACCAAAGCAAGAGTTCATAATAGGGCCTAGGGGCCTGTCTGGTTCAATCTTCTGTCTCTGCGGATATCTGTCTATGTGTCTGCATGGAGGTAGTAGTTGCTCAGCTTGTGTCATAATGCCTGTATTTGTCCAGTGCGGCTTGTGGTAGTGGGATGTCTTTGGGGACCTTGAGGTTTCTACTATTTTGTAGAGTTGTGGCCAATGGAATGGGCAGTATCTTAGTCGAGAGCAGGCACAGTTCTGTGGTGTGGCTCCAGAGACCCCAGCCTGGAGTCTGTGTGGGCCATGGCTGTGCAGACAGACATCCAAAAACCCTAACTCAGCTCAGGTTTGGGGCCGAGGTTACGGCAGGCCTGATCTACAGTCCATGAGGGGAGCTCCTCTGGATATGAAAGAAGGGTGAGAGGGAGGCAGTCGCTCAGGCTTTTGTCTCTGGATGTTTTGTCCACAGTGGCCGTTTAATGTAGGAGTTGCCTCATGGGTCGTAGAAGTCTCCCTCTCTGGTAGTTTGTCCAGCCCCCAAGAGTTTGAGGTCATTCTGTGGGAAGGGAAGTGTCCTGTTTTCTGCTTCATGTGTCCCCCCAGTAGAGGGATTCTAGAGCATAGCAGTGGGTACTGACAACTGGAATACTCGCCCTCTGGTTAAGCCTGGGGGCCTATGGATATGACAAGCCCCATATGCAGGATCTTGGTCCAGCCACTGAGAGGCGTTACTTTAATACGGGACTCACGCTGCAGGTCACAATGTATGTCTGTGCCCTAGGCGGCCCTCAAGCACTGGCATGGCCTTTCGGACAATGCAGGTTTTCCCACATTGCTGAAGCCTGAAAACCGAGGTTGGGAAGAGATGACGACCTACAGCCATAGCGGGTCCTATGTGTCCAGGTTGGGGCCAGCTGTCTGGGTGTCGTTTGGGATGTCTTGTCTCAGGCTGTGCCAGACAGGGCATTAGTATACAGGGTAGGCTGTATAATTGCTTTACAATCGAGTGGCATGCATTAGAAAATCATTTGGGGTTTCTTATTAGCAGCATAGGGCAAAGTTTTTCTTCTGGAGGGCAGGCAGAGTGCTGCATTGTGGCATCGGAATTCCCAAACTGGAGGGCTTGTGGGCCAGGAGAGTGAGGACGGAAGTCTGAGAACACAAGCTAGGCTTAGGTTTCGGGGCAAGGACATGGCAGGCACACTCTGCAGAGCTGAATTGACATCTCATGCGTCTGAAGTCAGGTCGAGGATCAGACTTTGGCTCAGGTTTGAGTTTCTGTCCATGTTGGTCTCTTCATGAAGGGGGGATATTATGAGCCCATGGGGGTTTTCCCACTATTGGAGTAGTGAGATGCTCCAAACCACAAGGATTCCTTCTGTGGGACAATTAAGATTTGTTGGATGGCTCCAGGACGTCTTATAAGGTATTTTTCCAGAACAGGGTTCTAAGTATGGATGCCTGGGCAGCCAGCCTCACATTCCAATTGTCTCCTAGCAACAAGAAACGTTTGATCTGCTGGCTTGGGGTAGCAACAGAGGGGGCTGAGTTGAAATGGACTTTCCTGAGGATGGTCTTAATGTTGGTTTGAGTCCATGGAGACCTTGGTATGGGGCAGTGGCACCAGGGCCCTGAAGGATTCTCCTAACCAGAGGTTATGACAAAGCTCCAATGAGCAAGTTTTCCATGGGGAGACGAGATTTGTTCTTATTGGTGCCTCAGGAAACCACCATATGCTGGTATTGGAAACGAGGCCTCTGAGGAGAGATGCCTGGAAACCAAAGCAATGGATCTGATTAGGGCCTAGGGGCCTGTCCGGTTCAATATTCTTCTCTGGGGCATCTGTTGTCTGAGTGGAGGTAGTTGCTCAGCTGGTTTGAGATCACCCCTGTTTGTCCTGGGCGGCCTACACTATTGGGATGGCCTCGGTGACTTTGGAGGTTTTTCCTCATTTGCAAGGTTGTGGCCAATGGAATGGGAAGAATTCCCTTGAAAGGGAAGCACAGTCCTGAGGTGTGGCTCCAGGGACCCAAGTGTGGAGCGTGTGTGGTCCAGGGCTATTTGGACAAAAGTCTGAAAACACAAACTCCACTTAGGTTGTGGGATGAAGGTATGGCCGGCCCGATCTATAGACCGTGAGGAGAACTCTTCGGGATATGAACAAAGGGCGAATGTGAGGTGCTGGCTCATGCTTTTTTTTTTTTTTTTTTTTTTCTGGAATTGTGTCACCGATTGCCATGGAATGTCGGGGTGTCCTCATGGGCCATTGATGAGGCTCCCTTTCTGGGGATTTGACCCGATCCCAAGAGTTTGGGGTCATTCTGTGGGAAGGGAGGAGGCCTTTCTTGTTTTTTTGTTTATTTTTTTATTATTATTATTTTTTTTACCTAAGGTGGACCACCAAAAGAGGGATTCCAGAGCAGAGTCCTGGCGAGGGGCGACTGGACAACCAGACCTCTGGTTAACATTGGGACCTAAGAACATGGCAAGCCCCATATGTGGGCTCTTGGTCCAGACACTGAGAGGCCTTCCTTGAGGATAGGTCTCACACTGAGTTTCACAATGTGTTTTTGTGCCCAAGGAGCCCCTCATTCAGGGCGTGGCCTAATGTACCATGCTGGTTTCTCCTACACTGAACGTTGCACAATATGGCAACCACAAGTTTTCTGGCCATGGGGAAGAAGGAGTTCTAATTTCTGCCACACTTTCACTCCTGGACTGTGATTGGATTTAAGGTCTAGGTTCTGAAGCCTGAAAACTGAGGTTGGGAAGAGATGAAGACCTAAGGCCATGGTGTGTCTGATGTGCTCAGTGTTCGGCCAGCTGTTGAGTGTGGGTTGGGAGGTGCAGGCTCAGGCTGTGGCAGACAGGGAATTAGTGCCCAGGCTAGACTGTATCATTGGGATGCAGTCGAGTTTCGTGCAGGATGGTACTCATTTGTGGTTACTGGGTAGCCCCAGAGGGCAACGTTTTTCTTCTGGAGGGAAGACACAGTGCCATGTAGTGGCTCCAGAATTCCCAAACTGGAAGGCTTGTGGGCCAGGAGTGTAGGAAAAAATTCTGAGAACAAGAGCCAGACTTAGATTTCGGGGTGAGGGGACGGCAGGCACCCTCTGCAGAGATGATTCGAGATCCCGTATGCCTGAAGACAGAGCTAGGATCAGACGTTGGCTTACGTCGGAGTTTCTGTCCATGACGGCCCCTTCATGAAGGGGACGGTGTCACGAGGACATGGAGGTTTTCCCACGATGGGAATTGTGAGATGCTCCAAACCACAATGATTCCTTCTGTGGGACAGTCGAGACCTGTTGGATGGCTCCAGGACATCCCATAAGGAAGTTATTCAGAGCAGGGTTCTAAGGATGGATGCCTGGGCAGCCTGCCTCCCATTCCAGGTGTCTCATAGCGCCAAGGCAAGTTCGATCTGCTGGATCTAGGGGAGCAACCGAGGCGGGTGTTTTGAAATGGGTGAGTTGAGGATGGGTCATAATGTGCATTTGTGTCCATGTAGACCTTGGAATGGGGTGCTTGATCCGGGGCCTTGAGGGATGTTCATAACCGGAGGTTTTGATGGGTTCTAAAGAGTACGTTTCCTATGTATAGAAGAGAATTGTTTTGATGAGTGCCTAAGGAATCTCCCATATGCTGGTATTGGAAACCAGGACTCTGAGGAGAGATGACTGGAAACAAAAGCAATCGAGATGATTAGGGCATAGGTGCCTGTCCGGTTCAATCTCTTTCCTGAGGATACGTGTCTAAGGATCTGAGGGGATGTAGTTGCTCAGCTTGTGTCAGATCGCCCCTGTTTGTCCTGGGCAGCCTATAATATTGGGATGGCTTCGGGACTTTGGAGTTTCTCCTAATCTATAGGGTTGTGGCCAATGGAATGGGCAGAAATCCCCTGGAGAGGGCAGGCACAGTTCTGAGTTTGGCTCTAGGGGCCCAGCCTTGAGGCTGTGTGGGCCAGGCCTGTGGGGACAAAAGTCTGAAAACACAAACTCTGCTTAGGATTGGGGACATAGGTATGGCACGCCCAATCTACAGACCGTGATAACACTTAGGGATATGAAAAAGGGTGAGTTTGAGGTGCTTGCTCATGTTTTGTCTCTGGATTTGTGTCAACAATGTGGGTGGAATGCTGGCGTGGCCTCATGGGTTGTGGATGGCTTTCCTTCTCTGAGGATTTGACCCGATCCCAAGAGTTTGGGTACATTCTGTGGGATGGGGGGAGTCTTTTCTGTTTTTTATTTTATTTTATTTTATTTTATATTTTATTTTATGGACCTCAAGTGTCCCAATAAAAGAGGGATTCCAGAGCAGAGTCCTTGGGAGGGACAACTGGATATCCCCACCTCTGTTTAAGTTTGGGGGCCTAGGGGCATGGCAAGTCCAATAGGCGGGCTCTTGATTCAGACACTGAGAGGCCTTCCTTGAGGACAGGGCTCATGCTGAGGTTCACAATGCCTATTTGTGCCCAACAAGGCCCTCAAGCAGGGGAAGTGCCTCATGGGCCACGCTAGATTCTTCCACACTGAACGTTGGAGAATATGCCAACCACAAGGTTTCCAGCCATGGCGAAGGAAGAGTTGTGATTTCTGCATCACGTTCACCCCTGGACAGTGTTTGGAGTTTAGGTCTAGGTTCTGAAACCCGAAAAATGAGGTTGGGAAGGGATGAAGACCTAAGGACCTGATGGGTCCAATGAGCTCAGTGTGCGGCCAGCTGTTGAGCGTAGGTCTGGAGGTGTGGGCTCATGCTGTGTCAGACAAGGCATTAGACAGGGTAGACTGCATATTTGGGGTGCAGTCGAGTGGCGTTCAGTTGATCCTTATTCGGGTTTCTAGGTAGCTCCATAAGGCAACGTTTTTCTTCTGGAGGGCAGGCAGTGTGCTGCATTATGGCCCCAGTATTGCCAATCTGTAGGGCTTTTGGGGCAGGGGTGTGAGGACGGTAGTCTGAGAACACAAGCTAGGCTTAGTTTTGGGGGTGAGTGCACAGAAGGCACACTCTGCAGAGCTGAATCAAGATCTCATGCACCTGAAGTCAGGGCGAATATCAGACGTTTGCTCAGGTCGGAGTTTCTGTCCATGATGGCCCCTTTATAAAGTGGAGCGTCTCAAGAGGCCATGTAGATTTTCCCACAATGGGAGTTGTGAGATGCTCCAGACTGCAAAGATTCCTTCTGTGGGACACTTGAGACCTGTTGGATGGCACTAGGATGTCCCATGTGGAACGACTCCAGAGTAGGGTTCTAAGGATGGATGCCTGGGCAGCCCGCCTCCCATTCTAGTTGTCTCCTAGCAACAAGGCAGGTTTGATCTGCAGGCCCTGGGGGAGAAACCAAGGGGGTTGAGTTGACATGGACTCTCCCGACAATAGATCATAATGTGGGTTTAAGTCCATGGAGACCTTGGAATGGGGCGCTTGATCCGGGGCCCTGAAAGATTCTCCTAAACAGAGGTTTTTATAGAGCTCCAAAGAGTACATTTCCTATGTGGAGATGAGATTTTTCTGATGAGTGCCTCAGTAATCCCCCGTATTCTGGTATTGGAAACCAGGCCTCTGAGGAGAGATGCCTGGAAACAAAAGCAATGGATCTGATTAGAGCCTAAGTGCCTGTCCAGTTCAATCTCATTCTATGGGGATATCTGTCTCTGGGTCTGAGTGGAGGTAGTTTCCTAACTTGTGAAAGATCATCCCTGTTTGTCCTGGGCAGCCAACACTATTGGGATGGCCTCGGGGAGTTAGGAGGATTCTCCTAATCTATAGGGTTGTGGCCAATGGAAATGGCAGAATTCCCCTGGAGAGGGAAGCCACAGTCCTGAGGTGTGTCTCCAGGGGCCCCAGCTTGGACGGTGTGTGGGCCAGGACTGTGGGGACAGAAGTCTGAAAACACAAACTCAGCTTAGGTTTGGGGATGTATGTATGAAGGCTCGATCTACAGACAGTAAGAATTTTCCGTGCTATGAACAAAGGGCGAGTATGTGGCGCTTGCTCAAGCTTTTGTCTCTGGATTTTGTGTCAACGGTGGCCGTGGAATGTCGGGGTGTCCTCAAGGGCCATGGACAATTCTTTCTCTGGTGATTTGGCCTGATCCCAAGGGGTTGGGATCATTCTGTGGATGGGAAGAGTCCTTTCTGTATTTTTTTTTTTTACCTCAGGTGTTCCACCAAATAGGGATTCCAGAGTAGAGCCCTGAGTAGGGGTGACTAGACATCTCGAACTCTGGTTGAGATTGGGGGACTAGGGGCTTGGCAAGCCCCATATGTGGGCTGTTGTTCCAGTCACTAAGAGGCTTTACATGAGGATAGGGCTCACGCTGAGGGTCACAATGTGTGTTTGTGCAAATTGTGGCCCTCAGGGATAGGTGGGGCCTCATAGTCCATGCTGCTTTCTCCTACTATGAACAATGGACAACATGCCAACCACTAGGTTACTTGCCAAGGCGAAGGAGAAGTTCTGATTCTTGCATCACGTTCACTCCTGAGCAGTGAGTGGAGATAAGGCCTAGGTTCTGCAGGTGAAAACTGAGGTTGGGTAGAGATGATGGCCTAAAGCCATTGTGGGTGTGATATGCTCTGTGTACGGCCAGCTTTCTGGGTGTTGGACTGGAGGTCTGCCCTCAGGCTGTGTCAGACAGGGCTTTAGTGCACAGGCTAGACTGTATAATTGGGGTATGGTCGCGTGGCATGCAGGTTGTTACTCATTTGGCGTTTCCGGTTAGCCCTATAGGGCAACATTTTTCTTCTGGAGGGCAGGCAGAGTGCTGCATTGTGTCTCCAGAATTGCCAAACTGGAGGGGTGTGGCCAGGATTGTGAGGAAGGAAGTCTGAAAACACAAGCTAGCACGAGTTTTTGGGCCAAGAGCATGGCAGGCCCACTCTGCAGAGGCTGAATCGAGATCTCCTGCAGATGAGGTCAGGGCGAGTATCAGATGTTGCCTCAAGCTGGAGTTTGTGTCCATGACGGCCCCTTCCTGAAGGGGGTGGGGGCGTCATGAGGCCAGGGAGGTTTCCCTACGCTGGGAGTTGTGAGCTGCTCCAAACTTCAAAGTTTCCTTCTTCAGGACAGTCGAGTACTATTGGATGGTCCCTTGATGCCCCATACAGAAAGACTCGAGAGCAGGGGCCTAAGCATGGATGCCGAGACACGCCAACTCACCTTCCCATTGCCTGGTCGAGACAAGGCACGCTCAATCTGCGGGCTCTTGGGTGAGCTACCCAGAAGGCTGAGTTTAAATGGACTCTCCTGAGGATGAGTCATAATGTGGGTTGGTGGCCATGGAGACCTTGGAATGTGGCAGTAGCTAAGGGACTCGGCAGGATTCTCCAACCCGAAGGGCTTGACACAACTCCAACAAGGAAGCTTCCCATGTGGAGATGAGAGGTCTTCTGTCTGGTGCCTCAGGAAAGCCCCGTATGCTGGTCTTCGAACCCAGGCCTCTGAGGAGTGATACCTGGACACCAAAGCAAGAGTTCATAATAGGGCCTAGGGGCCTGTCTGGTTCAATCTTCTGTCTCTGCGGATATCTGTCTATGTGTCTGCATGGAGGTAGTAGTTGCTCAGCTTGTGTCATAATGCCTGTATTTGTCCAGTGCGGCTTGTGGTAGTGGGATGTCCTTGGGGACCTTGAGGTTTCTACTATTTTGTAGAGTTGTGGCCAATGGAATGGGCAGTTTCTTAGGAGAGAGCAGGCACAGTTCTGTGGTGTGGCTCCAGAGACCCCAGCCTGGAGTCTGTGTGGGCCATGGCTGTGCAGACAGACATCCAAAAACCCTAACTCAGCTCAGGTTTGGGGCCGAGGTTACGGCAGGCCTGATCTACAGTCCATGAGGGGAGCTCCTCTGGATATGAAAGAAGGGTGAGAGGGAGGCAGTCGCTCAGGCTTTTGTCTCTGGATGTTTTGTCCACAGTGGCCGTTTAATGTAGGAGTTGCCTCATGGGTCATAGAAGTCTCCCTCTCTGGTAGTTTGTCCAGCCCCCAAGAGTTTGAGGTCATTCTGTGGGAAGGGAAATGTCCTGTTTTCTGCTTCATGTGTCCCACCAGAGAGGGATTCTAGAGCATAGCAGTGGGTACTGAAACCTGGAATACTCGCCCTCTGGTTAAGCCTGGGGGCCTATGGATATGACAAGCCCCATATGCAGGATCTTGGTCCAGCCACTGAGAGGCGTTACGTTAATACGGGACTCACGCTGCAGGTCACAATGTATGTCTGTGCCCTAGGCGGCCCTCAAGCACTGGCATGGCCTTTCGGACAATGCAGGTTTTCCCACATTGCTGAAGCCTGAAAACCGAGGTTGGGAAGAGATGACGACCTACAGCCATAGCGGGTCCTATGTTACCAGGTTGGGGCCAGCTGTCTGGGTGTCGTTTGGGATGTCTTGTCTCAGGCTGTGCCAGACAGGGCATTAGTATACAGGGTAGGCTGTATAATTGCTTTACAATCGAGTGGCATGCATTAGAAAATCATTTGGGGTTTCTTATTAGCAGCATAGGGCAAAGTTTTTCTTCTGGAGGGCAGGCAGAGTGCTGCATTGTGGCATCGGAATTCCCAAACTGGAGGGCTTGTGGGCCAGGAGAGTGAGGACGGAAGTCTGAGTACACAAGCTAGGCTTAGGTTTCGGGGCAAGGACATGGCAGGCACACTCTGCAGAGCTGAATTGAGATCTCATGCATCTGAAGTCAGGTCGATGATCAGACTTTGGCTCAGGTTTGAGTTTCTGTCCATGTTGGTTTCTTCATGAAGGGGGGATATTATGAGCCCATGGGGGTTTTCCCACTATTGGAGTAGTGAGATGCTCCAAACCACAAGGATTCCTTCTGTGGGACAATTAAGATTTGTTGGATGGCTCCAGGACGTCTTATAAGGTATTTTTCCAGAACAGGGTTCTAAGTATGGATGCCTGGGCAGCCAGCCTCACATTCCAATTGTCTCCTAGCAACAAGAAACGTTTGATCTGCTGTCTTGGGGTAGCAACAGAGGGGGCTGAGTTGAAATGGACTTTCCTGAGGATGGTCTTAATGTTGGTTTGAGTCCATGGAGACCTTGGTATGGGGCAGTGGCACCAGGGCCCTGAAGGATTCTCCTAACCAGAGGTTATGACAAAGCTCCAATGAGCAAGTTTTCCATGGGGAGACGAGATTTGTTCTTATTGGTGCCTCAGGAAACCACCATATGCTGGTATTGGAAACGAGGCCTCTGAGGAGAGATGCCTGGAAACCAAAGCAATGGATCTGATTAGGGCCTAGGGGCCTGTCCGGTTCAATATTCTTCTCTGGGGCATCTGTTGTCTGAGTGGAGGTAGTTGCTCAGCTGGTTTGAGATCACCCCTGTTTGTCCTGGGCGGCCTACACTATTGGGATGGCCTCGGTGACTTTGGAGGTTTTTCCTCATTTGCAAGGTTGTGGCCAATGGAATGGGAAGAATTCCCTTGAAAGGGAAGCACAGTCCTGAGGTGTGGCTCCAGGGACCCAAGTGTGGAGCGTGTGTGGTCCAGGGCTATTTGGACAAAAGTCTGAAAACACAAACTCCACTTAGGTTGTGGGATGAAGGTATGGCCGGCCCGATCTATAGACCGTGAGGAGAACTCTTCGGGATATGAACAAAGGGCGAATGTGAGGTGCTGGCTCATGCTTTTTTTTTTTTTTTTTTTTTCTGGAATTGTGTCACCGATTGCCATGGAATGTCGGGGTGTCCTCATGGGACATTGATGAGGCTCCGTTTCTGGGGATTTGACCCGATCCCAAGAGTTTGGGGTCATTCTGTGGGAAGGGAGGAGGCCTTTCTTGTTTTTTTGTTTATTTTTTTATTATTATTATTTTTTTTACCTCAGGTGGACCACCAAAAGAGGGATTCAAGAGCAGAGTCCTGGCGAGGGGCGACTGGACAACCAGACCTCTGGTTAACATTGGGACCTAAGAACATGGCAAGCCCCATATGTGGGCTCTTGGTCCAGACACTGAGAGGCCTTCCTTGAGGATAGGTCTCACACTGAGTTTCACAATGTGTTTTTTTGCCCAAGGAGCCCCTCATTCAGGGCGTGGCCTAATGTACCATGCTGGTTTCTCCTACACTGAACGTTGCACAATATGGCAACCACAAGTTTTCTGGCCATGGGGAAGAAGGAGTTCTAATTTCTGCCACACTTTCACTCCTGGACTGTGATTGGATTTAAGGTCTAGGTTCTGAAGCCTGAAAACTGAGCTTGGGAAGAGATGAAGACCTAAGGCCATGGTGTGTCTGATGTGCTCAGTGTTCGGCCAGCTGTTGAGTGTGGGTTGGGAGGTGCAGGCTCAGGCTGTGGCAGACAAGGAATTAGTGCCCAGGCTAGACTGTATCATTGGGATGCAGTCGAGTTTCGTGCAGGATGGTACTCATTTGTGGTTACTGTGTAGCCCCAGAGGGCAACGTTTTTCTTCTGGAGGGAAGACACAGTGCCACATAGTGGCTCCAGAATTCCCAAACTGGAAGGCTTGTGGGCCAGGAGTGTGAGGAAAAAATTCTGAGAACACAAGCCAGACTTAGATTTCGGGGTGAGGGGACGGCAGGCACCCTCTGCAGAGATGATTCGAGATCCCGTATGCCTGAAGACAGAGCTAGGATCAGACGTTGGCTTACGTCGGAGTTTCTGTCCATGACGGCCCCTTCATGAAGGGGACGGTGTCACGAGGACATGGAGGTTTTCCCACGATGGGAATTGTGAGATGCTCCAAACCACAATGATTCCTTCTGTGGGACAGTCGAGACCTGTTGGATGGCTCCAGGACATCCCATAAGGAAGTTATTCAGAGCAGGGTTCTAAGGATGGATGCCTGGGCAGCCTGCCTCCCATTCCAGGTGTCTCATAGCGCCAAGGCAAGTTCGATCTGCTGGATCTAGGGGAGCAACCGAGGCGGGTGTTTTGAAATGGGTGAGTTGAGGATGGGTCATAATGTGCATTTGTGTCCATGTAGACCTTGGAATGGGGTGCTTGATCCGGGGCCTTGAGGGATGTTCATAACCGGAGGTTTTGATGGGTTCTAAAGAGTACGTTTCCTATGTATAGAAGAGAATTGTTTTGATGAGTGCCTAAGGAATCTCCCATATGCTGGTATTGGAAACCAGGACTCTGAGGAGAGATGACTGGAAACAAAAGCAATCGAGATGATTAGGGCATAGGTGCCTGTCCGGTTCAATCTCTTTCCTGAGGATACGTGTCTAAGGATCTGAGGGGATGTAGTTGCTCAGCTTGTGTCAGATCGCCCCTGTTTGTCCTGGGCAGCCTATAATATTGGGATGGCTTCGGGACTTTGGAGTTTCTCCTAATCTATAGGGTTGTGGCCAATGGAATGGGCAGAAATCCCCTGGAGAGGGCAGGCACAGTTCTGAGTTTGGCTCTAGGGGCCCAGCCTTGAGGCTGTGTGGGCCAGGCCTGTGGGGACAAAAGTCTGAAAACACAAACTCTGCTTAGGATTGGGGACATAGGTATGGCACGCCCAATCTACAGACCGTGATAACACTTAGGGATATGAAAAAGGGTGAGTTTGAGGTGCTTGCTCATGTTTTGTCTCTGGATTTGTGTCAACAATGTGGGTGGAATGCTGGCGTGGCCTCATGGGTTGTGGATGGCTTTCCTTCTCTGAGGATTTGACCCGATCCCAAGAGTTTGGGTACATTCTGTGGGATGGGGGGAGTCTTTTCTGTTTTTTATTTTATTTTATTTTATTTTATATTTTATTTTATGGACCTCAAGTGTCCCAATAAAAGAGGGATTCCAGAGCAGAGTCCTTGGGAGGGACAACTGGATATCCCCACCTCTGTTTAAGTTTGGGGGCCTAGGGGCATGGCAAGTCCAATAGGCGGGCTCTTGATTCAGACACTGAGAGGCCTTCCTTGAGGACAGGGCTCATGCTGAGGTTCACAATGCCTATTTGTGCCCAACAAGGCCCTCAAGCAGGGGAAGTGCCTCATGGGCCACGCTAGATTCTTCCACACTGAACGTTGGAGAATATGCCAACCACAAGGTTTCCAGCCATGGCGAAGGAAGAGTTGTGATTTCTGCATCACGTTCACCCCTGGACAGTGTTTGGAGTTTAGGTCTAGGTTCTGAAACCCGAAAAATGAGGTTGGGAAGGGATGAAGACCTAAGGACCTGATGGGTCCAATGAGCTCAGTGTGCGGCCAGCTGTTGAGCGTAGGTCTGGAGGTGTGGGCTCATGCTGTGTCAGACAAGGCATTAGACAGGGTAGACTGCATATTTGGGGTGCAGTCGAGTGGCGTTCAGTTGATCCTTATTCGGGTTTCTAGGTAGCTCCATAAGGCAACGTTTTTCTTCTGGAGGGCAGGCAGTGTGCTGCATTATGGCCCCAGTATTGCCAATCTGTAGGGCTTTTGGGGCAGGGGTGTGAGGACGGTAGTCTGAGAACACAAGCTAGGCTTAGTTTTGGGGGTGAGTGCACAGAAGGCACACTCTGCAGAGCTGAATCAAGATCTCATGCACCTGAAGTCAGGGCGTATATCAGACGTTTGCTCAGGTTGGAGATTCTGTCCATGATGGCCCCTTTATAAAGTGGAGCGTCTCAAGAGGCCATGTAGATTTTCCCACAATGGGAGTTGTGAGATGCTCCAGACTGCAAAGATTCCTTCTGTGGGACACTTGAGACCTGTTGGATGGCACTAGGATGTCCCATGTGGAACGACTCCAGAGTAGGGTTCTAAGGATGGATGCCTGGGCAGCCCGCCTCCCATTCTAGTTGTCTCCTAGCAACAAGGCAGGTTTGATCTGCAGGCCCTGGGGGAGAAACCAAGGGGGTTGAGTTGACATGGACTCTTCCGACAATAGATCATAATGTGGGTTTAAGTCCATGGAGACCTTGGAATGGGGCGCTTGATCCGGGGCCCTGAAAGATTCTCCTAAACAGAGGTTTTTATAGAGCTCCAAAGAGTACATTTCCTATGTGGAGATGAGATTTTTCTGATGAGTGCCTCAGTAATCCCCCGTATTCTGGTATTGGAAACCAGGCCTCTGAGGAGAGATGCCTGGAAACAAAAGCAATGGATCTGATTAGAGCCTAAGTGCCTGTCCAGTTCAATCTTATTCTATGGGGATATCTGTCTCTGGGTCTGAGTGGAGGTAGTTTCCTAACTTGTGAAAGATCATCCCTGTTTGTCCTGGGCAGCCAACACTATTGGGATGGCCTCGGGGAGTTTGGAGGATTCTCCTAATCTATAGGGTTGTGGCCAATGGAAATGGCAGAATTCCCCTGGAGAGGGAAGCCACAGTCCTGAGGTGTGTCTCCAGGGGCCCCAGCTTGGACGGTGTGTGGGCCAGGACTGTGGGGACAGAAGTCTGAAAACACAAACTCAGCTTAGGTTTGGGGATGTATGTATGAAGGCTCGATCTACAGACAGTAAGAATTTTCCGTGCTATGAACAAAGGGCGAGTATGTGGCGCTTGCTCAAGCTTTTGTCTCTGGATTTTGTGTCAACGGTGGCCGTGGAATGTCGGGGTGTCCTCAAGGGCCATGGACAATTCTTTCTCTGGTGATTTGGCCTGATCCCAAGGGTTTGGGATCATTCTGTGGATGGGAAGAGTCCTTTCTGTATTTTTTTTTTTACCTCAGGTGTTCCACCAAATAGGGATTCCAGAGTAGAGCCCTGAGTAGGGGTGACTAGACATCTCGAACTCTGGTTGAGATTGGGGGACTAGGGGCTTGTCAAGCCCCATATGTGGGCTGTTGTTCCAGTCACTAAGAGGCTTTACATGAGGATAGGGCTCACGCTGAGGGTCACAATGTGTGTTTGTGCAAATTGTGGCCCTCAGAGATAGGTGGGGCCTCATAGTCCATGCTGCTTTCTCCTACAATGAACAATGGACAACATGCCAACCACTAGGTTACTTGCCAAGGCGAAGGAGAAGTTCTGATTCTTGCATCACGTTCACTCCTGAGCAGTGACTGGAGATAAGGCCTAGGTTCTGCAGTTGAAAACTGAGGTTGGGTAGAGATGATGGCCTAAAGCCATTGCGGGTGTGATATGCTCTGTGTACGGCCAGCTTTCTGGGTGTTGGACTGGAGGTCTGCCCTCAGGCTGTGTCAGACAGGGCTTTAGTGCACAGGCTAGACTGTATAATTGGGGTATGGTCGCGTGGCATGCAGGTTGTTACTCATTTGGCGTTTCCGGTTAGCCCTATAGGGCAACATTTTTCTTCTGGAGGGCAGGCAGAGTGCTGCATTGTGTCTCCAGAATTGCCAAACTGGAGGGGTGTGGCCAGGATTGTGAGGAAGGAAGTCTGAAAACACAAGCTAGCACGAGTTTTGGGGCCAAGAGCATGGCAGGCCCACTCTGCAGAGGCTGAATCGAGATCTCCTGCAGGTGAGGTCAGGGCGAGTATCAGATGTTGCCTCAAGCTGGAGTTTGTGTCCATGACGGCCCCTTCCTGAAGGGGGTGGGGGCGTCATGAGGCCAGGGAGGTTTCCCTACGCTGGGAGTTGTGAGCTGCTCCAAACTTCAAAGTTTCCTTCTTCAGGACAGTCGAGTACTATTGGATGGTCCCTTGATGCCCCATACAAAAAGACTCGAGAGCAGGGGCCTAAGCATGGATGCCGAGACACGCCAACTCACCTTCCCATTGCCTGGTCGAGACAAGGCACGCTCAATCTGCGGGCTCTTGGGTGAGCTACCCAGAAGGCTGAGTTTAAATGGACTCTCCTGAGGATGAGTCATAATGTGGGTTGGTGGCCATGGAGACCTTGGAATGTGGCAGTAGCTAAGGGACTCTGCAGGATTCTCCAACCCGAAGGGCTTGACACAACTCCAACAAGGAAGCTTCCCATGTGGAGAGGAGAGGTCTTCTGTCTGGTGCCTCAGGAAAGCCCCGTATGCTGGTCTTCGAACCCAGGCCTCTGAGGAGTGATACCTGGACACCAAAGCAAGAGTTCATAATAGGGCCTAGGGGCCTGTCTGGTTCAATCTTCTGTCTCTGCGGATATCTGTCTATGTGTCTGCATGGAGGTAGTAGTTGCTCAGCTTGTGTCATAATGCCCCTATTTGTCCAGTGCGGCTTGCGGTAGTGGGATGTCCTTGGGGACCTTGAGGTTTCTACTATTTTGTAGAGTTGTGGCCAATGGAATGGGCAGTTTCTTAGGAGAGAGCAGGCACAGTTCTGTGGTGTGGCTCCAGAGACCCCAGCCTGGAGTCTGTGTGGGCCATGGCTGTGCAGACAGACATCCAAAAACCCTAACTCAGCTCAGGTTTGGGGCCGAGGTTACGGCAGGCCTGATCTACAGTCCATGAGGGGAGCTCCTCTGGATATGAAAGAAGGGTGAGAGGGAGGCAGTCGCTCAGGCTTTTGTCTCTGGATGTTTTGTCCACAGTGGCCGTTTAATGTAGGAGTTGCCTCATGGGTCGTAGAAGTCTCCCTCTCTGGTAGTTTGTCCAGCCCCCAAGAGTTTGAGGTCATTCTGTGGGAAGGGAAGTGTCCTGTTTTCTGCTTCATGTGTCCCCCCAGTAGAGGGATTCTAGAGCATAGCAGTGGGTACTGACAACTGGAATACTCGCCCTCTGGTTAAGCCTGGGGGCCTATGGATATGACAAGCCCCATATGCAGGATCTTGGTCCAGCCACTGAGAGGCGTTACGTTAATACGGGACTCACGCTGCAGGTCACAATGTATGTCTGTGCCCTAGGCGGCCCTCAAGCACTGGCATGGCCTTTCAGACAATGCAGGTTTTCCCACATTGCTGAAGCCTGAAAACCGAGGTTGGGAAGAGATGACGACCTACAGCCATAGCGGGTCCTATGTGTCCAGGTTGGGGCCAGCTGTCTGGGTGTCGTTTGGGATGTCTTGTCTCAGGCTGTGCCAGACAGGGCATTAGTATACAGGGTAGGCTGTATAATTGCTTTACAATCGAGTGGCATGCATTAGAAAATCATTTGGGGTTTCTTATTAGCAGCATAGGGCAAAGTTTTTCTTCTGGAGGGCAGGCAGAGTGCTGCATTGTGGCATCGGAATTCCCAAACTGGAGGGCTTGTGGGCCAGGAGAGTGAGGACGGAAGTCTGAGAACACAAGCTAGGCTTAGGTTTCGGGGCAAGGACATGGCAGGCACACTCTGCAGAGCTGAATTGAGATCTCATGCGTCTGAAGTCAGGTCGAGGATCAGACTTTGGCTCAGGTTTGAGTTTCTGTCCATGTTGGTCTCTTCATGAAGGGGGGATATTATGAGCCCATGGGGGTTTTCCCACTATTGGAGTAGTGAGATGCTCCAAACCACAAGGATTCCTTCTGTGGGACAATTAAGATTTGTTGGATGGCTCCAGGACGTCTTATAAGGTATTTTTCCAGAACAGGGTTCTAAGTATGGATGCCTGGGCAGCCAGCCTCACATTCCAATTGTCTCCTAGCAACAAGAAACGTTTGATCTGCTGGCTTGGGGTAGCAACAGAGGGGGCTGAGTTGAAATGGACTTTCCTGAGGATGGTCTTAATGTTGGTTTGAGTCCATGGAGACCTTGGTATGGGGCAGTGGCACCAGGGCCCTGAAGGATTCTCCTAACCAGAGGTTATGACAAAGCTCCAATGAGCAAGTTTTCCATGGGGAGACGAGATTTGTTCTTATTGGTGCCTCAGGAAACCACCATATGCTGGTATTGGAAACGAGGCCTCTGAGGAGAGATGCCTGGAAACCAAAGCAATGGATCTGATTAGGGCCTAGGGGCCTGTCCGGTTCAATATTCTTCTCTGGGGCATCTGTTGTCTGAGTGGAGGTAGTTGCTCAGCTGGTTTGAGATCACCCCTGTTTGTCCTGGGCGGCCTACACTATTGGGATGGCCTCGGTGACTTTGGAGGTTTTTCCTCATTTGCAAGGTTGTGGCCAATGGAATGGGAAGAATTCCCTTGAAAGGGAAGCACAGTCCTGAGGTGTGGCTCCAGGGACCCAAGTGTGGAGCGTGTGTGGTCCAGGGCTATTTGGACAAAAGTCTGAAAACACAAACTCCACTTAGGTTGTGGGATGAAGGTATGGCCGGCCCGATCTATAGACCGTGAGGAGAACTCTTCGGGATATGAACAAAGGGCGATGTGAGGTGCTGGCTCATGCTTTTTTTTTTTTTTTTTTTTTTCTGGAATTGTGTCACCGATTGCCATGGAATGTCGGGGTGTCCTCATGGGCCATTGATGAGGCTCCCTTTCTGGGGATTTGACCCGATCCCAAGAGTTTGGGGTCATTCTGTGGGAAGGGAGGAGGCCTTTCTTGTTTTTTTGTTTATTTTTTTATTATTATTATTTTTTTTACCTAAGGTGGACCACCAAAAGAGGGATTCAAGAGCAGAGTCCTGGCGAGGGGCAACTGGACAACCAGACCTCTGGTTAACATCGGGACCTAAGAACATGGCAAGCCCCATATGTGGGCTCTTGGTCCAGACACTGAGAGGCCTTCCTTGAGGATAGGTCTCACACTGAGTTTCACAATGTGTTTTTGTGCCCAAGGAGCCCCTCATTCAGGGCGTGGCCTAATGTACCATGCTGGTTTCTCCTACACTGAACGTTGCACAATATGGCAACCACAAGTTTTCTGGCCATGGGGAAGAAGGAGTTCTAATTTCTGCCACAATTTCACTCCTGGACTGTGATTGGATTTAAGGTCTAGGTTCTGAAGCCTGAAAACTGAGGTTGGGAAGAGATGAAGACCTAAGGCCATGGTGTGTCTGATGTGCTCAGTGTTCGGCCAGCTGTTGAGTGTGGGTTGGGAGGTGCAGGCTCAGGCTGTGGCAGACAGGGAATTAGTGCCCAGGCTAGACTGTATCATTGGGATGCAGTCGAGTTTCGTGCAGGATGGTACTCATTTGTGGTTACTGGGTAGCCCCAGAGGGCAACGTTTTTCTTCTGGAGGGAAGACACAGTGCCACATAGTGGCTCCAGAATTCCCAAACTGGAAGGCTTGTGGGCCAGGAGTGTGAGGAAAAAATTCTGAGAACACAAGCCAGACTTAGATTTCGGGGTGAGGGGACGGCAGGCACCCTCTGCAGAGATGATTCGAGATCCCGTATGCCTGAAGACAGAGCTAGGATCAGACGTTGGCTTACGTCGGAGTTTCTGTCCATGACGGCCCCTTCATGAAGGGGACGGTGTCACGAGGACATGGAGGTTTTCCCACGATGGGAATTGTGAGATGCTCCAAACCACAATGATTCCTTCTGTGGGACAGTCGAGACCTGTTGGATGGCTCCAGGACATCCCATAAGGAAGTTATTCAGAGCAGGGTTCTAAGGATGGATGCCTGGGCAGCCTGCCTCCCATTCCAGGTGTCTCATAGCGCCAAGGCAAGTTCGATCTGCTGGATCTAGGGGAGCAACCGAGGCGGGTGTTTTGAAATGGGTGAGTTGAGGATGGGTCATAATGTGCATTTGTGTCCATGTAGACCTTGGAATGGGGTGCTTGATCCGGGGCCTTGAGGGATGTTCATAACCGGAGGTTTTGATGGGTTCTAAAGAGTACGTTTCCTATGTATAGAAGAGAATTGTTTTGATGAGTGCCTAAGGAATCTCCCATATGCTGGTATTGGAAACCAGGACTCTGAGGAGAGATGACTGGAAACAAAAGCAATCGAGATGATTAGGGCATAGGTGCCTGTCCGGTTCAATCTCTTTCCTGAGGATACGTGTCTAAGGATCTGAGGGGATGTAGCTGCTCAGCTTGTGTCAGATCGCCCCTGTTTGTCCTGGGCAGCCTATAATATTGGGATGGCTTCGGGACTTTGGAGTTTCTCCTAATCTATAGGGTTGTGGCCAATGGAATGGGCAGAAATCCCCTGGAGAGGGCAGGCACAGTTCTGAGTTTGGCTCTAGGGGCCCAGCCTTGAGGCTGTGTGGGCCAGGCCTGTGGGGACAAAAGTCTGAAAACACAAACTCTGCTTAGGATTGGGGACATAGGTATGGCACGCCCAATCTACAGACCGTGATAACACTTAGGGATATGAAAAAGGGTGAGTTTGAGGTGCTTGCTCATGTTTTGTCTCTGGATTTGTGTCAACAATGTGGGTGGAATGCTGGCGTGGCCTCATGGGTTGTGGATGGCTTTCCTTCTCTGAGGATTTGACCCGATCCCAAGAGTTTGGGTACATTCTGTGGGATGGGGGGAGTCTTTTCTGTTTTTTATTTTATTTTATTTTATATTTTATTTTATGGACCTCAAGTGTCCCAATAAAAGAGGGATTCCAGAGCAGAGTCCTTGGGAGGGACAACTGGATATCCCCACCTCTGTTTAAGTTTGGGGGCCTAGGGGCATGGCAAGTCCAATAGGCGGGCTCTTGATTCAGACACTGAGAGGCCTTCCTTGAGGACAGGGCTCATGCTGAGGTTCACAATGCCTATTTGTGCCCAACAAGGCCCTCAAGCAGGGGAAGTGCCTCATGGGCCACGCTAGATTCTTCCACACTGAACGTTGGAGAATATGCCAACCACAAGGTTTCCAGCCATGGCGAAGGAAGAGTTGTGATTTCTGCATCACGTTCACCCCTGGACAGTGTTTGGAGTTTAGGTCTAGGTTCTGAAACCCGAAAAATGAGGTTGGGAAGGGATGAAGACCTAAGGACCTGATGGGTCCAATGAGCTCAGTGTGCGGCCAGCTGTTGAGCGTAGGTCTGGAGGTGTGGGCTCATGCTGTGTCAGACAAGGCATTAGACAGGGTAGACTGCATATTTGGGGTGCAGTCGAGTGGCGTTCAGTTGATCCTTATTCGGGTTTCTAGGTAGCTCCATAAGGCAACGTTTTTCTTCTGGAGGGCAGGCAGTGTGCTGCATTATGGCCCCAGTATTGCCAATCTGTAGGGCTTTTGGGGCAGGGGTGTGAGGACGGTAGTCTGAGAACACAAGCTAGGCTTAGTTTTGGGGGTGAGTGCACAGAAGGCACACTCTGCAGAGCTGAATCAAGATCTCATGCACCTGAAGTCAGGGCGAATATCAGACGTTTGCTCAGGTCGGAGTTTCTGTCCATGATGGCCCCTTTATAAAGTGGAGCGTCTCAAGAGGCCATGTAGATTTTCCCACAATGGGAGTTGTGAGATGCTCCAGACTGCAAAGATTCCTTCTGTGGGACACTTGAGACCTGTTGGATGGCACTAGGATGTCCCATGTGGAACGACTCCAGAGTAGGGTTCTAAGGATGGATGCCTGGGCAGCCCGCCTCCCATTCTAGTTGTCTCCTAGCAACAAGGCAGGTTTGATCTGCAGGCCCTGGGGGAGAAACCAAGGGGGTTGAGTTGACATGGACTCTCCCGACAATAGATCATAATGTGGGTTTAAGTCCATGGAGACCTTGGAATGGGGCGCTTGATCCGGGGCCCTGAAAGATTCTCCTAAACAGAGGTTTTTATAGAGCTCCAAAGAGTACATTTCCTATGTGGAGATGAGATTTTTCTGATGAGTGCCTCAGTAATCCCCCGTATTCTGGTATTGGAAACCAGGCCTCTGAGGAGAGATGCCTGGAAACAAAAGCAATGGATCTGATTAGAGCCTAAGTGCCTGTCCAGTTCAATCTCATTCTATGGGGATATCTGTCTCTGGGTCTGAGTGGAGGTAGTTTCCTAACTTGTGAAAGATCATCCCTGTTTGTCCTGGGCAGCCAACACTATTGGGATAGCCTCGGGGAGTTTGGAGGATTCTCCTAATCTATAGGGTTGTGGACAATGGAGATGGCAGAATTCCCCTGGAGAGGGAAGCCACAGTCCTGAGGTGTGTCTCCAGGGGCCCCAGCTTGGACGGTGTGTGGGCCAGGACTGTGGGGACAGAAGTCTGAAAACACAAACTCAGCTTAGGTTTGGGGATGTATGTATGAAGGCTCGATCTACAGACAGTAAGAATTTTCCGTGCTATGAACAAAGGGCGAGTATGTGGCGCTTGCTCAAGCTTTTGTCTCTGGATTTTGTGTCAACGGTGGCCGTGGAATGTCGGGGTGTCCTCAAGGGCCATGGACAATTCTTTCTCTGGTGATTTGGCCTGATCACAAGGGGTTGGGATCATTCTGTGGATGGGAAGAGTCCTTTCTGTATTTTTTTTTTTTTTACCTCAGGTGTTCCACCAAATAGGGATTCCAGAGTAGAGCCCTGAGTAGGGGTGACTAGACATCTCGAACTCTGGTTGAGATTGGGGGACTAGGGGCTTGGCAAGCCCCATATGTGGGCTGTTGTTCCAGTCACTAAGAGGCTTTACATGAGGATAGGGCTCACGCTGAGGGTCACAATGTGTGTTTGTGCAAATTGTGGCCCTCAGGGATAGGTGGGGCCTCATAGTCCATGCTGCTTTCTCCTACTATGAACAATGGACAACATGCCAACCACTAGGTTACTTGCCAAGGCGAAGGAGAAGTTCTGATTCTTGCATCACGTTCACTCCTTAGCAGTGAGTGGAGATAAGGCCTAGGTTCTGCAGGTGAAAACTGAGGTTGGGTAGAGATGATGGCCTAAAGCCATTGTGGGTGTGATATGCTCTGTGTACGGCCAGCTTTCTGGGTGTTGGACTGGAGGTCTGCCCTCAGGCTGTGTCAGACAGGGCTTTAGTGCACAGGCTAGACTGTATAATTGGGGTATGGTCGCGTGGCATGCAGGTTGTTACTCATTTGGCGTTTCCGGTTAGCCCTATAGGGCAACATTTTTCTTCTGGAGGGCAGGCAGAGTGCTGCATTGTGTCTCCAGAATTGCCAAACTGGAGGGGTGTGGCCAGGATTGTGAGGAAGGAAGTCTGAAAACACAAGCTAGCACGAGTTTTGGGGCCAAGAGCATGGCAGGCCCACTCTGCAGAGGCTGAATCGAGATCTCCTGCAGGTGAGGTCAGGGCGAGTATCAGATGTTGCCTCAAGCTGGAGTTTGTGTCCATGACGGCCCCTTCCTGAAGGGGGTGGGGGCGTCATGAGGCCAGGGAGGTTTCCCTACGCTGGGAGTTGTGAGCTGCTCCAAACTTCAAAGTTTCCTTCTTCAGGACAGTCGAGTACTATTGGATGGTCCCTTGATGCCCCATACAAAAAGACTCGAGAGCAGGGGCCTAAGCATGGATGCCGAGACACGCCAACTCACCTTCCCATTGCCTGGTCGAGACAAGGCACGCTCAATCTGCGGGCTCTTGGGTGAGCTACCCAGAAGGCTGAGTTTAAATGGACTCTCCTGAGGATGAGTCATAATGTGGGTTGGTGGCCATGGAGACCTTGGAATGTGGCAGTAGCTAAGGGACTCTGCAGGATTCTCCAACCCGAAGGGCTTGACACAACTCCAACAAGGAAGCTTCCCATGTGGAGAGGAGAGGTCTTCTGTCTGGTGCCTCAGGAAAGCCCCGTATGCTGGTCTTCGAACCCAGGCCTCTGAGGAGTGATACCTGGACACCAAAGCAAGAGTTCATAATAGGGCCTAGGGGCCTGTCTGGTTCAATCTTCTGTCTCTGCGGATATCTGTCTATGTGTCTGCATGGAGGTAGTAGTTGCTCAGCTTGTGTCATAATGCCCCTATTTGTCCAGTGCGGCTTGCGGTAGTGGGATGTCCTTGGGGACCTTGAGGTTTCTACTATTTTGTAGAGTTGTGGCCAATGGAATGGGCAGTTTCTTAGGAGAGAGCAGGCACAGTTCTGTGGTGTGGCTCCAGAGACCCCAGCCTGGAGTCTGTGTGGGCCATGGCTGTGCAGACAGACATCCAAAAACCCTAACTCAGCTCAGGTTTGGGGCCGAGGTTACGGCAGGCCTGATCTACAGTCCATGAGGGGAGCTCCTCTGGATATGAAAGAAGGGTGAGAGGGAGGCAGTCGCTCAGGCTTTTGTCTCTGGATGTTTTGTCCACAGTGGCCGTTTAATGTAGGAGTTGCCTCATGGGTCGTAGAAGTCTCCCTCTCTGGTAGTTTGTCCAGCCCCCAAGAGTTTGAGGTCATTCTGTGGGAAGGGAAGTGTCCTGTTTTCTGCTTCATGTGTCCCCCCAGTAGAGGGATTCTAGAGCATAGCAGTGGGTACTGACAACTGGAATACTCGCCCTCTGGTTAAGCCTGGGGGCCTATGGATATGACAAGCCCCATATGCAGGATCTTGGTCCAGCCACTGAGAGGCGTTACGTTAATACGGGACTCACGCTGCAGGTCACAATGTATGTCTGTGCCCTAGGCGGCCCTCAAGCACTGGCATGGCCTTTCAGACAATGCAGGTTTTCCCACATTGCTGAAGCCTGAAAACCGAGGTTGGGAAGAGATGACGACCTACAGCCATAGCGGGTCCTATGTGTCCAGGTTGGGGCCAGCTGTCTGGGTGTCGTTTGGGATGTCTTGTCTCAGGCTGTGCCAGACAGGGCATTAGTATACAGGGTAGGCTGTATAATTGCTTTACAATCGAGTGGCATGCATTAGAAAATCATTTGGGGTTTCTTATTAGCAGCATAGGGCAAAGTTTTTCTTCTGGAGGGCAGGCAGAGTGCTGCATTGTGGCATCGGAATTCCCAAACTGGAGGGCTTGTGGGCCAGGAGAGTGAGGACGGAAGTCTGAGAACACAAGCTAGGCTTAGGTTTCGGGGCAAGGACATGGCAGGCACACTCTGCAGAGCTGAATTGAGATCTCATGCGTCTGAAGTCAGGTCGAGGATCAGACTTTGGCTCAGGTTTGAGTTTCTGTCCATGTTGGTCTCTTCATGAAGGGGGGATATTATGAGCCCATGGGGGTTTTCCCACTATTGGAGTAGTGAGATGCTCCAAACCACAAGGATTCCTTCTGTGGGACAATTAAGATTTGTTGGATGGCTCCAGGACGTCTTATAAGGTATTTTTCCAGAACAGGGTTCTAAGTATGGATGCCTGGGCAGCCAGCCTCACATTCCAATTGTCTCCTAGCAACAAGAAACGTTTGATCTGCTGGCTTGGGGTAGCAACAGAGGGGGCTGAGTTGAAATGGACTTTCCTGAGGATGGTCTTAATGTTGGTTTGAGTCCATGGAGACCTTGGTATGGGGCAGTGGCACCAGGGCCCTGAAGGATTCTCCTAACCAGAGGTTATGACAAAGCTCCAATGAGCAAGTTTTCCATGGGGAGACGAGATTTGTTCTTATTGGTGCCTCAGGAAACCACCATATGCTGGTATTGGAAACGAGGCCTCTGAGGAGAGATGCCTGGAAACCAAAGCAATGGATCTGATTAGGGCCTAGGGGCCTGTCCGGTTCAATATTCTTCTCTGGGGCATCTGTTGTCTGAGTGGAGGTAGTTGCTCAGCTGGTTTGAGATCACCCCTGTTTGTCCTGGGCGGCCTACACTATTGGGATGGCCTCGGTGACTTTGGAGGTTTTTCCTCATTTGCAAGGTTGTGGCCAATGGAATGGGAAGAATTCCCTTGAAAGGGAAGCACAGTCCTGAGGTGTGGCTCCAGGGACCCAAGTGTGGAGCGTGTGTGGTCCAGGGCTATTTGGACAAAAGTCTGAAAACACAAACTCCACTTAGGTTGTGGGATGAAGGTATGGCCGGCCCGATCTATAGACCGTGAGGAGAACTCTTCGGGATATGAACAAAGGGCGATGTGAGGTGCTGGCTCATGCTTTTTTTTTTTTTTTTTTTTTCTGGAATTGTGTCACCGATTGCCATGGAATGTCGGGGTGTCCTCATGGGCCATTGATGAGGCTCCCTTTCTGGGGATTTGACCCGATCCCAAGAGTTTGGGGTCATTCTGTGGGAAGGGAGGAGGCCTTTCTTGTTTTTTTGTTTATTTTTTTATTATTATTATTTTTTTTACCTAAGGTGGACCACCAAAAGAGGGATTCAAGAGCAGAGTCCTGGCGAGGGGCAACTGGACAACCAGACCTCTGGTTAACATCGGGACCTAAGAACATGGCAAGCCCCATATGTGGGCTCTTGGTCCAGACACTGAGAGGCCTTCCTTGAGGATAGGTCTCACACTGAGTTTCACAATGTGTTTTTGTGCCCAAGGAGCCCCTCATTCAGGGCGTGGCCTAATGTACCATGCTGGTTTCTCCTACACTGAACGTTGCACAATATGGCAACCACAAGTTTTCTGGCCATGGGGAAGAAGGAGTTCTAATTTCTGCCACAATTTCACTCCTGGACTGTGATTGGATTTAAGGTCTAGGTTCTGAAGCCTGAAAACTGAGGTTGGGAAGAGATGAAGACCTAAGGCCATGGTGTGTCTGATGTGCTCAGTGTTCGGCCAGCTGTTGAGTGTGGGTTGGGAGGTGCAGGCTCAGGCTGTGGCAGACAGGGAATTAGTGCCCAGGCTAGACTGTATCATTGGGATGCAGTCGAGTTTCGTGCAGGATGGTACTCATTTGTGGTTACTGGGTAGCCCCAGAGGGCAACGTTTTTCTTCTGGAGGGAAGACACAGTGCCACATAGTGGCTCCAGAATTCCCAAACTGGAAGGCTTGTGGGCCAGGAGTGTGAGGAAAAAATTCTGAGAACACAAGCCAGACTTAGATTTCGGGGTGAGGGGACGGCAGGCACCCTCTGCAGAGATGATTCGAGATCCCGTATGCCTGAAGACAGAGCTAGGATCAGACGTTGGCTTACGTCGGAGTTTCTGTCCATGACGGCCCCTTCATGAAGGGGACGGTGTCACGAGGACATGGAGGTTTTCCCACGATGGGAATTGTGAGATGCTCCAAACCACAATGATTCCTTCTGTGGGACAGTCGAGACCTGTTGGATGGCTCCAGGACATCCCATAAGGAAGTTATTCAGAGCAGGGTTCTAAGGATGGATGCCTGGGCAGCCTGCCTCCCATTCCAGGTGTCTCATAGCGCCAAGGCAAGTTCGATCTGCTGGATCTAGGGGAGCAACCGAGGCGGGTGTTTTGAAATGGGTGAGTTGAGGATGGGTCATAATGTGCATTTGTGTCCATGTAGACCTTGGAATGGGGTGCTTGATCCGGGGCCTTGAGGGATGTTCATAACCGGAGGTTTTGATGGGTTCTAAAGAGTACGTTTCCTATGTATAGAAGAGAATTGTTTTGATGAGTGCCTAAGGAATCTCCCATATGCTGGTATTGGAAACCAGGACTCTGAGGAGAGATGACTGGAAACAAAAGCAATCGAGATGATTAGGGCATAGGTGCCTGTCCGGTTCAATCTCTTTCCTGAGGATACGTGTCTAAGGATCTGAGGGGATGTAGCTGCTCAGCTTGTGTCAGATCGCCCCTGTTTGTCCTGGGCAGCCTATAATATTGGGATGGCTTCGGGACTTTGGAGTTTCTCCTAATCTATAGGGTTGTGGCCAATGGAATGGGCAGAAATCCCCTGGAGAGGGCAGGCACAGTTCTGAGTTTGGCTCTAGGGGCCCAGCCTTGAGGCTGTGTGGGCCAGGCCTGTGGGGACAAAAGTCTGAAAACACAAACTCTGCTTAGGATTGGGGACATAGGTATGGCACGCCCAATCTACAGACCGTGATAACACTTAGGGATATGAAAAAGGGTGAGTTTGAGGTGCTTGCTCATGTTTTGTCTCTGGATTTGTGTCAACAATGTGGGTGGAATGCTGGCGTGGCCTCATGGGTTGTGGATGGCTTTCCTTCTCTGAGGATTTGACCCGATCCCAAGAGTTTGGGTACATTCTGTGGGATGGGGGGAGTCTTTTCTGTTTTTTATTTTATTTTATTTTATATTTTATTTTATGGACCTCAAGTGTCCCAATAAAAGAGGGATTCCAGAGCAGAGTCCTTGGGAGGGACAACTGGATATCCCCACCTCTGTTTAAGTTTGGGGGCCTAGGGGCATGGCAAGTCCAATAGGCGGGCTCTTGATTCAGACACTGAGAGGCCTTCCTTGAGGACAGGGCTCATGCTGAGGTTCACAATGCCTATTTGTGCCCAACAAGGCCCTCAAGCAGGGGAAGTGCCTCATGGGCCACGCTAGATTCTTCCACACTGAACGTTGGAGAATATGCCAACCACAAGGTTTCCAGCCATGGCGAAGGAAGAGTTGTGATTTCTGCATCACGTTCACCCCTGGACAGTGTTTGGAGTTTAGGTCTAGGTTCTGAAACCCGAAAAATGAGGTTGGGAAGGGATGAAGACCTAAGGACCTGATGGGTCCAATGAGCTCAGTGTGCGGCCAGCTGTTGAGCGTAGGTCTGGAGGTGTGGGCTCATGCTGTGTCAGACAAGGCATTAGACAGGGTAGACTGCATATTTGGGGTGCAGTCGAGTGGCGTTCAGTTGATCCTTATTCGGGTTTCTAGGTAGCTCCATAAGGCAACGTTTTTCTTCTGGAGGGCAGGCAGTGTGCTGCATTATGGCCCCAGTATTGCCAATCTGTAGGGCTTTTGGGGCAGGGGTGTGAGGACGGTAGTCTGAGAACACAAGCTAGGCTTAGTTTTGGGGGTGAGTGCACAGAAGGCACACTCTGCAGAGCTGAATCAAGATCTCATGCACCTGAAGTCAGGGCGTATATCAGACGTTTGCTCAGGTTGGAGATTCTGTCCATGATGGCCCCTTTATAAAGTGGAGCGTCTCAAGAGGCCATGTAGATTTTCCCACAATGGGAGTTGTGAGATGCTCCAGACTGCAAAGATTCCTTCTGTGGGACACTTGAGACCTGTTGGATGGCACTAGGATGTCCCATGTGGAACGACTCCAGAGTAGGGTTCTAAGGATGGATGCCTGGGCAGCCCGCCTCCCATTCTAGTTGTCTCCTAGCAACAAGGCAGGTTTGATCTGCAGGCCCTGGGGGAGAAACCAAGGGGGTTGAGTTGACATGGACTCTTCCGACAATAGATCATAATGTGGGTTTAAGTCCATGGAGACCTTGGAATGGGGCGCTTGATCCGGGGCCCTGAAAGATTCTCCTAAACAGAGGTTTTTATAGAGCTCCAAAGAGTACATTTCCTATGTGGAGATGAGATTTTTCTGATGAGTGCCTCAGTAATCCCCCGTATTCTGGTATTGGAAACCAGGCCTCTGAGGAGAGATGCCTGGAAACAAAAGCAATGGATCTGATTAGAGCCTAAGTGCCTGTCCAGTTCAATCTTATTCTATGGGGATATCTGTCTCTGGGTCTGAGTGGAGGTAGTTTCCTAACTTGTGAAAGATCATCCCTGTTTGTCCTGGGCAGCCAACACTATTGGGATGGCCTCGGGGAGTTTGGAGGATTCTCCTAATCTATAGGGTTGTGGCCAATGGAAATGGCAGAATTCCCCTGGAGAGGGAAGCCACAGTCCTGAGGTGTGTCTCCAGGGGCCCCAGCTTGGACGGTGTGTGGGCCAGGACTGTGGGGACAGAAGTCTGAAAACACAAACTCAGCTTAGGTTTGGGGATGTATGTATGAAGGCTCGATCTACAGACAGTAAGAATTTTCCGTGCTATGAACAAAGGGCGAGTATGTGGCGCTTGCTCAAGCTTTTGTCTCTGGATTTTGTGTCAACGGTGGCCGTGGAATGTCGGGGTGTCCTCAAGGGCCATGGACAATTCTTTCTCTGGTGATTTGGCCTGATCCCAAGGGGTTGGGATCATTCTGTGGATGGGAAGAGTCCTTTCTGTATTTTTTTTTTTACCTCAGGTGTTCCACCAAATAGGGATTCCAGAGTAGAGCCCTGAGTAGGGGTGACTAGACATCTCGAACTCTGGTTGAGATTGGGGGACTAGGGGCTTGTCAAGCCCCATATGTGGGCTGTTGTTCCAGTCACTAAGAGGCTTTACATGAGGATAGGGCTCACGCTGAGGGTCACAATGTGTGTTTGTGCAAATTGTGGCCCTCAGAGATAGGTGGGGCCTCATAGTCCATGCTGCTTTCTCCTACAATGAACAATGGACAACATGCCAACCACTAGGTTACTTGCCAAGGCGAAGGAGAAGTTCTGATTCTTGCATCACGTTCACTCCTGAGCAGTGACTGGAGATAAGGCCTAGGTTCTGCAGTTGAAAACTGAGGTTGGGTAGAGATGATGGCCTAAAGCCATTGCGGGTGTGATATGCTCTGTGTACGGCCAGCTTTCTGGGTGTTGGACTGGAGGTCTGCCCTCAGGCTGTGTCAGACAGGGCTTTAGTGCACAGGCTAGACTGTATAATTGGGGTATGGTCGCGTGGCATGCAGGTTGTTACTCATTTGGTGTTTCCGGTTAGCCCTATAGGGCAACATTTTTCTTCTGGAGGGCAGGCAGAGTGCTGCATTGTGTCTCCAGAATTGCCAAACTGGAGGGGTGTGGCCAGGATTGTGAGGAAGGAAGTCTGAAAACACAAGCTAGCACGAGTTTTGGGGCCAAGAGCATGGCAGGCCCACTCTGCAGAGGCTGAATCGAGATCTCCTGCAGGTGAGGTCAGGGCGAGTATCAGATGTTGCCTCAAGCTGGAGTTTGTGTCCATGACGGCCCCTTCCTGAAGGGGGTGGGGGCGTCATGAGGCCAGGGAGGTTTCCCTACGCTGGGAGTTGTGAGCTGCTCCAAACTTCAAAGTTTCCTTCTTCAGGACAGTCGAGTACTATTGGATGGTCCCTTGATGCCCCATACAAAAAGACTCGAGAGCAGGGGCCTAAGCATGGATGCCGAGACACGCCAACTCACCTTCCCATTGCCTGGTCGAGACAAGGCACGCTCAATCTGCGGGCTCTTGGGTGAGCTACCCAGAAGGCTGAGTTTAAATGGACTCTCCTGAGGATGAGTCATAATGTGGGTTGGTGGCCATGGAGACCTTGGAATGTGGCAGTAGCTAAGGGACTCTGCAGGATTCTCCAACCCGAAGGGCTTGACACAACTCCAACAAGGAAGCTTCCCATGTGGAGAGGAGAGGTCTTCTGTCTGGTGCCTCAGGAAAGCCCCGTATGCTGGTCTTCGAACCCAGGCCTCTGAGGAGTGATACCTGGACACCAAAGCAAGAGTTCATAATAGGGCCTAGGGGCCTGTCTGGTTCAATCTTCTGTCTCTGCGGATATCTGTCTATGTGTCTGCATGGAGGTAGTAGTTGCTCAGCTTGTGTCATAATGCCCCTATTTGTCCAGTGCGGCTTGCGGTAGTGGGATGTCCTTGGGGACCTTGAGGTTTCTACTATTTTGTAGAGTTGTGGCCAATGGAATGGGCAGTTTCTTAGGAGAGAGCAGGCACAGTTCTGTGGTGTGGCTCCAGAGACCCCAGCCTGGAGTCTGTGTGGGCCATGGCTGTGCAGACAGACATCCAAAAACCCTAACTCAGCTCAGGTTTGGGGCCGAGGTTACGGCAGGCCTGATCTACAGTCCATGAGGGGAGCTCCTCTGGATATGAAAGAAGGGTGAGAGGGAGGCAGTCGCTCAGGCTTTTGTCTCTGGATGTTTTGTCCACAGTGGCCGTTTAATGTAGGAGTTGCCTCATGGGTCGTAGAAGTCTCCCTCTCTGGTAGTTTGTCCAGCCCCCAAGAGTTTGAGGTCATTCTGTGGGAAGGGAAGTGTCCTGTTTTCTGCTTCATGTGTCCCCCCAGTAGAGGGATTCTAGAGCATAGCAGTGGGTACTGACAACTGGAATACTCGCCCTCTGGTTAAGCCTGGGGGCCTATGGATATGACAAGCCCCATATGCAGGATCTTGGTCCAGCCACTGAGAGGCGTTACGTTAATACGGGACTCACGCTGCAGGTCACAATGTATGTCTGTGCCCTAGGCGGCCCTCAAGCACTGGCATGGCCTTTCAGACAATGCAGGTTTTCCCACATTGCTGAAGCCTGAAAACCGAGGTTGGGAAGAGATGACGACCTACAGCCATAGCGGGTCCTATGTGTCCAGGTTGGGGCCAGCTGTCTGGGTGTCGTTTGGGATGTCTTGTCTCAGGCTGTGCCAGACAGGGCATTAGTATACAGGGTAGGCTGTATAATTGCTTTACAATCGAGTGGCATGCATTAGAAAATCATTTGGGGTTTCTTATTAGCAGCATAGGGCAAAGTTTTTCTTCTGGAGGGCAGGCAGAGTGCTGCATTGTGGCATCGGAATTCCCAAACTGGAGGGCTTGTGGGCCAGGAGAGTGAGGACGGAAGTCTGAGAACACAAGCTAGGCTTAGGTTTCGGGGCAAGGACATGGCAGGCACACTCTGCAGAGCTGAATTGAGATCTCATGCGTCTGAAGTCAGGTCGAGGATCAGACTTTGGCTCAGGTTTGAGTTTCTGTCCATGTTGGTCTCTTCATGAAGGGGGGATATTATGAGCCCATGGGGGTTTTCCCACTATTGGAGTAGTGAGATGCTCCAAACCACAAGGATTCCTTCTGTGGGACAATTAAGATTTGTTGGATGGCTCCAGGACGTCTTATAAGGTATTTTTCCAGAACAGGGTTCTAAGTATGGATGCCTGGGCAGCCAGCCTCACATTCCAATTGTCTCCTAGCAACAAGAAACGTTTGATCTGCTGGCTTGGGGTAGCAACAGAGGGGGCTGAGTTGAAATGGACTTTCCTGAGGATGGTCTTAATGTTGGTTTGAGTCCATGGAGACCTTGGTATGGGGCAGTGGCACCAGGGCCCTGAAGGATTCTCCTAACCAGAGGTTATGACAAAGCTCCAATGAGCAAGTTTTCCATGGGGAGACGAGATTTGTTCTTATTGGTGCCTCAGGAAACCACCATATGCTGGTATTGGAAACGAGGCCTCTGAGGAGAGATGCCTGGAAACCAAAGCAATGGATCTGATTAGGGCCTAGGGGCCTGTCCGGTTCAATATTCTTCTCTGGGGCATCTGTTGTCTGAGTGGAGGTAGTTGCTCAGCTGGTTTGAGATCACCCCTGTTTGTCCTGGGCGGCCTACACTATTGGGATGGCCTCGGTGACTTTGGAGGTTTTTCCTCATTTGCAAGGTTGTGGCCAATGGAATGGGAAGAATTCCCTTGAAAGGGAAGCACAGTCCTGAGGTGTGGCTCCAGGGACCCAAGTGTGGAGCGTGTGTGGTCCAGGGCTATTTGGACAAAAGTCTGAAAACACAAACTCCACTTAGGTTGTGGGATGAAGGTATGGCCGGCCCGATCTATAGACCGTGAGGAGAACTCTTCGGGATATGAACAAAGGGCGATGTGAGGTGCTGGCTCATGCTTTTTTTTTTTTTTTTTTTTTCTGGAATTGTGTCACCGATTGCCATGGAATGTCGGGGTGTCCTCATGGGCCATTGATGAGGCTCCCTTTCTGGGGATTTGACCCGATCCCAAGAGTTTGGGGTCATTCTGTGGGAAGGGAGGAGGCCTTTCTTGTTTTTTTGTTTATTTTTTTATTATTATTATTTTTTTTACCTAAGGTGGACCACCAAAAGAGGGATTCAAGAGCAGAGTCCTGGCGAGGGGCAACTGGACAACCAGACCTCTGGTTAACATCGGGACCTAAGAACATGGCAAGCCCCATATGTGGGCTCTTGGTCCAGACACTGAGAGGCCTTCCTTGAGGATAGGTCTCACACTGAGTTTCACAATGTGTTTTTGTGCCCAAGGAGCCCCTCATTCAGGGCGTGGCCTAATGTACCATGCTGGTTTCTCCTACACTGAACGTGCACAATATGGCAACCACAAGTTTTCTGGCCATGGGGAAGAAGGAGTTCTAATTTCTGCCACACTTTCACTCCTGGACTGTGATTGGATTTAAGGTCTAGGTTCTGAAGCCTGAAAACTGAGGTTGGGAAGAGATGAAGACCTAAGGCCATGGTGTGTCTGATGTGCTCAGTGTTCGGCCAGCTGTTGAGTGTGGGTTGGGAGGTGCAGGCTCAGGCTGTGGCAGACAGGGAATTAGTGCCCAGGCTAGACTGTATCATTGGGATGCAGTCGAGTTTCGTGCAGGATGGTACTCATTTGTGGTTACTGGGTAGCCCCAGAGGGCAACGTTTTTCTTCTGGAGGGAAGACACAGTGCCACATAGTGGCTCCAGAATTCCCAAACTGGAAGGCTTGTGGGCCAGGAGTGTGAGGAAAAAATTCTGAGAACACAAGCCAGACTTAGATTTCGGGGTGAGGGGACGGCAGGCACCCTCTGCAGAGATGATTCGAGATCCCGTATGCCTGAAGACAGAGCTAGGATCAGACGTTGGCTTACGTCGGAGTTTCTGTCCATGACGGCCCCTTCATGAAGGGGACGGTGTCACGAGGACATGGAGGTTTTCCCACGATGGGAATTGTGAGATGCTCCAAACCACAATGATTCCTTCTGTGGGACAGTCGAGACCTGTTGGATGGCTCCAGGACATCCCATAAGGAAGTTATTCAGAGCAGGGTTCTAAGGATGGATGCCTGGGCAGCCTGCCTCCCATTCCAGGTGTCTCATAGCGCCAAGGCAAGTTCGATCTGCTGGATCTAGGGGAGCAACCGAGGCGGGTGTTTTGAAATGGGTGAGTTGAGGATGGGTCATAATGTGCATTTGTGTCCATGTAGACCTTGGAATGGGGTGCTTGATCCGGGGCCTTGAGGGATGTTCATAACCGGAGGTTTTGATGGGTTCTAAAGAGTACGTTTCCTATGTATAGAAGAGAATTGTTTTGATGAGTGCCTAAGGAATCTCCCATATGCTGGTATTGGAAACCAGGACTCTGAGGAGAGATGACTGGAAACAAAAGCAATCGAGATGATTAGGGCATAGGTGCCTGTCCGGTTCAATCTCTTTCCTGAGGATACGTGTCTAAGGATCTGAGGGGATGTAGCTGCTCAGCTTGTGTCAGATCGCCCCTGTTTGTCCTGGGCAGCCTATAATATTGGGATGGCTTCGGGACTTTGGAGTTTCTCCTAATCTATAGGGTTGTGGCCAATGGAATGGGCAGAAATCCCCTGGAGAGGGCAGGCACAGTTCTGAGTTTGGCTCTAGGGGCCCAGCCTTGAGGCTGTGTGGGCCAGGCCTGTGGGGACAAAAGTCTGAAAACACAAACTCTCCTTAGGATTGGGGACATAGGTATGGCACGCCCAATCTACAGACCGTGATAACACTTAGGGATATGAAAAAGGGTGAGTTTGAGGTGCTTGCTCATGTTTTGTCTCTGGATTTGTGTCAACAATGTGGGTGGAATGCTGGCGTGGCCTCATGGGTTGTGGATGGCTTTCCTTCTCTGAGGATTTGACCCGATCCCAAGAGTTTGGGTACATTCTGTGGGATGGGGGGAGTCTTTTCTGTTTTTTATTTTATTTTATTTTATATTTTATTTTATGGACCTCAAGTGTCCCAATAAAAGAGGGATTCCAGAGCAGAGTCCTTGGGAGGGACAACTGGATATCCCCACCTCTGTTTAAGTTTGGGGGCCTAGGGGCATGGCAAGTCCAATAGGCGGGCTCTTGATTCAGACACTGAGAGGCCTTCCTTGAGGACAGGGCTCATGCTGAGGTTCACAATGCCTATTTGTGCCCAACAAGGCCCTCAAGCAGGGGAAGTGCCTCATGGGCCACGCTAGATTCTTCCACACTGAACGTTGGAGAATATGCCAACCACAAGGTTTCCAGCCATGGCGAAGGAAGAGTTGTGATTTCTGCATCACGTTCACCCCTGGACAGTGTTTGGAGTTTAGGTCTAGGTTCTGAAACCCGAAAAATGAGGTTGGGAAGGGATGAAGACCTAAGGACCTGATGGGTCCAATGAGCTCAGTGTGCGGCCAGCTGTTGAGCGTAGGTCTGGAGGTGTGGGCTCATGCTGTGTCAGACAAGGCATTAGACAGGGTAGACTGCATATTTGGGGTGCAGTCGAGTGGCGTTCAGTTGATCCTTATTCGGGTTTCTAGGTAGCTCCATAAGGCAACGTTTTTCTTCTGGAGGGCAGGCAGTGTGCTGCATTATGGCCCCAGTATTGCCAATCTGTAGGGCTTTTGGGGCAGGGGTGTGAGGACGGTAGTCTGAGAACACAAGCTAGGCTTAGTTTTGGGGGTGAGTGCACAGAAGGCACACTCTGCAGAGCTGAATCAAGATCTCATGCACCTGAAGTCAGGGCGTATATCAGACGTTTGCTCAGGTTGGAGATTCTGTCCATGATGGCCCCTTTATAAAGTGGAGCGTCTCAAGAGGCCATGTAGATTTTCCCACAATGGGAGTTGTGAGATGCTCCAGACTGCAAAGATTCCTTCTGTGGGACACTTGAGACCTGTTGGATGGCACTAGGATGTCCCATGTGGAACGACTCCAGAGTAGGGTTCTAAGGATGGATGCCTGGGCAGCCCGCCTCCCATTCTAGTTGTCTCCTAGCAACAAGGCAGGTTTGATCTGCAGGCCCTGGGGGAGAAACCAAGGGGGTTGAGTTGACATGGACTCTTCCGACAATAGATCATAATGTGGGTTTAAGTCCATGGAGACCTTGGAATGGGGCGCTTGATCCGGGGCCCTGAAAGATTCTCCTAAACAGAGGTTTTTATAGAGCTCCAAAGAGTACATTTCCTATGTGGAGATGAGATTTTTCTGATGAGTGCCTCAGTAATCCCCCGTATTCTGGTATTGGAAACCAGGCCTCTGAGGAGAGATGCCTGGAAACAAAAGCAATGGATCTGATTAGAGCCTAAGTGCCTGTCCAGTTCAATCTTATTCTATGGGGATATCTGTCTCTGGGTCTGAGTGGAGGTAGTTTCCTAACTTGTGAAAGATCATCCCTGTTTGTCCTGGGCAGCCAACACTATTGGGATGGCCTCGGGGAGTTTGGAGGATTCTCCTAATCTATAGGGTTGTGGCCAATGGAAATGGCAGAATTCCCCTGGAGAGGGAAGCCACAGTCCTGAGGTGTGTCTCCAGGGGCCCCAGCTTGGACGGTGTGTGGGCCAGGACTGTGGGGACAGAAGTCTGAAAACACAAACTCAGCTTAGGTTTGGGGATGTATGTATGAAGGCTCGATCTACAGACAGTAAGAATTTTCCGTGCTATGAACAAAGGGCGAGTATGTGGCGCTTGCTCAAGCTTTTGTCTCTGGATTTTGTGTCAACGGTGGCCGTGGAATGTCGGGGTGTCCTCAAGGGCCATGGACAATTCTTTCTCTGGTGATTGGGCCTGATCCCAAGGGGTTGGGATCATTCTGTGGATGGGAAGAGTCCTTTCTGTATTTTTTTTTTTACCTCAGGTGTTCCACCAAATAGGGATTCCAGAGTAGAGCCCTGAGTAGGGGTGACTAGACATCTCGAACTCTGGTTGAGATTGGGGGACTAGGGGCTTGTCAAGCCCCATATGTGGGCTGTTGTTCCAGTCACTAAGAGGCTTTACATGAGGATAGGGCTCACGCTGAGGGTCACAATGTGTGTTTGTGCAAATTGTGGCCCTCAGAGATAGGTGGGGCCTCATAGTCCATGCTGCTTTCTCCTACAATGAACAATGGACAACATGCCAACCACTAGGTTACTTGCCAAGGCGAAGGAGAAGTTCTGATTCTTGCATCACGTTCACTCCTGAGCAGTGACTGGAGATAAGGCCTAGGTTCTGCAGTTGAAAACTGAGGTTGGGTAGAGATGATGGCCTAAAGCCATTGCGGGTGTGATATGCTCTGTGTACGGCCAGCTTTCTGGGTGTTGGACTGGAGGTCTGCCCTCAGGCTGTGTCAGACAGGGCTTTAGTGCACAGGCTAGACTGTATAATTGGGGTATGGTCGCGTGGCATGCAGGTTGTTACTCATTTGGCGTTTCCGGTTAGCCCTATAGGGCAACATTTTTCTTCTGGAGGGCAGGCAGAGTGCTGCATTGTGTCTCCAGAATTGCCAAACTGGAGGGGTGTGGCCAGGATTGTGAGGAAGGAAGTCTGAAAACACAAGCTAGCACGAGTTTTGGGGCCAAGAGCATGGCAGGCCCACTCTGCAGAGGCTGAATCGAGATCTCCTGCAGGTGAGGTCAGGGCGAGTATCAGATGTTGCCTCAAGCTGGAGTTTGTGTCCATGACAGCCCCTTCCTGAAGGGGGTGGGGGCGTCATGAGGCCAGGGAGGTTTCCCTACGCTGGGAGTTGTGAGCTGCTCCAAACTTCAAAGTTTCCTTCTTCAGGACAGTCGAGTACTATTGGATGGTCCCTTGATGCCCCATACAGAAAGACTCGAGAGCAGGGGCCTAAGCATGGATGCCGAGACACGCCAACTCACCTTCCCATTGCCTGGTCGAGACAAGGCACGCTCAATCTGCGGGCTCTTGGGTGAGCTACCCAGAAGGCTGAGTTTAAATGGACTCTCCTGAGGATGAGTCATAATGTGGGTTGGTGGCCATGGAGACCTTGGAATGTGGCAGTAGCTAAGGGACTCTGCAGGATTCTCCAACCCGAAGGGCTTGACACAACCCCAACAAGGAAGCTTCCCATGGTGAGATGAGAGGTCTTCTGTCTGGTGCCTCAGGAAAGCCCCGTATGCTGGTCTTCGAACCCAGGCCTCTGAGGAGTGATACCTGGACACCAAAGCAAGAGTTCATAATAGGGCCTAGGGGCCTGTCTGGTTCAATCTTCTGTCTCTGCGGATATCTGTCTGTGTGTCTGCATGGAGGTAGTAGTTGCTCAGCTTGTGTCATAATGCCCCTATTTGTCCAGTGCGGCTTGCGGTAGTGGGATGTCCTTGGGGACCTTGAGGTTTCTACTATTTTGTAGAGTTGTGGCCAATGGAATGGGCAGTTTCTTAGGAGAGAGCAGGCACAGTTCTGTGGTGTGGCTCCAGAGACCCCAGCCTGGAGGCTGTGTGGGCCATGGCTGTGCAGACAGACATCCAAAAACCCTAACTCAGCTCAGGTTTGGGGCCGAGGTTACGGCAGGCCTGATCTACAGCCCATGAGGGGAGCTCCTCTGGATATGAAAGAAGGGTGAGAGGGAGGCAGTCGCTCAGGCTTTTGTCTCTGGATGTTTTGTCCACAATGTCCGTTTAATGTAGGAGTTGCCTCATGGGTCGTAGAAGTCTCCCTCTCTGGTAGTTTGTCCAGCCGCCAAGTGTTTGGGGTCATTCTGTGGGAAGGGAAGTGTCCGGTTTTCTGCCTCATGTGTCCCCTCAGTAGAGGGATTCTAGAGCATAGCAGTGGGTACTGACAACTGGAATACTCGCCCTCTGGTAAAGGCTGGGGGCCTATGGATATGACAAGCCCCATATGCAGGATCTTGGTCCAGCCACTGAGAGGCGTTACTTTAATACGGGACTCACGCTGCAGGTCACAATGTATGTCTGTGCCCTAGGCGGCCCTCAAGCACTGGCGTGGCCTTTCGGACAATGTAGGTTTTCCCACATAGAACGTTGGACAACATGTCAACCACAAGGTTTCTGGCCATGGGGAAGGAGGAATTCTAATTTCTGCATCACGTTCACCCCTGGGCAGTGATTGGAGATAAGGTCTAGGTTCTGAAACCTGAAAACCGAGGTTGGGAAGAGATGACGACATACAGCCATAGCGGGTCCTATGTGTCCAGGTTGGGGCCAGCTGTCTGGGTGTCGTTTGGGATGTCTTGTCTCAGGCTGTGCCAGACAGGGCATTAGAATACAGGGTGGGCTGTATAATTGCTTTACAATCGAGTGGCATGCATTAGAAAATCATTTGGGGTTTCTTATTACCATCATAGGGCAAAGTTTTTCTTCTGGAGGGCAGGCAGAGTGCTGCATTGTGGCTTCGGAATTCCCAAACTGGAGGGCTTGTGGGCCAGGAGAGTGAGGACGGAATTCTGAGAACACAAGCTAGGCTTAGGTTTCGGGGCAAGGACATGGCAGGCACACTCTGCAGAGCTGAATTGAGATTTCATGCGTCTGAAGTCAGGTCCAGCTTCAGACTTTGGCTCAGGTTTGAGTTTCTGTCCATGTGGGCCCCTTCAGGAAGGGGGGGCATTATGAGGCCATGGGGGTTTTCCCACTATTGGAGTTGTGAGATGCTCCACACCACAAGGATTCCTTCTGTGGGACAATTAAGATTTGTTGGATGGCTCCAGGACGTCTTATAAGGTATTTTTCCAGAACAGGGTTCTAAGTATGGATGCCAGGGTAGCCAGCCTCACATTCCAATTGTCTCCTAGCAACAAGCAAGGTTTGATCTGCTGTCTTGGGGTAGTAACAGAGGGGGCTGAGTTGAAATGGACCTTTCTGAGAATGGTCTTAACGTTGGTTTGAGTCCATGGAGACCTTGGTATGGGGCAGTGGCACCAGGGCCCTGAAGGATTCTCCTAACCAGAGGTTATGACAAAGCTCCAATGAGCAAGTTTTCCATGGGGAGACGAGATTTGTTTTTAATGGTGCCTCAGGAAACCACCATATGCTTGTATTGGAAACGAGGCCTCTGAGGAGAGATGCCTGGAAACCAAAGCAATGGATCTGATTAGGGCCTAGGGGCCTGTCCGGTTCAATATTCTTCTCTGGGGACATCTGTTGTCTGAGTGGAGGTAGTGTCTCAGCTGGTTTGAGATCACCCCTGTTTGTCCTGGGCGGCCTACACTATTGGGATGGCCTCGGTGACTTTGGAGGTTTTTCCTCATTTGCAAGGTTGTGGCCAATGGAATGGGAAGAATTCCCTTGAAAGGGAAGCACAGTCCTGAGGTGTGGCTCCAAGGACCCAAGTGTGGAGCGTGTGTGGTCCAGGGCTATTTGGACAAAAGTCTGAAAACACAAACTCCACTTAGGTTGGGGGATGTAGGTATGGCCGGCCCGATCTATAGACCGTGAGGAGAACTCTTCGGGATATGAACAAAGGGCGATGTGAGATGCTTGCTCATGCTTTTTTTTTTTTTTTTTTCTGGAAATGTGTCACCGATTGCCATGGAATGTCGGGGTGTCCTCATGGGCCATCGATGAGGCTCCCTTTCTGGGGATTTGACCTGATCCCAAGAGTTTGAGGTCATTCTGTGGGAAGGGAGGAGGCCTTTATGTTTTTTTGTTTATTTTTTTTGTTTTTGTTTTTGTTTTTGTTTTTTTTTACCTCAGGTGGACCACCAAAAGAGGGATTCCAGAGCAGAGTCGTGGGTTGGGGCAACTGGACAACCAGACCTCTGGTTAACATTGGGACCTAAGAACATGGCAAGCCCCATATGTGGGCTCTTGGTCCAGACTCTGAGAGGCTTTCCTTGAGGATAGGTCTCACACTGAGTTTCACAATGTGTTTTTGTGCCCAAGGAGCCCCTCAAGTCAGGGCGTGGCCTAATGTACCATGCTGGTTTCTCCTACACTGAACGTTGCACAATATGGCAACCACAAGTTTTCTGGCCATGGGGAAGAAGGAGTTCTAATTTCTGCCACACTTTCACTCCTGGACTGTGATTGGATTTAAGGTCTAGGTTCTGAAGCCTGAAAACTGAGGTTGGGAAGAGATGAAGACCTAAGGCCATGGTGTGTCTGATGTGCTCAGTGTTCGGCCAGCTGTTGAGTGTGGGTTGGGAGGTGCAGGCTCAGGCTGTGGCAGACAGGGAATTAGTGCCCAGGCTAGACTGTATCATTGGGGTGCAGTCGAGTTTCGTGCACGATGGTACTCATTTGTGGTTACTGGGTAGCCCCAGAGGGCAACGTTTTTCTTCTGGAGGGAAGACACAGTGCCACATAGTGGCTCCAGAATTCCCAAACTGGAAGGCTTGTGGGCCAGGAGTGTGAGGAAAAAATTCTGAGAACACAAGCCAGACTTAGATTTCGGGGTGAGGGGACGGCAGGCACCCTCTGCAGAGATGATTTGATATCCTGTATACCTGAAGACAGAGCTAGGATCAGACGTTGGCTTAGGTCGAAGTTTCTGTCCATGACGGCCCCTTCATGAAGGGGACGGTGTCACGAGGACATGGAGGTTTTCCCACGATGGGAATTGTGAGATGCTCCAAACCGCAATGATTCCTTCTGTGGGACAGTCGAGACCTGTTGGATGGCTCCAGGACATCCCATAAGGAAGTTATCCAGAGCAGGGTTCTAAGGATGGATGCCTGGGCAGCCTGCCTCCCATTCCGGGTGTCTCATAGAGCCAAGGCAAGTTCGATCTGCTGGATCTACGGGAGCATCCGAGGCGGGTGTGTTGAAATGGGTGAGTTGAGGATGGGTCATAATGTGCATTTGTGTCCATGTAGACCTTGGAATGGGGTGCTTGAACCGGGGCCTTGAGGGATGTTCATAACAGGAGGTTTTGATGGAGTTCTAAAGAGTATGTTTCCTATGTAGAGAGGAGAATTGTTTTGATGAGTGCCTAAGGAATCTCCCATATGCTGGTATTGGAAACCAGGCCTCTGAGGAGAGATGACTGGAATCAAAAGCAATGGATCTGATTAGGGCCTAAGTGCCTGTCCAGTTCAATCTTATTCTATGGGGATATCTGTCTCTGGGTCTGAGTGGAGGTAGTTTCCTAAGTTGTGAAAGATCATCCCAGTGTGTCCTGGGCAGCCAACACTATTCGGATGGCCTCGGGGAGTTCGGAGGATTCTCCTAATCTATTGGGTTGTGGACAATGGAAATGGCAGAATTCCCCTGGAGAGGGAAGCCACAGTCCTGAGGTGTGGCTCCAGGGGCCCCAGCTTGGATGGTGTGTGGGCCAGGCCTGTGGGGACAGAAGTCTGAAAACACAAACTCAGCTTAGGTTTGGGGATGTATGTATGAAGGCTCGATCTACAGAACGTGACAATTTTCCGGGCTATGAACAAAGGGCGAGTATGTGGCGATTGCTCAGGCTTTTGTCTCTGGATTTTGTGTCAACGGTGGCCGTGGAATGTCGGGATGTCCTCAAGGGCCATGGACAATTCTTTCTCTGGTGATATGGCCTGATCCCAAGGGGTTGGGATCATTCTGTGGATGGGAAGAGTCCTTTCTGTATTTTTTTTTTTTTTTACCTCAGGTGTCCCACCAAAATGGGATTCCAGAGTAGAGCCCTGAGTAGGGGTGACTAGTCATCTCGAACTCTGGTTGAGATTGGGGGACTAGAGGCTTGGCAAGCCCCATATGTGGGCTGTTGTTCCAGTCACTAAGAGGCTTTACATGAGGATAGGGCTCACGCTGAGGGTCACAATGTGTGTTTGTGCATATTGTGGCCCTCAGGGTTAGGTGGGGCCTCATAGTCCATGCTGCTTTCTCCTACAATAAACATTGGACAACATGCCAACCACTAGGTTACTTGCCAAGGCGAAGGAGAAGTTCTGATTCTTGCATCACATTCATTCCAGAGCAGTGAGTGGAGATAAGGTCTAGGTTCTGAAGGTGAAAACTGAGGTTGGGTAGAGATGATGGCCTAAAGCCATTGCGGGTGTGATATGCTCTGTGTACGGCCAGCTTTCTGGGTGTTGGACTGGAGGTCTGCCCTCAGGCTGTGTCAGACAGGGCTTTAGTGCACAGGCTAGACTGTATAATTGGGGTATGGTCGAGTGGCATGCAGGTTGTTACTCATTTGGCGTTTCCGGTTAGCCCTATAGGGCAACATTTTTCTTCTGGAGGGCAGGCAGAGTGCTGCATTGCGTCTCCGGAATTGCCAAACTGGAGGGGTGTGGCCAGGATTGTGAGGAAGGAAGTCTGAAAACACAAGCTAGCACGAGTTTTGGGGCCAAGAGCATGGCAGGCCCACTCTGCAGAGGCTGAATCGAGATCTCCTGCAGGTGAGGTCAGGGCGAGTATCAGATGTTGCCTCAAGCTGGAGTTTGTGTCCATGACGGCCCCTTCCTGAAGGGGGTGGGGACGTCATGAGGCCAGGGATGTTTCCCTACGCTGGGAGTTGTGAGCTGCTCCAAACTTCAAAGTTTCCTTCTTCAGGACAGTCGAGTACTATTGGATGGTTCCAGGATGCCCCATACAGAAAGACTCGAGAGCAGGGGCCTAAGCATGGATGCCGAGAAACGCCAACTCACCTTCCCATTGCCTGGTCGAGAGAAGGCACGCTCAATCTGTGGGCTCTTGGGTGAGCTACCCAGAAGGCTGAGTTTAAATGGACTCTCCTGAGGATGAGTCATAATGTGGGTTGGTGGCCATGGAGACCTTAGAATGTGGCAGTAGCTAAGGGACTCTGCAGGATTCTCCAACCCGAAGGGCTTGACACAACTCCAACAAGGAAGCTTCCCATGTGGAGATGAGAGGTCTTCTGTCTGGTGCCTCAGGAAAGCCCCGTATGCTGGTCTTCGAACCCAGGCCTCTGAGGAGTGATACCTTGACACCAAAGCAAGAGTTCATAATAGGGCCTAGGGGCCTGTCTGGTTCAATCTTCTGTCTCTGCGGATATCTGTCTGTGTGTCTGCATGGAGGTAGTAGTTGCTCAGCTTGTGTCATAATGCCCCTATTTGTCCAGTGTGGCTTGCGGTAGTGGGATGTCCTTGGGGACCTTGAGGTTTCTACTATTTTGTAGAGTTGTGGCCAATGGAATGGGCAGTTTCTTAGGAGAGAGCAGGCACAGTTCTGTGGTGTGGCTCCAGAGACCCCAGCCTGGAGGCTGTGTGGGCCATGGCTGTGCAGACAGACATCCAAAAACCCTAACTCAGCTCAGGTTTGGGGCCGAGGTTACGGCAGGCCTGATCTACAGCCCATGAGGGGAGCTCCTCTGGATATGAAAGAAGGGTGAGAGGGAGGCAGTCGCTCAGGCTTTTGTCTCTGGATGTTTTGTCCACAATGTCCGTTTAATGTAGGAGTTGCCTCATGGGTCGTAGAAGTCTCCCTCTCTGGTAGTTTGTCCAGCCGCCAAGTGTTTGGGGTCATTCTGTGGGAAGGGAAGTGTCCGGTTTTCTGCCTCATGTGTCCCCTCAGTAGAGGGATTCTAGAGCATAGCAGTGGGTACTGACAACTGGAATACTCGCCCTCTGGTTAAGGCTGGGGGCCTATGGATATGACAAGCCCCATATGCAGGATCTTGGTCCAGCCACTGAGAGGCGTTACTTTAATACGGGACTCACGCTGCAGGTCACAATGCATGTCTGTGCCCTAGGCGGCCCTCAAGCACTGGCGTGGCCTTTCGGACAATGTAGGTTTTCCCACATAGAACGTTGGACAACATGTCAACCACAAGGTTTCTGGCCATGGGGAAGGAGGAATTCTAATTTCTGCATCACGTTCACCCCTGGGCAGTGATTGGAGATAAGGTCTAGGTTCTGAAACCTGAAAACCGAGGTTGGGAAGAGATGACGACATACAGCCATAGCGGGTCCTATGTGTCCAGGTTGGGGCCAGCTGTCTGGGTGTCGTTTGGGATGTCTTGTCTCAGGCTGTGCCAGACAGGGCATTAGAATACAGGGTGGGCTGTATAATTGCTTTACAATCGAGTGGCATGCATTAGAAAATCATTTGGGGTTTCTTATTACCATCATAGGGCAAAGTTTTTCTTCTGGAGGGCAGGCAGAGTGCTGCATTGTGGCTTCGGAATTCCCAAACTGGAGGGCTTGTGGGCCAGGAGAGTGAGGACGGAAGTCTGAGAACACAAGCTAGGCTTAGGTTTCGGGGCAAGGACATGGCAGGCACACTCTGCAGAGCTGAATTGAGATTTCATGCGTCTGAAGTCAGGTCCAGCTTCAGACTTTGGCTCAGGTTTGAGTTTCTGTCCATGTGGGCCCCTTCAGGAAGGGGGGGCATTATGAGGCCATGGGGGTTTTCCCACTATTGGAGTTGTGAGATGCTCCACACCACAAGGATTCCTTCTGTGGGACAATTAAGATTTGTTGGATGGCTCCAGGACGTCTTATAAGGTATTTTTCCAGAACAGGGTTCTAAGTATGGATGCCAGGGTAGCCAGCCTCACATTCCAATTGTCTCCTAGCAACAAGCAAGGTTTGATCTGCTGTCTTGGGGTAGTAACAGAGGGGGCTGAGTTGAAATGGACCTTCCTGAGAATGGTCTTAACGTTGGTTTGAGTCCATGGAGACCTTGGTATGGGGCAGTGGCACCAGGGCCCTGAAGGATTCTCCTAACCAGAGGTTATGACAAAGCTCCAATGAGCAAGTTTTCCATGGGGAGACGAGATTTGTTTTTAATGGTGCCTCAGGAAACCACCATATGCTTGTATTGGAAACGAGGCCTCTGAGGAGAGATGCCTGGAAACCAAAGCAATGGATCTGATTAGGGCCTAGGGGCCTGTCCGGTTCAATATTCTTCTCTGGGGACATCTGTTGTCTGAGTGGAGGTAGTTGCTCAGCTGGTTTGAGATCACCCCTGTTTGTCCTGGGCGGCCTACACTATTGGGATGGCCTCGGTGACTTTGGAGGTTTTTCCTCATTTGCAAGGTTGTGGCCAATGGAATGGGAAGAATTCCCTTGAAAGGGAAGCACAGTCCTGAGGTGTGGCTCCAAGGACCCAAGTGTGGAGCGTGTGTGGTCCAGGGCTATTTGGACAAAAGTCTGAAAACACAAACTCCACTTAGGTTGGGGGATGTAGGTATGGCCGGCCCGATCTATAGACCGTGAGGAGAACTCTTCGGGATATGAACAAAGGGCGATGTGAGATGCTTGCTCATGCTTTTTTTTTTTTTTTTTTTTTCTGGAAATGTGTCACCGATTGCCATGGAATGTCGGGGTGTCCTCATGGGCCATCGATGAGGCTCCCTTTCTGGGGATTTGACCTGATCCCAAGAGTTTGAGGTCATTCTGTGGGAAGGGAGGAGGCCTTTCTGTTTTTTTGTTTATTTTTTTTGTTTTTGTTTTTGTTTTTGTTTTTTTTTTTACCTCAGGTGGACCACCAAAAGAGGGATTCCAGAGCAGAGTCGTGGGTTGGGGCAACTGGACAACCAGACCTCTGGTTAACATTGGGACCTAAGAACATGGCAAGCCCCATATGTGGGCTCTTGGTCCAGACTCTGAGAGGCTTTCCTTGAGGATAGGTCTCACACTGAGTTTCACAATGTGTTTTTGTGCCCAAGGAGCCCCTCAAGTCAGGGCGTGGCCTAATGTACCATGCTGGTTTCTCCTACACTGAACGTTGCACAATATGGCAACCACAAGTTTTCTGGCCATGGGGAAGAAGGAGTTCTAATTTCTGCCACACTTTCACTCCTGGACTGTGATTGGATTTAAGGTCTAGGTTCTGAAGCCTGAAAACTGAGGTTGGGAAGAGATGAAGACCTAAGGCCATGGTGTGTCTGATGTGCTCAGTGTTCGGCCAGCTGTTGAGTGTGGGTTGGGAGGTGCAGGCTCAGGCTGTGGCAGACAGGGAATTAGTGCCCAGGCTAGACTGTATCATTGGGGTGCAGTCGAGTTTCGTGCAGGATGGTACTCATTTGTGGTTACTGGGTAGCCCCAGAGGGCAACGTTTTTCTTCTGGAGGGAAGACACAGTGCCACATAGTGGCTCCAGAATTCCCAAACTGGAAGGCTTGTGGGCCAGGAGTGTGAGGAAAAAATTCTGAGAACACAAGCCAGACTTAGATTTCGGGGTGAGGGGACGGCAGGCACCCTCTGCAGAGATGATTTGATATCCTGTATGCCTGAAGACAGAGCTAGGATCAGACGTTGGCTTAGGTCGAAGTTTCTGTCCATGACGGCCCCTTCATGAAGGGGACGGTGTCACGAGGACATGGAGGTTTTCCCACGATGGGAATTGTGAGATGCTCCAAACCGCAATGATTCCTTCTGTGGGACAGTCGAGACCTGTTGGATGGCTCCAGGACATCCCATAAGGAAGTTATCCAGAGCAGGGTTCTAAGGATGGATGCCTGGGCAGCCTGCCTCCCATTCCGGGTGTCTCATAGAGCCAAGGCAAGTTCGATCTGCTGGATCTACGGGAGCATCCGAGGCGGGTGTGTTGAAATGGGTGAGTTGAGGATGGGTCATAATGTGCATTTGTGTCCATGTAGACCTTGGAATGGGGTGCTTGAACCGGGGCCTTGAGGGATGTTCATAACAGGAGGTTTTGATGGAGCTCTAAAGAGTATGTTTCCTATGTAGAGAGGAGAATTGTTTTGATGAGTGCCTAAGGAATCTCCCATATGCTGGTATTGGAAACCAGGCCTCTGAGGAGAGATGACTGGAATCAAAAGCAATGGATCTGATTAGGGCCTAAGTGCCTGTCCAGTTCAATCTTATTCTATGGGGATATCTGTCTCTGGGTCTGAGTGGAGGTAGTTTCCTAAGTTGTGAAAGATCATCCCAGTGTGTCCTGGGCAGCCAACACTATTCGGATGGCCTCGGGGAGTTCGGAGGATTCTCCTAATCTATTGGGTTGTGGACAATGGAAATGGCAGAATTCCCCTGGAGAGGGAAGCCACAGTCCTGAGGTGTGGCTCCAGGGGCCCCAGCTTGGATGGTGTGTGGGCCAGGCCTGTGGGGACAGAAGTCTGAAAACACAAACTCAGCTTAGGTTTGGGGATGTATGTATGAAGGCTCGATCTACAGAACGTGACAATTTTCCGGGCTATGAACAAAGGGCGAGTATGTGGCGATTGCTCAGGCTTTTGTCTCTGGATTTTGTGTCAACGGTGGCCGTGGAATGTCGGGATGTCCTCAAGGGCCATGGACAATTCTTTCTCTGGTGATATGGCCTGATCCCAAGGGGTTGGGATCATTCTGTGGATGGGAAGAGTCCTTTCTGTATTTTTTTTTTTTTTTACCTCAGGTGTCCCACCAAAATGGGATTCCAGAGTAGAGCCCTGAGTAGGGGTGACTAGTCATCTCGAACTCTGGTTGAGATTGGGGGACTAGAGGCTTGGCAAGCCCCATATGTGGGCTGTTGTTCCAGTCACTAAGAGGCTTTACATGAGGATAGGGCTCACGCTGAGGGTCACAATGTGTGTTTGTGCATATTGTGGCCCTCAGGGTTAGGTGGGGCCTCATAGTCCATGCTGCTTTCTCCTACAATAAACATTGGACAACATGCCAACCACTAGGTTACTTGCCAAGGCGAAGGAGAAGTTCTGATTCTTGCATCACATTCATTCCAGAGCAGTGAGTGGAGATAAGGTCTAGGTTCTGAAGGTGAAAACTGAGGTTGGGTAGAGATGATGGCCTAAAGCCATTGCGGGTGTGATATGCTCTGTGTACGGCCAGCTTTCTGGGTGTTGGACTGGAGGTCTGCCCTCAGGCTGTGTCAGACAGGGCTTTAGTGCACAGGCTAGACTGTATAATTGGGGTATGGTCGAGTGGCATGCAGGTTGTTACTCATTTGGCGTTTCCGGTTAGCCCTATAGGGCAACATTTTTCTTCTGGAGGGCAGGCAGAGTGCTGCATTGCGTCTCCGGAATTGCCAAACTGGAGGGGTGTGGCCAGGATTGTGAGGAAGGAAGTCTGAAAACACAAGCTAGCACGAGTTTTGGGGCCAAGAGCATGGCAGGCCCACTCTGCAGAGGCTGAATCGAGATCTCCTGCAGGTGAGGTCAGGGCGAGTATCAGATGTTGCCTCAAGCTGGAGTTTGTGTCCATGACGGCCCCTTCCTGAAGGGGGTGGGGACGTCATGAGGCCAGGGATGTTTCCCTACGCTGGGAGTTGTGAGCTGCTCCAAACTTCAAAGTTTCCTTCTTCAGGACAGTCGAGTACTATTGGATGGTTCCAGGATGCCCCATACAGAAAGACTCGAGAGCAGGGGCCTAAGCATGGATGCCGAGAAACGCCAACTCACCTTCCCATTGCCTGGTCGAGAGAAGGCACGCTCAATCTGTGGGCTCTTGGGTGAGCTACCCAGAAGGCTGAGTTTAAATGGACTCTCCTGAGGATGAGTCATAATGTGGGTTGGTGGCCATGGAGACCTTAGAATGTGGCAGTAGCTAAGGGACTCTGCAGGATTCTCCAACCCGAAGGGCTTGACACAACTCCAACAAGGAAGCTTCCCATGTGGAGATGAGAGGTCTTCTGTCTGGTGCCTCAGGAAAGCCCCGTATGCTGGTCTTCGAACCCAGGCCTCTGAGGAGTGATACCTTGACACCAAAGCAAGAGTTCATAATAGGGCCTAGGGGCCTGTCTGGTTCAATCTTCTGTCTCTGCGGATATCTGTCTGTGTGTCTGCATGGAGGTAGTAGTTGCTCAGCTTGTGTCATAATGCCCCTATTTGTCCAGTGCGGCTTGCGGTAGTGGGATGTCCTTGGGGACCTTGAGGTTTCTACTATTTTGTAGAGTTGTGGCCAATGGAATGGGCAGTTTCTTAGGAGAGAGCAGGCACAGTTCTGTGGTGTGGCTCCAGAGACCCCAGCCTGGAGGCTGTGTGGGCCATGGCTGTGCAGACAGACATCCAAAAACCCTAACTCAGCTCAGGTTTGGGGCCGAGGTTACGGCAGGCCTGATCTACAGCCCATGAGGGGAGCTCCTCTGGATATGAAAGAAGGGTGAGAGGGAGGCAGTCGCTCAGGCTTTTGTCTCTGGATGTTTTGTCCACAATGTCCGTTTAATGTAGGAGTTGCCTCATGGGTCGTAGAAGTCTCCCTCTCTGGTAGTTTGTCCAGCCGCCAAGTGTTTGGGGTCATTCTGTGGGAAGGGAAGTGTCCGGTTTTCTGCCTCATGTGTCCCCTCAGTAGAGGGATTCTAGAGCATAGCAGTGGGTACTGACAACTGGAATACTCGCCCTCTGGTTAAGGCTGGGGGCCTATGGATATGACAAGCCCCATATGCAGGATCTTGGTCCAGCCACTGAGAGGCGTTACTTTAATACGGGACTCACGCTGCAGGTCACAATGCATGTCTGTGCCCTAGGCGGCCCTCAAGCACTGGCGTGGCCTTTCGGACAATGTAGGTTTTCCCACATAGAACGTTGGACAACATGTCAACCACAAGGTTTCTGGCCATGGGGAAGGAGGAATTCTAATTTCTGCATCACGTTCACCCCTGGGCAGTGATTGGAGATAAGGTCTAGGTTCTGAAACCTGAAAACCGAGGTTGGGAAGAGATGACGACATACAGCCATAGCGGGTCCTATGTGTCCAGGTTGGGGCCAGCTGTCTGGGTGTCGTTTGGGATGTCTTGTCTCAGGCTGTGCCAGACAGGGCATTAGAATACAGGGTGGGCTGTATAATTGCTTTACAATCGAGTGGCATGCATTAGAAAATCATTTGGGGTTTCTTATTACCATCATAGGGCAAAGTTTTTCTTCTGGAGGGCAGGCAGAGTGCTGCATTGTGGCTTCGGAATTCCCAAACTGGAGGGCTTGTGGGCCAGGAGAGTGAGGACGGAAGTCTGAGAACACAAGCTAGGCTTAGGTTTCGGGGCAAGGACATGGCAGGCACACTCTGCAGAGCTGAATTGAGATTTCATGCGTCTGAAGTCAGGTCCAGCTTCAGACTTTGGCTCAGGTTTGAGTTTCTGTCCATGTGGGCCCCTTCAGGAAGGGGGGGCATTATGAGGCCATGGGGGTTTTCCCACTATTGGAGTTGTGAGATGCTCCAAACCACAAGGATTCCTTCTGTGGGACAATTAAGATTTGTTGGATGGCTCCAGGACGTCTTATAAGGTATTTTTCCAGAACAGGGTTCTAAGTATGGATGCCTGGGCAGCAGCCTCACATTCCAATTGTCTCCTAGCAACAAGAAACGTTTGATCTGCTGGCTTGGGGTAGCAACAGAGGGGGCTGAGTTGAAATGGACTTTCCTGAGGATGGTCTTAATGTTGGATTGAGTCCATGGAGACCTTGGTATGGGGCAGTGGCACCAGGGCCCTGAAGGATTCTCCTAACCAGAGGTTATGACAAAGCTCCAATGAGCAAGTTTTCCATGGGGAGACGAGATTTGTTTTTAATGGTGCCTCAGGAAACCACCATATGCTTGTATTGGAAACGAGGCCTCTGAGGAGAGATGCCTGGAAACCAAAGCAATGGATCTGATTAGGGCCTAGAGGCCTGTCCGGTTCAATATTCTTCTCTGGGGACATCTGTTGTCTGAGTGGAGGTAGTTGCTCAGCTGGTTTGAGATCACCCCTGTTTGTCCTGGGCGGCCTACACTATTGGGATGGCCTCGGTGACTTTGGAGGTTTTTCCTCATTTGCAAGGTTGTGGCCAATGGAATGGGAAGAATTCCCTTGAAAGGGAAGCACAGTCCTGAGGTGTGGCTCCAAGGACCCAAGTGTGGAGCGTGTGTGGTCCAGGGCTATTTGGACAAAAGTCTGAAAACACAAACTCCACTTAGGTTGGGGGATGTAGGTATGGCCGGCCCGATCTATAGACCGTGAGGAGAACTCTTCGGGATATGAACAAAGGGCGATGTGAGATGCTTGCTCATGCTTTTTTTTTTTTTTTTTTCTGGAAATGTGTCACCGATTGCCATGGAATGTCGGGGTGTCCTCATGGGCCATCGATGAGGCTCCCTTTCTGGGGATTTGACCTGATCCCAAGAGTTTGAGTTCATTCTGTGGGAAGGGAGGAGGCCTTTCTGTTTTTTTGTTTATTTTTTTTGTTTTTGTTTTTGTTTTTGTTTTTTTTTACCTCAGGTGGACCACCAAAAGAGGGATTCCAGAGCAGAGTCGTGGGTTGGGGCAACTGGACAACCAGACCTCTGGTTAACTTTGGGACCTAAGAACATGGCAAGCCCCATATGTGGGCTCTTGGTCCAGACACTGAGAGGCTTTCCTTGAGGATAGGTCTCACACTGAGTTTCACAATGTGTTTTTGTGCCCAAGGAGCCCCTCAAGTCAGGGCGTGGCCTAATGTACCATGCTGGTTTCTCCTACACTGAACGTTGCACAATATGGCAACCACAAGTTTTCTGGCCATGGGGAAGAAGGAGTTCTAATTTCTGCCACACTTTCACTCCTGGACTGTGATTGGATTTAAGGTCTAGGTTCTGAAGCCTGAAAACTGAGGTTGGGAAGAGATGAAGACCTAAGGCCATGGTGTGTCTGATGTGCTCAGTGTTCGGCCAGCTGTTGAGTGTGGGTTGGGAGGTGCAGGCTCAGGCTGTGGCAGACAGGGAATTAGTGCCCAGGCTAGACTGTATCATTGGGGTGCAGTCGAGTTTCGTGCAGGATGGTACTCATTTGTGGTTACTGGGTAGCCCCAGAGGGCAACGTTTTTCTTCTGGAGGGAAGACACAGTGCCATATAGTGGCTCCAGAATTCCCAAACTGGAAGGCTTGTGGGCCAGGAGTGTGAGGAAAAAATTCTGAGAACACAAGCCAGACTTAGATTTCGGGGTGAGGGGACGGCAGGCACCCTCTGCTGAGATGATTTGATATCCTGTACACCTGAAGACAGAGGTAGGATCAGACGTTGGCTTAGGTCGAAGTTTCTGTCCATGACGGCCCCTTCATGAAGGGGACGGTGTCACGAGGACATGGAGGTTTTCCCACGATGGGAATTGTGAGATGCTCCAAACCGCAATGATTCCTTCTGTGGGACAGTCGAGACCTGTTGGATGGCTCCAGGACATCCCATAAGGAAGTTATCCAGAGCAGGGTTCTAAGGATGGATGCCTGGGCAGTCTGCCTCCCATTCCGGGTGTCTCATAGAGCCAAGGCAAGTTCGATCTGCTGGATCTACGGGAGCATCCGAGGCGGGTGTGTTGAAATGGGTGAGTTGAGGATGGGTCATAATGTGCCTTTGTGTCCATGTAGACCTTGGAATGGGGTGCTTGAACCGGGGCCTTGAGGGATGTTCATAACAGGAGGTTTTGATGGAGCTCTAAAGAGTATGTTTCCTATGTAGAGAGGAGAATTGTTTTGATGAGTGCCTAAGGAATCTCCCATATGCTGGTATTGGAAACCAGGCCTCTGAGGAGAGATGACTGGAATCAAAAGCAATGGATCTGATTAGGGCCTAAGTGCCTGTCCAGTTCAATATTATTCTATGGGGATATCTGTCTCTGGGTCTGAGTGGAGGTAGTTTCCTAAGTTGTGAAAGATCATCCCAGTGTGTCCTGGGCAGCAAACACTATTCGGATGGCCTCGGGGAGTTTGGAGGATTCTCCTAATCTATAGGGTTGTGGCCAATGGAAATGGCAGAATTCCCCTGGAGAGGGAAGCCACAGTCCTGAGGTGTGGCTCCAGGGGCCCCAGCTTGGATGGTGTGTGGGCCAGGCCTGTGGGGACAGAAGTCTGAAAACACAAACTCAGCTTAGGTTTGGGGATGTATGTATGAAGGCTCGATCTACAGAACGTGACAATTTTCCAGGCTATGAACAATCGGCGAGTATGTGGCGATTGCTCAGGCTTTTGTCTCTGGATTTTGTGTCAACGGTGGCCGTGGAATGTCGGGATGTCCTCAAGGGCCATGGACAATTCTTTCTCTAGTGATATGGCCTGATCCCAAGGGGTTGGGATCATTCTGTGGATTGGAAGAGTCCTTTCTGTGTATATATATATGTTTTTTTTTTTTTTTTTTTACCTCAGGTGTCCCACCAAAATGGGATTCCAGAGTAGAGCCCTGAGTAGGGGTGACTACTCATCTCGAACTCTGGTTGAGATTGGGGGACTAGGGGTTTGGCAGGCCCCATATGTGGGCTGTTGTTCCAGTCACTAAGAGGCTTTACATGAGGATAGGGCTCACGCTGAGGGTCACAATGTGTGTTTGTGCAAATTGTGGCCCTCAGGGATAGGTGGGGCCTCATAGTCCATGCTGCTTTCTCCTACAATGAACATTGGACAACATGCCAACCACTAGGTTACTTGCCAAGCCGAAGGAGAAGTTCTGATTCTTGCATCACATTCATTCCTGAGCAGTGAGTGGAGATAAGGTCTAGGTTCTGAAGGTGAAAACTGAGGTTGGGTAGAGATGATGGCCTAAAGCCATTGTGGGTGTGATATGCTCTGTGTACGGCCAGCTTTCTGGGTGTTGGATGGAGGTCTGCCCTCAGGCTGTGTCAGACAGGGCTTTAGTGCACAGGCTAGACTGTATAATTGGTGTATGGTCGAGTGGCATGCAGGTTGTTACTCATTTGGCGTTTCCGGTTAGCCCTATAGGGCAACATTTTTCTTCTGGAGGGCAGGCAGAGTGCTGCATTGTGTCTCCAGAATTGCCAAACTGGAGGGGTGTGGCCAGGTTTGTGAGGAAGGAAGTCTGAAAACACAAGCTAGCACAAGTTTTGGGGCCAAGAGCATGGCAGGCCCACTCTGCAGAGGCTGAATCGAGATCTCCTGCAGGTGAGGTCAGGGCGAGTATCAGATGTTGCCTCAAGCTGGAGTTTGTTTCCATGACGGCCCACTTCCTGAAGGGGGTGGGGGCGTCATGAGGCCAGGGAAGTTTCCCTACGCTGGGAGTTGTGAGCTGCTCCATACTTCAAAGTTTCCTTCTTCAGGACAGTCGAGTACTATTGGATGGTTCCAGGATGCCCCATACAGAAAGACTCGAGAGCAGGGGCCTAAGCATGGATGCCGAGACACGCCAACTCACCTTTCCATTGCCCGGTCGAGACAAGGCACGCTTAATCTGCGGGCTCTTGGGTGAGCTACCCAGATGGCTGAGTTTAAATGGACTCTCCTGAGGATGAGTCATAATGTGGGTTGGTGGCCATGGAGACCTTGGAATGTGGCAGTAGCTAAGGGACTCTGCAGGATTCTCCAACCCGAAGGGCTTGACACATCTCCAACAAGGAAGCTTCCCATGTGGAGATGAGAAGTCTTCTGTCTAGTGCCTCAGGAAAGCCCGTATGCTGGTGTTCGAACCCAGGCCTCTGAGGAGTGATACCTGGACACCAAAGCAAGAGTTCATAATAGGGCCTAGGGGCCTGTCTGGTTCAATCTTCTGTCTCTGCGGATATCTGTCAGTGTTTCTGCATGGAGATAGTAGTTGCTCAGCTTGTGTCATAATGCGCCTATTTGTCCAGTGCGGCTTGCGGTAGTGGGATGTCCTTGGGGACCTTGAGGTTTCTACTATTTTGTAGAGTTGTGGCCAATGGAATGGGCAGATTCTTAGGAGAGAGCAGGCACAGTTCTGTGGTGTGGCTCCAGAGACCCCATCCTGGAGGCCGTGTGGGCCATGGCTGTGCAGAAAGACATCCAAAAACCCTAACTCAGCTCAGGTTTGGGGCTGAGGTTACGGCAGGCCTGATCTACAGTCCATGAGGGGAGCTCCTCGGGATATGAAAGAAGGGTGAGAGGGAGGCAGTCGCTCAGGCTTTTGTCTCTGGATGTTTTGTCCACAATGGCCGTTTAATGTAGGAGTTGCCTCATGGGTCGTAGAAGTCTCCCTTTCGGGTAGTTTGTCCAGCCCCCAAAAGTTTGGGGTCATTCTGTGGGAAGGTAAGTGTCCTGTTTTCTGCTTCATGTGTTCCCCCAGTAGAGGGATTCTAGAGCATAGCAGTGGGTACTGACAACTGGAATACTCGCCCTCTGGTTAAGTTTGGGGGCCTATGGATATGACAAGCCCCATATGCAGGATCTTGGTCCAGCCACTGAGAGGCGTTACTTTAATACGGGACTCACGCTGCAGGTCAAAATGCATGTCTGTGCCCTAGGCGGCCCTCAAGCCCTGGCGTGTCCTTTCGGACAATGCAGGTTTTCCCACATTGAACGTTGGACAACATGCCAACCACAAGGTTTCCGGCCATGGGGAAGGAGGAATTCTAATATCTGCATCACGTTCACCCTTGGGCAGTGATTGGAGATAAGGTCTAGGTTCTGAAACCTGAAAACCGAGGTTGGGAAGAGATGACGACATACAGCCATAGCGGGTCCTATGTGTCCAGGTTGGGGCCAGCTGTCTGGGTGTCGTTTGGGATGTCTTGTCTCAGGCTGTGCCAGACAGGGCATTAGTATACAGGGTGGGCTGTATAATTGCTTTAAAATCGAGTGGCATGCATTAGAAAATCATTTGGTGTTTCTTATTAGCAGCATAGGGCAAAGTTTTTCTTCTGGAGGGCAGGCAGAATGCTGCATTGTGGCTTCGGAATTGCTAAACTGGAGGGATTGTGGGCCAGGAGAGTGAGGACGGAAGTCTGAGAACACAAGCTAGGCTTAGGTTTCAGGGCAAGGACATGGCAGGCACACTCTGCAGAGCGGAATTGAGATCTCATGCGTCTGAAGTCAGGTCGAGGTTCAGACTTTGGCTCAGGTTTGAGTTTCTGCCCATGTGGGCCCCTCAGGAAGGGGGGGCATTATGATGCCATGGTGGTTTTCCCACTATTGGAGTTGTGAGATGCTCCAAACCGCAAGGATTCCTTCTGTGGGACAATTAAGATTTGTTGGATGGCTCCAGGACGTCTTATAAGGTATTTTTCCAGAAAAGCGTTCTAAGTATGGATGCCTGGGCAGCCAGCCTCACATTCCAATTGTCTCCTAGCAACAATAAACGTTTGATCTGCTGTCTTGGGGTAGCAACTGAGGGGGCTGAGTTTAAATGGACCTTCCTGAGGATGGTCTTAATGTTGGTTTGAGTTCATGGAGACCTTGGTATGGGGCAGTGGCACCAGGGCCCTGAAGGATTCTCCTAACCAGAGGTTATGACAAAGCTCCAATGAGCAAGTTTTCCATGGGGAGACGAGATTTGTTCTTATTGGTGCCTCAGGAAACCACCATATGCTGGTATTGGAAACGAGGCCTCTGAGGAGAGATGCCTGGAAACCAAAGCAATGGATCTGATTAGGGCCTAGGGGCCTGACCGGTTCAATATTCTTCTCTGGGGACATCTGTTGTCTGAGTGGAGGTAGTTGCTCAGCTGGTTTGAGATCACCCCTGTTTGTCCTGGGCGGCCTACACTAATGGGATGGCCTCGGTGACTTTGGAGGTTTTTTCTCATTTGCAAGGTTGTGGCCAATGGAATGGGAAGAATTCCCTTGAAAGGGAAGCACAGTCCTGAGGTGTGGCTCCAGGGACCCAAGTGTGGAGCGTGTGTGGTCCAGGGCTATTTGGACAAAAGTCTGAAAACAGAAACTCCACTTAGGTTGGGGGATGTAGGTATGGCCGGCCCGATCTATAGACCGTGAGGAGAACTCTTCGGGATATGAACAAAGGGCGATGTGAGATGCTTGCTCATGCTTTTTTTTTTTTTTTTTCTGGAAATGTGTCACCGATTGCCATGGAATGTCGGGGTGTCCTCATGGGCCATCGATGAGGCTCCCTTTCTGGGGATTTGACCTGATCCCAAGAGTTTGGGTTCATTCTGTGGGAAGGGAGGAGGCCTTTCTGGTTTTTTTGTTTATTTTTTTTTTGTTTTTGTTTTTTTTTTTTGTTTGTTTGTTTGTTTTTTTTTTTTACCTCAGGTGGATCACCAAAAGAGGGATTCCAGAGCAGAGTCGTGGGTTGGGGCAACTGGACAACCAGACCTCTACTTAACATTGGGACCTAAGAACATGGCAAGCCCCATATGTGGGCTCTTGGTCCAGACACTGAGAGGCCTTCCTTGAGGATAGGTCTCACACTGAGTTTCACAATGTGTTTTTGTGCCCAAGGAGCCCCTCAAGTCAGGGGGTGGCCTAATGTACCATGCTGGTTTCTCCTACACTGAACGTTGCACAATATGGCAACCACAAGTTTTCTGGCCATGGGGAAGGAGTTCTAATTTCTGCCACACTTTCACTCCTGGACTATGATTGGATTTAAGGTCTAGGTTCTGAAGCCTGAAAACTGAGGTTGGGAAGAGATGAAGCCCTAAGGCCATGGTGTGTCTGATGTGCTCAGTGTTCGGCCTGCTGTTGAGTGTGGGTTGGGAGGTGCAGGCTCAGGCTGTGGCAGACAGGGAATTAGTGCCCAGGCTAGACTGTATCATTGGGGTGCAGTCGAGTTTCGTGCAGGATGGTACTCATTTGTGGTTACTGGGTAGCCCCAGAGGGCAACGTTTTTCTTCTGGAGGGAAGACACAGTGTCACATACTGGCTCCAGAATTCCCAAACTGGAAGGCTTGTGGGCCAGGGGTGTGAGGAAAAAATTCTGAGAACACAAGCCAGACTTAGATTTTGGGGTGAAGGGACGGCAGGCACCCTCTGCAGAGATGATTCGAGATCCCGTATACCTGAAGACAGAGCTAGGATCAGACGTTGGCTTAGGTCGGAGTTTCTGTCCATGATGGCCCCTTCATGAATGGGAGGGTGTCACGAGGACATGGAGTTTTTCCCACGATTTGAATTGTGAGATGCTCCAAACCGCAATGATTCCTTCTGTGGGACAGGTGAGACCTGTTGGATGGCTCCAGGACATCCCATAAGGAAGTTATCCAGAGCAGGGTTCTAAGGATGGATGCCTGGGCAGCCTGCCTCCCATTCCAGGTGTCTCATAGAGCCAAGGCAAGTTCGATCTGCCTGATCTAGTGGAGCAACCGAATCGGGTGTGTTGAAATGGGTGAGTTGAGGATGGGTCATAATGTGCATTTGTGTCCATGGAGACCTTGGAATGGGGTCTTGATCTGGGTCCTTGAGGGATGTTCATAACCGGAGGTTTTGATGGAGCTCTAAAGAGTATGTTTCCTATGTAGAGAAGAGAATTGTGAATTGATGAGTGCCTAAGGAATCTCCCATATGCTGGTATTGGAAACCAGGCCTCTGAGGAGAGATGACTGGAAACAAAAGCTATGGATATGATTAGAGCCTAGGTGCCTGTCCGGTTCAATCTCTTTGCTGGGGATACGTGTCTAAGTATCTGAGGTGAGGTAGTTGCTCAGATTGTGTCAGATCGCCCCTGTTTTCCTGGGTGACCTATAATATTGGAATGGCCTCGGGACTTTGGAGTTTCTCCTAATCTATAGGGTTGTGTTCAATGGAATGGGCAGAAATCCCCTGGAGAGGGCAGGCAAAGTTCTGAGTTTGGCTCTAGGGGCCCAACTTTGAGGGTGTGTGGGCCAGGCCTGTGGAGCAAAAATCTGAAAACACAAACTCCGCTTAGGATTGCGGACATAGTTATGGCACGCCCAATCTACAGACCGTGATAACACTTCAGGATATGAAAAAGTGTGAGTTTGAGGTGATTGCTCAGATTTTGTCTCTGGATTTGTGTCAACAATGTGGGTGGAATGCTGGCGTTGCCTCATGGGTTGTGGACGGCTTTCCTTCTCTGAGGATTTGACCCAATCCCAAGAGTTTGTGTATGTTCTGTGGGTTTGGGAGGAGTCCTTTCTGTTTTTTATTTTATTTTATTTTATTTTTTGTACCTCATGTGTCCCAATAAAGGAGGGATTCAAGAGCAGAGTCCTCGGGAGGGACAACTGGGCAACCCCACCCATGTTTTAGTTTGGGGGCCTAGGGGCATGGCATGTCCAATATGTGGGCTCTTGATTCAGACACTGAGAGGCCTTCCTTGAGGACAGGGCTCATGCTGAGGGTCACAATGCCTATTTGTGCCAACAAGGCCCTCAAGCATGGGAAGGGCCTCATGGGCCACGCTGGATTCTCCGACACTGAACGTTGGAGAATATGCCAACCACAAGGTTTCTGGCCATGGCGAAGGAAGAGTTGTGACTTCTGCATCACGTTAACCCCTGGACAGTGATTGGAGTTTAGGTCTAGGTTCTGAAACCTGAAAACCGAGGTTGGGAAGAGATGAAGACCTAAGGACCGGTTGGGTCCAATGAGCTCAGTGTGCGGCCAGCTGTTGAGCGTAGGTCTGGAGGTGTGGGCTCATGCTGTGTCAGACAAGGCATTAGACAGGGTAGACTGAATATTTGGGGTGCAGTCGAGTGGCGTTCAATTGATCCTCATACGGGTCTCTAGGTAGTTCCATAAGGCAACGTTTTTTCTCTGGGAGGGCAGGCAGAGTGCTGCATTGTGGCCCCAGTATTGCCAAACTGTAGGGATTTTGGGCCAGGGGTGTGAGGACTGTAGTCTGAGAACACAAGCTAGGCTTAGTTTTGGGGGTGAGGGCACAGAAGGCACACTCTGCAGAGCTGAATCATGATCTCATGCACCTGAAGTCAGGGCGAATATCAGACGTTTGCTCAGGTTGGAGTTTCTGTCCATGATGGCCACTTTATAAAGTGGAGCGTCTCAAGAGGCCATGTAGATTTTCCCACAATGGGAGTTCTGAGATGCTCCAGACTGCAAAGATTCCTTCTGTGGGACACTTGAGACCTGTTGGATGGATCTAGGATGTCCCATATGGAATGACTCCAGAGTAGGGTTCTAAGGATTGATGCCTAGGCAGCCCACCTCCCATTCTAGTTGTCTACTAGCGACAAAGCAGGTTTGATCTGCGGGCCCTGGGGGAGAAACCAAGGGGGTTGAGTTGACATGGACGCTCCCGAGGATAGATCATAATGTGGTTTTAAGTCCATGGAGACCCTGGAATGGGGCGCTTGATCCGGGGCCCTGAAAGATTCTCCTAAACAGAGGTTTTTATAGAGCTCCAAAGAGTACATTTCCTATGTGGAGACGAGATTTTTCTGATGAGTGCCTCAGTAATCCCCCTATGCTGGTATTGGAAACCAGGCCTCTGAGGAGAGATGCCTGGAAACAAAAGCAATGGATCTGATTAGGGCCTAAGTGCCTGTCCAGTTCAATATTATTCTATGGGGATATCTGTCTCTGGGTCTGAGTGGAGGTAGTTTCCTAACTTGTGAAAGATCATCCCTGTTTGTCCTGGGCAGCCAACACTATTCGAATGGCCTCGGGGAGTTTGGAGGTTTCTCCTAATCTATAAGGTTGTGGCCAATGGAAATGGCAGAATTCCCCTGGAGAGGGAAGCCACAGTCCTGAGGGGTGGCTCCAGGGGCCCCAGCTTGGATGGTGTGTGGGCCAGGCCTGTGGGGACAGAAGTCTGAAAATACAAACTCAGCTTAGGTTTGGGGATGTATGTATGAAGGCTCGATCTACAGAACGTGAGAATTTTCCGGGCTATGAACAAAGGGCGACTATGTGGCGCTTGCTCAGGCTTTTGTCTCTGGATTTTGTGTCAACGGTGGCCGTGGAATGTCGGGGTGTCCTCAAGGGCCATGGACAATTCTTTCTCTGGTGATTTGGCCTGATCCCAAGGGGTTGGGATCATTCTGTGGATGGGAAAAGTCCTTTCTGTATTTTTTTTTTTTTACCTCAGGTGTCCCACCAAAGAGGGATTCCAGAGCAGAGCCCTGAGTCGGGTGACTAGACATCTCGAACTCTGGTTGAGATTGGGTGACTAGGGGCTTGGCAAGCCCCATATGTGGGCTGTTGTTCCAGTCACTAAGAGGCTTCACATGAGGATAGGGCTCACGCTGAGGGTCACAATATGTGTTTGTGCAAATTGTGGCCCTCAGGGATAGGTGGCACCTCATAGTCCATGCTGCTTTCTCCTACAATGTACGTTGGACAACATGCCAACCACAAGGTTTCTTGCCATGGCGAAGGAGAAGTTCTGATTCTTGCATCACGTTCACTCCTGAGCAGTGAGTGTAGATAAGGTCTAGGTTCTGAAGGTGAAAATTGAGGTTGGGTAGAGATGATGGCCTAAAGCCATTGTGGGTATGATATGCTCAGTGTACGGCCAGCTGTCCTGGTGTTGGACTGGAGGTCTGCCCTCAGGCTGTGTCAGACAGGGCTTTAGTGCACAGGCTAGACTGTATAATTGGGGTATGGTCGAGTGGCATGCAGGTTGTTACTCATTTGGCGTTTCTGGTTAGCCCTATAGGGCAACATTTTTCTTCTGGAGACCAGGCAGAGTGCTGCATTGTGTCTCCAGAATTTCCAAACTGGAGGGGTGTGGCCAGGATTCTGAGGACGGAAGTCTGAGAACACAAGATAGGCTTAGGTTTCAAGGCGAGGGCCCAGCAGGCACACTCTCAAGTGCTGAATAGAGATCTCATGCTTCTGAATTCAGGGCGAGGATCAGACTTTGGCTTAGGATGGAGTTTCTGTCCATGATGGCCCATTTATGAAGGTGTGGGTCATCATGAGGATATGGAGGTTTTCTCACAGTGTTATTGTGTGATGCTTCAAACCACAAGGATTCATTCTGCGAGACAGTCAAGACAGGTTGGTTGGATTCAAGACATCCCATAAAGAAGTTCTCCAGAGCAGGGTTCTAAGGATGGATGCCTGGGCAGCCCGCCTCCCATTCTAACTGTCTCCTAGTGACAAGGAAGGTTTGATCTGCTGGCTCTGGGTGAGCAGCAGAGTGGGCTGATTTGAAATGGACTCTCCTGAGAATGGTTCATAATGTAAGTTTGTGTCCTTGGAGACCTTGGGATTGGGCCATGGTGCCAGCGCCCTGAAGGATCCTCCTAACCTGAGGTATTGACACAGCTCCAAAGAGCAAGTTTCCCATGTGGAGATGAGATCTGTTCTGATTGTTTCCTTAGGAAACCCCCATATTCTGATATTGGAAACCAGGCCTCTGAGGAGAGATACCTAGAAACCAAAGCAATGCATCAGAAGTTGGCTCAGGTTGGAGTTTCTGTCCATGATGGCCCCTTTATAAAGGGGAGCCTCTCATGAGGCCATGTAGGTTTTCCCACGATAGGAGTTGTGAGATGCTCCAATCTGCAAGGATTCCTTATGTGGGACAGTCAAGACCTGTTGGAAGGCTCCAGGACATCCCATATGGAACGGCGCCAGAGCAGGATTCCATGGATGGATGCCTAGAGAGTCTGCTTTGCATTCCAGTTGTCTCCTAGCGACAAGGCAGGTTTGATATTCTGCCTCTGGGGGAGTAATCGACGGGGCTGAGTTGAAATGTACTCTCCTGCCGAATGGTCATAATGCGGGTATGTGTCCATGGAGACCTTGGAATAGGGCGGTTGCTCCGGCTACCTGAAGGTTTCTCCTAACTGGAGGCTTTTACAGTGCTCCAAAGGATAAGTTTCCCATGTGAAGACAAGATTTGTTCTGATTGGTATCTCTGGAATCCCCCATATGCTGGTATTGTAAAACAGGCCTCTGAGGAGAGATGCTTAGAAAAAAAAAGCAATGGAACAAATTACATTCTAGGGGCCAGTCCAGTTTAATCTTCTTCTCTTGGGTTATCTGTCTACGGGTGAGTTGACGTCGTTGCTCAGTTTGTGAGAGATCGCCCCTCTTTGTCCTGGGTGGCCTACACTATTGGAATGGCCTCTGGGACTTTGGAGGTTTCTCCTTATCTGTAGGGTTGTGGCCAATGGAATGGGAAGAATTTCCTTGGAGAGGGCAGGCACAGTCCTGAGGTGTGGCTCCAGGGGCCTCAGTCTGGAGGGTGTGTGGGACAGGGATGTCAGGATAGAAGTCTGAAAATACAAACTCGGCTTAGGTTTGGGGACGTAGGTATGGCAGGCCCAATCTACAGACTATGAGGAGAATTTTTTGGGCTATGACCTAAGGGTGAGTGTGAACGCTTGCTGAAGCTTATGTCTCTGGATTTTGTGTCAATAGTGGCCATGGAATGTCGGGCTGGCCTCATGGACCATGGACGAGTCTTTCTCTCTGGACCCCAATCACTTGGGATGGCCCAATCCCAAGTGATTGGGGTCATTCTGTGAGTGGGAGGAGTCCTTACTGTGTTTATTTACCTCAAATGTCCCACCAAAGAGGGTTTCCAGAGCAGAGCCCTGAGTAGGGGTGACTAGATGTCTCTACCTCTGGTTAAGATTGGGTGACTTGGGGCATGGCAGGCCCCATATGCGGGCTCATGGTCCAGCCACTGAGAGGCTTTACTTGAGGACAGGGCTCAAACTGAGGGTCCCAATGTGTGTTTGAGCCCACCGCAGCTCTTAAGCATAGGCAGGGCCTCAGGGACCCTACACTACCCTCAGGGGCCCTACTACTGCCCCTGTAGGCCCTACAGGGGTCCTACACTGAACGTTGGACAAGATGCCAACCACAAGATTCTGGCGAGAGGGAAGGAGGAGTTCTGATTTCTGCATCACGTTCACCCATGGGAAGTGAGTAGAGATAAGGTCTAGGATTCTGTAGCCTGAAAACCGAAGTTGGAAAGAGATGGCGACCTAAGGCCATGGCGGTTCAGATGTTCTCAGTGTACTGCAAGCTGTCTGGGTGTCGGTTGGGAATTCAGGCCTCAGGTTCTGTCGGACAGGGCATTAGTGCACAGGCTAGACTATATAATTGGTGTACAGTTGAGTGACGTGCAGGTTTATCCTCATTTGAGGTTTCTGGGTAGACCCATAGGGCAATATTTTTTTTCTAGAGGGCAGGCAGAGTGCAGCACTGTGTCATCGGAAATCCCAAAATAGAGGGCGTGTGGTCCAGGAGAGTGAGGACGGAAGTCGGAGAACACTAGCTACGCTTAGGTTTTGGGGTGAGGGCACAGCAGGTACACTCTGAAGAGCTGAATCAAGATCTCGTGCATCTGAAGTCAAGGCGAAGATCAGCTGTTGGCTCAGGTTGGAGTTTCTTTCCATGATCTGCCTTCATGAAGATTGGGGGCATCATGTGACCTTGGAAGCTTTCCATGATATGAGTTGTTAGGTGGTCCATGCACAAGGACTCCTGTGGGACAGTCGAGACCTGTTGGATGGCTCAAGGATGTCCCATAAGGAACGACGCAAGAGCAGGGTTCTAAGGATGGATGCCTGAAGAGCCCAACTCGCATTTCAATTGTCTCCTAGCGACAAGGCAGGTTCAATCTGCTGGCTCTGGAGTAGCAACCGAGGGGGTTTAGTTGAAATGGACTCTCCTGAGGATGGGTCATAATTTGGGATTGTGTCCATGGAGATATTAAAATGGGGCAGTGGCTCCAGTGACCTGAAGTTTTCTCCTAACTGGAGGTTATGACACAGCTCCATAGAGCAAGATTCCCATGTGGAGACGAGATTTTTTCTGATAGGTAGCTCTGGAAACCCCCTTATGCTGGTATTGGAATCCAGGCCTCTGAGGAGAGATGCCTGAAAACAAAAGCAATGGATCCAATTAGGGCCTAGGTGCCTGTCTTGTTCAATATTCTTTTCTATGGATATCTGTCTAAGGTTCTGATTGGAGGTAGTGGCTCAGCTTGTGCCAGAGGGTCCCTGTATGTCCAGGACATCCTACACTATTGGGATGGCCTCAGAGATTTTGGATGATTCTCCTAATCTGTCAGGTTGTGCCAAATGAATGAGCAGAATTCCCTTGGAGAGGGCAGGCACAGTCCTGAGGTGTGGCTCCATGGGGCCCAGCCTTTAGAATGTGTGGGTGAGGACAATGGAGACAGAAGTCTGAAAACACAAACTCGGCTTAGGTTTGGGGACATAGGTATGGCAGGCCCGATCTACAGACCTTGAGAATTTTGGGGGCTCTGAACAAAGGGCAAGTGTGTGGCGCTTTTTCAGGTTTTTGTCTCCGGATTTTGTGTCAATGGTGGCCATGGAATGTAGGCTGGCCTCATCGACCATGGACGAGTATTTCTCTCTGTGGATTTGGCCAGATTCCAAGTGTTTGGGGTCATTCTTTGGATGGTAGGAGTCCTTACTTTTTTTTTTTCTTTATCTTGGTTTTTTTTTTTTTTTTTTTTTCCTTATGTGTCACACCAAAGAGGGATTCCAGGAAAGAGCTCTGAATAAGGTTGACTAGACTTCTCAAGCTCTGGCTAGGATTGGGGGAGTAGGGGCATGGCAAGTCCCATATGCAGGCTCTTGGTCCAGCCCCGGAGAGGCTTTACTTGAGGCCAGGGTTCATGCTTAGGGTCCTAATGTGTGTTTGTGCCCATCGCAGCCCTCAAGCATGTCTGAGGCCTCATGGGCCATGCTGGGTTCTCATATACTGAACGTTGGACAACATGCCAACCACAAGGTTTCTGGTCATGGGGAAGGTGAAGTTCTGATTTCTGCATCACGTACATCACTTAGTTGTGAGTGGAGATAATGTCTAGGTTCTGAAGCCTGAAGAACAAGGTTGGGAAGAGATGATGACCTAAGGCCATGGCATGTTCGTTGTGTTCAGTGTGAGGCCAGGTGTCTGGGTGTCGGTCACGAGGTCTGGGGTCAGGCTGTGTCAGACAGGGCATTAGTGCCCAGGCTAGACTGTATAATTGGGGTACAGTCTAGAGAATTGCAGGTTGATCCTCATTTGATGTTTCTGGGTAGACCCCTAGGGCAAAGTCTCTCTTCTGGAGGGCAGGCAGAGTGCTGCATTTTGTCTCCAGAATTCCCAAAGTGGAAGGCTTGTGGGCCAGGAGTGTGAGGACGGAAGTCTGAGAACGTGAGCTGGCTTAGGTTTTGGGCGAGGGCAAGGCAGGCACACTCTGCAGAGCTGAATTGAGATCTCATGCATCTGAAGTCAGGGCGAGGATCAGACGGGAGTTTCTGTCCATGATGTCCTCTACCTGAAGGTGGAGGCATCACGAGGCCATGGAGGTTTTCCCACGGTGCGAGTGTGTGATGCTGCAAACCACAAGGATTCCTTCTGCAGGACAGTTGAGACCTGTTGAATGGATCAAGGACACCCCATTAGGAATTTCTCCAGAGCAGAGTTCTAACAACGGATACCTGGGCAACGAACTCGCATTCCAATTGTCTCCTAGTGACAAAGCAGGTTTGATCTGCTGGCACTGGGTGAGCAACCGCCAGGTTTGAGTTGAAATGGACTCTACTGAGGATGGGTCATAATGTGGGATTGTGTCCATTGAGACATTGGAATGGGGCGGTGGCTCCACTGACGTGAAATTTTCTCCTAACTGGAGGTTTTGACACAGTTCCATATAGCATGATTCCCATGTGGCATGCGATTTGTTCTGATTGGTAGCTCCAGAAACCCCCATGTGCTGGTATTGGAATCCAGGCCTCTGAGGAGAGATACGTGAAAACAAAAGCAATGGATCCGTTTAGGGCCTAGGTGCCTGTCCTGTTCAATCTTCTTTTCTATGGATATCTATCTACAGGTCTGATTGGAGGTAGTGGCTCAGCTTGTGGCAGATGGTCCCTGTTTGTCCCGGACATCCTACAATATTGGGGTGGCCTCGGGGACTTCGGATGTTGCTCCTAATCTGTCAGGTTGTGCCAAAGGAATGAGCAGAATTCCCATGGAGAGGGCAGGCACAGTCCTGAGGTGTGGCTCCATGGGGCCAAGCCTTGAGGGTGTGTGGGCCAGGACAATGGAGACAGAATTCTGAAAACAGAAACTTGGCTTAGGTTTGGGGACATAGGTATGGCAGGCCCGATCTACAGACCGTGAGAATTTTTCAGGCTTTGAACAAAGGGCGCTTTGTTCAGGCTTTTGTCTCCGGATTTTGTGTCAATGGTGGCCGTGGAATGTCAGGATGGCCTCATCAGCCATGGACGAGTATTTCTCTCTGTGAATTTGGCCCAATTCCAAGTGTTTGCGGTCATTCTTTGGACGGTAGGAGTCCTTTCTCTATTTTTTTTTTTAACCTCATGTGTCCCACCAAGGAGGGATTCTAGAGAAGAGATCTGAGTAGGGGTGACTAGACTTCTCAAGCACTGGTTAAGGCCTGGGGAGTAGGGGCATGGTAATCTCCATATGTGGGCTCTTGGTCCATCCCCGGAGAGGCTTTACTTGAGGCCAGGGATCATGCTTAGGATCCTAATGTGTGTTTGTGCCCATCGCAGCCCTCAAGCATGTCTGGGGCCTCATGGGCCATGCTGGTTTCTCCTACACTGCACGTTGGACAACATGCCAACCACAGGGTTTCTGGTCACGGGGAAGGAGGAGTTCTGATTTCTGCATCACGTACACGGCATGGCAGTGAGTAGAGATAAGGTCTACATTCTGAAGCCTGAAAACCGAGGTTGGTAAGAGATGACAACCTAAGGCCATGGTGGGTCCAATGCACTTAGTGTTCGGCCAGATGTCTGTGTCCATCATGAGGTCTGGGCTCAGGCTGTGTCAGGCAGGGCATTAGTCCCCAGGCTAGACTGTATAATTGGGGTACAGTCGAGTGATGTGAAGGTTGGTCCTCATTTGGGGTTTCTGGTTGGCCCCATAGGGCAAAGATTTTCTTCTGCAGGGCAGGCAGAGTGCTGCATTCTGGCTCCAGAATTGCCAACTTCAGGGCTTGTGGGCCAGGTGTTTTAGGACAGAAGTCTGAGAACACAAGTTCAGCTTTGAATTCGCAGTGGTGACATGGCAGGCACACTCTACAGACCTGAAATGAGATCTCGTGCATCTGAAGTCAGGGCGAGGATCAGATGTTGGCTTAGGTTGGAGTTTCTGTACATGATGTCCCCTTCATGAAGGTGGGGGGGGGGCATCAGGAAACCATGGAAGATTTCCAACTTTGTGAGTGTGTGATGCTCCAAACCACAAGGATTCCGTCAGCGGGACAGTCACGACTTTTTGGATGGATCAAGGACGTCCCATAAGAAATGCTCCAAAGCACAGTTCTAATGATGGATGCCTGGGCAGTCCAACTTGCATTCCAATTGTGTCCTAGTGAAAAGGAGGATTTGATCTGCTGTCACTGGGGGAACAACCGAGGGGGCTGAATTGAAATGGAATCTCATGAGGATCAGTCGATGTGTATTTGTGTCCATGGATCCCTTGGAATGGGGCAGTGGCTCTGTTTCCCTGAAGAATTCTCCTAACCTGAGGTTTTGATGCAGCTCCAAAGAGCAAGTTTCCCATGTAGAGACGAGATTTGTTCTGAAACCCCCACAACCTGGTATTGGAAACCAAGCATCTGGGGAACAATGCCTGGAATCCAAAGCAATGGATCTGATTACGGTCTAGGGGCCTGTCCTTTTCAATATTCTCCTCTGAGTGTCTCTGTCTAAGATTCAGAATGGAGGTCACTGCTCAGCTTGTGTCAGATCACCCATGTTTGTTGGGGGAGGCCAACACTATTGGACTGGTCTTGGGAATTGGAGGTTTCTCCTAATCTGTAAGGTTGTGGCAAATGAAACGGGCAGAGTTCCCTTGGAGAGCACTGGCACAGTCCTTAGGTGTGACACCACCTTTCTGGGTGTCATCCAGGAGGTCCAGGCTCAGGCTGTGTCAGACAGGGCATTAGTGCCAAGCTTAGACTGTATAATTGGAGTAAAGTTGAGTGGCATGCAGGTTGATCCTCATTTGGCGTTTCTGGGTAGCCCCAGGGGCAACGTTTTTCTTCTGGAGGGAAGGAAGAGTGCTGCATTGTGGCGACGGAATTCTCACACTGGAGGGCTTGTGGGCCAGAATTGTGAGGAAGGAAGTGTGAGAACACAAGCTAGGCTTAGGTTTTGGGTCAAGATCATGGCAGGCACACTCTGTAGAGCTAAATCTAAATCTCATGCATCTGAAGTCAGGGCGAGGATCAGACGTAGGCTCAGGTTGAAGTTTCTGTTCAGGATGGCCCCTTCATGATGGTGGGGGGCATCATGGGGCTATGGAGACTTTCCCACGATTGGCATTGTATGTTGCTCCAATCGGCAAGGATTCCTTCTACGGGACAGTCGAGACCGGTCAGATTGCTCCAGGACGTCCCATGCGGAACCACGGCAGTGCAGGGTTCTAAGGATGGATTCCTGGAGTGCCCGCCTCACATTACTATTGTCTCCTAGTGACAAGGCAGGTTCGATCTGCTTCTTTTGGGGAGCAACCAAAGGGGATGTGTTGAAATGGACTCGCCTGCTGATGGGTCATAATGTGGGTTTGTGTCCATGGAGACCTTGGAATGGGGTGTTGGCTGCTGGGACCTGAAGGTTTCCCTTAACTGGAGGTTGTGACACAGCTCCAAAATGCATGTTTCCCATGTGGAAATGAGATTTGTTCAGACTGGTACCTCCAGAAAAACACATATGCTGGTATTGGAAAACAGGCCTCTGAGGAGAGATGCCAGGAATCAAAAGCAATGGATCTGCATAGGTCCTAGGTGCCTGTCTGGTTCAATCTTCTTCTCTGGGGTTATCTGTCTATGGGTCTGAGTTGAGGTAGTTGCTCATCTTGGGACAGATCACCCTGTTTGCCCTGAGTGGCCAACACTATTGGGATGGCCTCAGGGACGTTGGAGTGTTCTCCTAATCTTTAGGGTTGTGGCCAATGGAATGGGCAGAATTTGCTTGGAGAAGGCAGGCACAGTCCTGAGGCATGGCTCCAGGGGCCCCAGCCTGGAGGGTGTGTGGGCCAGGACAGTGGGGACAGAAATCTGAAAACCCAAATTCAGCTTAGGTTTGGGGACGTAGGTATGACAGGCCTGATCTATAGTCCGTGAGGAGAATTTTTCAGGCTATGAACAAAGGGCAAGTGTGAGGCATATCTCCAGGCTTTTGTCTCTAGATTTTGTGTCAATGGTGGCCATGGAATGACGGGATGGCCTCTTTGGCCATGGATGATTCTTTCTCTTTTAAGATTTGGTCAGATCCCAAGTTTTGGGGCTCATTCAGGGGATGGAGGAGACCCTTCGATATTTTTTTCCTCAGGGGTTCCAGTGCAGAGACCTGAATAGGGGTGACTAGACCTCTCAACCTCTCATTAATATTGGGGGACTAGGGATGGCAATGCGGGTTCTTGGTCCAGCCCCTGAGAGGCTTTACTTGAGGACAGGGCTCACACTGAGGGTCCCAATGTGTTTGTGCCCATTGCGGTTCTCAAGCATGGGCGGGGACTCATGGGCTACACTGGATTCTCCTACACTGAACGTTGGAAAACATGCCAACCACAAGGTTTCTTGCCTTGAGGAAGAAGGAGTTTCATTTCTGCATCACGTTCGCCCCTGGGTAGTGAGTATATATAAGGTCTAGGTTCTGAAGCCTGAAAACCAAGGTTGGGAAGAGATGATGACCTAAAGGCATGGCGGGTCTGATGTGCTCAGTGTACAGCCAGCTGTCTGGGTGTCAGTTGGGAATTCAGACCTCAGGCTGTGCAAGACAGGGCATTAACGCCGAAGCGAAACTGTATAATTGGGGTAGAGTCAAGTGGCATGCAGGTTGATCCTCATTTGGTGTTTCTGGTTAGCCCCATAGGACAACGTTTCTCTTCTGGAGGGCAGTCAGAGTGCTGCATTGTGTCTCTCCAGAATTCCCTAACTGGAGGGCTGGTGGGCTCGGAGTGTGAGGACGAAGTCTGAGAACAATAGCTAGGTTTTGCTTCGGGGCGGGGTTTCGGCAGGCACACTCTGCAGAGTTGAATCAAGATTTCGTGCATCTGAAGTCAGGGCGAGGATTAGACGTTGGCTCAGGTTGGAGTTTCTGTCCAAGATGGCTCTTTCATGAAGGGGACAGTGCACCACGAGGCCACAGAGCTTTTCCCATAATGGGAGTTGTGAGGTGCTCCAAAGCGCAAGGATTCCTTCTGCAGGACAGCTGTGACCTGTTGGATGGCTCCAGGACGTCCCATATGGAATTACTTCAGAGTAGTTTTCTACAGATGGATGCCTAGCCAGCCCGCCTCACATTCCAATTGTCTCCTAGTGACAAGATAGGTTCGATCTGCTGGCTCTAGGGGAGCACCCAAGGGCACTGAGTTGAAATAGACTCTCCTGCAGATGGGTCCTAATGTGGGATTGTGTCCATAGAGACCTTGGAATGAGGTGGTGGCACCGGGGCCCTGAAGGATTTTCCTAGCCGGAGGTTTTGACACAGCTTGAAAGAGCACGTTTCCCATGTGGAGAAGACATTTGTTCTGACTGATGACTCAGGAAACCCCCATATGGTGGTATTGAAAACCAGGCCTCTGAAGTTCTGACATAGCTCCACGAGCAAGTTTCCAATGTGCAGACAATACTTGCTCTGAAGGGGCCACTGGAAACCCCATAGGCTGGTATTGGAAACCAGGCCTCTGAGAAGAGATGCCTGGAAACCAAAACAATGGATCTGATTAGGGCCTAAGGCCTGTCCTGTTCAATGTTCTTCTCTGGGGACATCTGTCTCCGAGTTGGTGTGGAGCTAGTTGCTCAGCTAGTGTCAGATCACCCCTGTTTGTTCCAAGCGGCCTACAAAATTGGTATGGTCCCAGGGACATTGGAGATTTCTCCTGATTTATATGGTTGTGGCCAATGGAATATGAAGAATTCCCTTTGAGAGGGAAGGAACAATCCTGAAGTGTGGTTCCAGGGGGACTAGCCTGGAGGGTGTGTGTTTTCAGACAACTGTCCAAACAGCCCAGGCCTACACAACCTACAGGCTCAGGCCCCTGGAGCCAAACCTGAGGACTGTACTTGCCCTCTCCAAGGGAATTGTGTGTGCCCATTCCAATGGCCACAACCCTTCTAATAGGATAAACCTCCAAAGTCCCTGATCCATCTCAATAGTGGTGACTTCCCAGGAAAAACAGGGGCAATCTGAGCCCAACTGAGCACCTACCAGCACTCAGACCCATAGACAGATGTCCCCAGTGGTAAAAAGGAAAGAACAGGCCCCTAGGCACTAATCAGATCCATTGCTTTGGTTTCCAGGCATCTCTCCTCAGAGTCCTGGATTTCAAAAGCAGCATATAGCTGTTTCTTGACCCACACAACAGAAAACATGTCATCTACAATGGGAAACTTGCACGTTGGAGCTGTGTCAAAGCCTCTGTTAGGAGAACCCTTTAGGGCCCCAGTGCCTCCGCTTCATTCCAAGGTCTCCAGAGACACAAAAGCACATTAGGACCCATCCCCAGGGGTGTCCATTTCAACTCGCGTCCTCGGTTGCTTCCCACAGATCCAGGAGATCTAACCTGTCTTGTTGCTAGGAGACAATTGGAATGCGAGGTGGGCTACCCAGCCATCCATCCTTAGAACCCTGCTCAGAATCATTGGCCTGGAGCCAAACAACAGGTCTCAATTGTCCTGCATAAGACTCTCTGCAGTTTGGAGCTTCTCACAACTCCCATCGTGGGAAAACCCCCATGGCCTCGTGATGCCCCCCCATTCATGAAGGGGCCATCAGGGACAGAAACTCCAACCTGATCGATCGTCTGATCCTCGCCCTGACTTCAGATGCACGAGATCTAGATTCAGGTCTGTAGATTGTGCCTGCCATGGCCTCACCCAGAAACCTAAGCCTAGCTTCTGTTCTCAGACTTTTGTAGTCAGACTACTGGCCCACAAGCCCTCCAGTTTGGCAATCCAGAACTACAATGCAGCACTCTGCCGGCCCTCCAGAAGAAAAACATTGTCCTCTGGTGCTACCCAGTAATCCCAAATGAGGATCAACCTGCACCGACCTAGGCTGTACCCCAAATACATAGGCTGACCAGGGCACTAATGCCCTTTCTGACACAGCCTGAGCCTGGACCCCCTGGCCCCTCCCAGACAGCTGGACGCACACTTGAGCACATGGAGCCGCCATGGCCTTAGGTCGTCATCTCTTCCCAACATCAGTTTTCAGGTCTCAGAATCTAGACCTTATATCCAATCACTGCCCAGGGTTGAAGGTGATGCAGAAATCAGAACTCCTTCCCCATGGCAAGAAACCTTGTGGTTGGCATGTTGTCCAACGTTCAGTGTAGTTGAAACCAGTGTGGCCCATGAGGCCCCGCCCATGCTCGCGGGCCACATTGGTCACAAACACACATTGTGACGCTCAGGCTGAGCCCAGTCCTCAAGTAAGGCCACTCAGTGGCTGGATGAAGAGATAGCATATTGGGCTTGCCATGCCCCTAGGCCCCAATTTTTAACTATAGTTCGGGTTGTCCCTTCAGTCTTCCCCACGGCTTTCCTTTGGAATTCCTCTTTTGGTGGGACACCTGAGGTAACAAAACTGAAATGAGTTCACCCATCCCACAGATTGACGAAAAGCAATTGGGAATCGGGCCAAATCCTCAGAGAGGAAGATTCGTCCATGGCCATGAGGCCTCCCCGACATTCCACGGCCATCGCTGATACAAAATCCAGAGACAAAAGCCTGAGTAAGCGCCTCAGACTCGCACTTTCTTCATATCCTGAAGAGTTCTTCTCATGGTTTGTAGATCGGGACTGCCATACCTACGTCCCCAATCCTAAGCTGAGTTTCTGTTTTCAGACTTCTGTCCTCAAAGTCTTGGGCCACTCACCCTCCAGGCTGGGCCCCTGGAGCCACACATTAGGACTGTGCCTACCAATCCATGGAAATTCTGCCTATTCCATGGTCCAAAATCGTACAAATTAGGAGAAACCTCCAAAGTCCCTGAGGCCATCCCAATAGTGTAGGTCGCCCGGAACAAACAAGGGCTGTCTGACACCAGCTGATAATCGACCTCCACTCATACCATAGATGGATGTCTCCAGAGAAGAAGATTGAACCAGACAGGACCCTAGGCCATAATAGGATCCATTGCTTTGGGTTACAGGCATGTGTCCTCAAAAGCCTGATTCCAATTCGAGCATAGGGGTTTTCCTGAGGCACCCATCAGAACTCATCTCGTCTCCACAAGGAAACCTGTGCATGGGAGCCATGTCCAAAGCTTAGGAGAGTACTTCAGGGTCCCGGTGCCACCGCCCCATTCCAAGGCCCTCATGGACACAAAAACACATTAGGACCCATCCTCAGGAAAGTCCATTTCAACTCAGCCACCCCGGTAGCTCCGGCAGAGCCATCAGATCTAAACTGTCTTGTTGCTAGGAGACAATTGGAATGCGAGGCGGGCTTCCCAGGCATCCATCCGCGAACGGTGCTCTGGAGTCATTCCATATGGGATGTCCTGGAGCTGTCCAACAGGTCTCAATTGTCCCGCAGAAGGAATCCATGAAGGGGGCATCCCACAACTCCCAACGTGGGAAAACCTCAATGGCCTCGAGATTCCGCTCCCTTCATGAAGCGGCCGTCATGCTCAGAAACTCAAACCTGAGCCAACGTCTGATCCTCGCCCTGACTTCAGATGCATGAGATACTGGTTCAGATCTGCAGGGGGTACCTGCCGTGCCCTCGCCCTGAAACCCAAGTCTAACTTGTCTTCTCAGACTTCTGTCCTCACACTCCTGGCCCCGAAGCCCTCAAGTTTGGCAATTCCGGACCCACAATGCAGCACTCTGCCTACCCTCTAGAAAAAAAATTATTGCCTCATGAGCAGCCCAGGCACCTTAAATGAGGGTAAACCTACACAGCACTCGACTTTACCCAAATTATATAGTCTAACCTGGGCACTAATGCACTGTCGAACACAACCTGAGCACGGACCTCCTGACCAACACCCAGAAAGCTGACCGCACACTGAGCACATAAAACCCGCCATGGCCTTAGGTCATCATCTCTTCCCTACCTCAGTTTTCAGGCTTCAGAACCGAGACCTTATCTCCAATCACTTCCCAGGGGTGAGTGAGATGCAGAAATCAGAACGCCTCCTTACCCATGGCAAGAACCCTGTGGTTGGCACGTTGTCCAACGTTCAGTGTAGGAGAAACCAGCATTCACCCTGAGGCCCCGCCCATTCTTGAGTGCGACGAGGGCATACACACGCATTGTGACCCTCAGCATTAGTCCTGTCCTCTAGTAAGTCCTCTCAGTTGCTGGACCATTAGATGTCATAATGGGCTTGACATGTCCCTAGGCCCCAATTTTTAACCAAATTTCTGATGGTCCAGTCGCCCCTCCCCAGGGCTCTACTCTGGAATCCCTCATTTGTTGGGACACCTGAGGATAAAAAAGAAAAAAACAAGAAAAAAAAAAAACGGACTTCTTCCAGCCCACAGAATGACCCCAAACTCTTTGGACGGGGCCAAACCACCAGAGAGTAAGACTCGTCCATTTCCCATGAAGTCACCCAGAAATTCCACGACCATGAGTGACACGATATCCAGAGACAAAAACTTGAGCAGGAGCCTCACACTCGCCCTTCTTTCAAATCCCGAAGAGTTCTCCTAATGGTCTGTAGATCAGTCCTGCCATACCTATGACCCGAAACATAAGCCGAGTTTGTGTTCACAGACAACTGTACAAACAGCCCTGTCCTACACAACCTACAGGCTCAGGCCCCTGGAGCCAAACCTGTGGACTGTACTTGCCCTCTCCAAGGGAATTGTGTGTGCCCATTCCAATGGCCACTACCCTTCTAATAGGATAAACCTCCAATGTCCCTGATCCATCTCAATAGTGGTGGCTTCCCAGGAAAAACAGGGGCAATCTGAGCCCAACTGAGCACCTACCTTCACTCAGACCCATAGACAGATGTCCCCAGAGGTAAAAAGGAAAGAACAGACCCCTAGGCACTAATGAGATCCATTGCTTTGGTTTCCAGGCATCTCTCCTCAGAGGCCTGGATTTCAAAAGCAGCATATAGCTGTTTCTTGACTCACCCATCAGAAAACATCTCATCTACACATGGGAAACTTGCACGTTGGAGCTGTGTCAAAGCCTCTGTTTAGGAGAACCCGTTAGGGCCCCAGTGCCACCGTTTCATTCCAAGGTCTCCATAGACACAAAAGCACGTTAGGACCCATCCCCAGGGGTGTCCATTTCAACTCAGCGTCCTCGGTTGCTCCCCACAGATCCAGGAGATCTAACCTGTCTTGTTGCTAGGAGACAATTGGAATGCGAGGTGGGCTACCCAGCCATCCATCCTTAGAACCCTGCTCAGAATCATTGGCCTGGAGCCAAACAACAGGTCTCAATTGTCCTGCAGAAGACTCTCTGCAGTTTGGAGCTTCTCACAACTCCCATCGTGGGAAAACCCCCATGGCCTCGTGATGCCCCCGCCCATTCATGAAGGCGCCATCAGGGACAGAAACTCCAACCTGAGCGATCGTCTGATCCTCGCCCTGACTTCAGATGCACGAGATCTCGATTCAGGTCTGTAGATTGTGCGTGCCATGGCCTCACCCAGAAACCTAAGCCTAGCTTGTGTTCTCAGACTTTTGTCGTCAGACTACTGGCCCACAAGCCCTCCAGTTTGGACTCCAGAACTTCAATGCAGCACGCTGCCGGCCCTCCAGAAGAAAAACATTGTCCTCTGGTGCTACCCATTAATCCCAAATGAGGATCAACCTGCACTGACCTTGGCTGTACCCCAAATACATAGGCTGACCAGGGCACTAATGCCCTTTCTGACACAGCCTGAGCCTGGACCCCCTGGCCCCTCCCAGACAGCTGGCCGCACACTGAGCAATTCGAGCCGCCATGGCCTTAGGTCGTCATCTCTTCCCAACCTCGGGTTTAAGGTTTCAGAACCTAGGCCATATCTCCAATCACTGCCCAGGGTTGAAGGTGATGCAGAAATCAGAACTCCTTCCCCATGGCAAGAAACCTTGTGGTTGGCATGTTGTCCAACGTTCAGTGTAGTTGAAACCAGTGTGGCCCATGAGGCCCCGCCCATGCTCATGGGCCACATTGGTCACAAACACACATTGTGACGCTCAGGCTGAGCCCAGTCCTCAAGTAAGGCCACTCAGTGATTGGATGAAGAGATAGCATATTGGGCTTGCCATGCCCCTAGGCCCCAATTTTTAACCATAGTTTGGGTTGTCCCTTCAGTCTTCCCCACGGCTTTGCTTTGGAATTCCTCTTTTGGTGTGTCACCTGAGGTAACAAAACTGAAATGAGTCCTCCTATCCCACAGATTGATGAAAAGCAATTGGGAATCGGGCCAAATCCTCAGTGAGAAAGATTCGTCCATGGTCCATGAGGCGTCCCCAACATTCCACGGCCATCGCTGATACAAAATCCAGAGACAAAAGCCTGAGCAGCGCCTCAGACTCGCACTTTCTTCATATCCTGAAGAGTTCTTCTCATGGTTTGTCGATCGGGCCTGCCATACCTACGTCCCCAAACCTAAGCTGAATTTGTGTTTTCAGACTTCTGTCCTCAAAGTCTTGGGCCACACACCCTCCAGCCTGGGCCTCTGGAGCCACACATTAGGACTGTGCCTACCAATCCATGGGAATTCTTCCCATTCCATTGTCCAAAATCGTACAAATTAGGAGAAACCTCCTAAGTCCCTGAGGCCATCCCAATAGTGTAGGTCGCACAAAGCAAACAAGGGCTGTCTGACACCAGCTGATAATCGACCTCCACTCATACCATAGATGGATGTCTCCAGAGAAGAAGATTGAACCAGACAGGACCCTAGGCCATAATAGGATCCATTGCTTTGGGTTACAGGCATGTGTCCTCAAAAGCATGATTCCAATACGAGCATAGGGGTTTTCCTGAGGCACCCATCAGAACTCATCTCGTCTCCACAAGGAAACCTGTGCATGGGAGCCATGTCCAAAGCTTAGGAGAGTACTTCAGGGTCCCGGTGCCACCGCCCCATTCCAAGGCCCTCATGGACACAAAAACACATTAGGAGCCATCCTCAGGAAAGTCCATTTCAACTCAGCCACCCCGGTTGCTCCGGCAGAGCCATCAGATCTGAACTGTCTTGTTGCTAGGAGACAATTGGAATGCAGGCGGGCTTCCCAGGCATCCATCCGCGAACGGTGCTCTGGAGTCATTCCATATGGGATGTCCTGGAGCTGTCCAACAGGTCTCAATTGTCCCGCAGAAGGAATCCATGAAGGGGGCATCCCACAACTCCCAACGTGGGAAAACCTCAATGGCCTCGAGATAACGCTTGCTTCATGAAGCGGCCATTATGCTCAGAAACTCCAACCTGAGCCAACGTCTGATCCTCGCCCTGACTTCAGATGCATGAGATACTGGTTCAGATCTGCAGGGGGTACCTGCCGTGCCCTTGCCCTGAAACACGAGTCTAGCTTGTCTTCTCAGACTTCCGTCCTCACACTCCTGGCCCCGAAGCCCTCAAGTTTGGCAATTCCGGACCCACAATGCAGCACTCTGCCTGCCCTCTAGAAAAAAAATTATTGCCTCATGAGCTTCCCCGGCACCTTAAATGAGGGTAAACCTACACAGCACTCGACTTTACCCAAATTATATATTCTAACCTGGGCACTAATGCACTGTCGAACACAACCTGAGCCCGGACCTCCTGACCAACACCCAGAAAGCTGACCGCACACTGAGCACATAAAACCCGCCATGGCCTTAGGTCATCATCTCTTCCCTACCTCAGTTTTCAGGCTTCAGACCCGAGACCTTATCTCCAATCACTGCCCAGGGGTGAGTGTGATGCAGAAATCAGAACTCCTCCTTACCCATGGCAAGAACCCTTGTGGTTGGCACGTTGTCCAACGTTCAGTGTAGGAGAAACCAGCATTCACCCTGAGGCCCCGCCCATTCTTGAGTGCGACGAGGGAATACACACGCATTGTACCCTCAGCATGAGTCCTGTCCTCTAGTAAGTCCTCCCAGTGGCTGGAACATTAGATGTCATAATGGGCTTGACATGTCCCTAGGCCCCAATTTTTAACCAGATTTCTGATTGTCCAGTCGCCCCTCCCCAGGACTCTACTAGGGAATCCCTCATTTGGTGGGACACCTGAGGTTAAAAAAGAAAACAACAACAACAACAAAAAAAAAAACGGACTTCTCCCAGCCCACAGAATGACCCCAAAATCTTTGGACGGGGCCAAACCACCAGAGAGTAAGACTTGTCCATTTCCCATGAAGTCACCCAGAAATTCCACGACCATGAGTGACACGATATCCAGAGACAAAATCTTGAGCAGGAGCCTCACACTAGCCATTCTTTCAAATCCCGAAGAGTTCTCCTCATGGTCTGTAGATCAGTCCTGCCATACCTATGACCCGAAACATAAGCCGAGTTTGTGTTTTGAGACAACTGTCCAAACATCCCTGGCCTACACAACGTATAGGCTCAGGCCCCTGGAGCCAAACCTGAGGACTGTACTTGCCCTCTCCAAGGGAATTGTGTGTGCCCATTCCAATGGCCACAAGCCTTCTAATAGGATAAAACTCCAAAGTCCCTGATCCATCTCAATAGTGGTGGCTTCCCAGGAAAAACAGGGGCAATCTGAGCCCAACTGACCACCTACCTGCACTCAGACCCATAGACAGATGTCCCCAGAGGTAAAAAGGAAAGAACAGGCCCCTAGGCACTAATCAGATCCATTGCTTTGGTTTCCAGGCATCTCTCCTCAGAGGCCTGGATTTCAAAAGCAGCATATAGCTGTTTCTTGACTCACCCATCAGAAAACATCTCATCTACACATGGGAAACTTGCACGTTGGAGCTGTGTCAAAGCCTCTGTTTAGGAGAACCCGTTAGGGCCCCAGTGACACCGCTTCATTCCAAGGTCTCCATAGACACAAAAGCACATTAGGACCCATCCCCAGGGGTGTCCATTTCAACTCAGCGTCCTCGGTTGCTCCCCACAGATCCAGGAGATCTAACCTGTTTTGTTGCTAGGAGACAATTGGAATGCGAGGTGGGCTACCCAGCTTTCCATCCTTAGAACCCTGCTCAGAATCATTGGCCTGGAGCCAAACAACAGGTCTCAATTGTCCTGCAGAAGACTCTCTGCAGTTTGGAGCTTCTCAGAACTCCCATCGTGGGAAAATCCCCATGGCCTCGTGATGCCCCCGCCCATTCATGAAGGGGCCATCAGGGACAGAAACTCCAACCTGAGCGATCGTCTGATCCTCGCCCTGACTTCAGATGCACGAGATCTTGATTCAGGTCTGTAGATTGTGCGTGCCATGGCCTCACCCAGAAACCTAAGCCTAGCTTGTGTTCTCAGACTTTTGTCGTCAGACTACTGGCCCACAAGCCCTCCAGTTTGGCAATCCAGAACTACAATGCAGCACTCTGCCGGCTCTTCAGAAGAAAAACATAGTCTTCTGGGGCTACCCAGTAACCCCAAATGAGGATCAACTTGCTCCGACCATGGCTGTACCCCAAATACATAGGCTGACCAGGGCACTAATGCCCTTTCTGACACAGCCTGAGCCTGGACCCCCTGGCCCCTCCCAGACAGCTGGCCGCACACTGAGCACATCGAGCCTCCATGGCCTTAGGTCGTCATTTCTTCCCAACATCTGTTTTCAGGTTTCAGAACCTAGACCTTATCTCCAGTCACTGCCCAGGGTTGAAGGTGTTGCAGAAATCAGAACTCCTTCCCCATGGCAAGAAACCTTGTGGTTGGCATGTTGTCCAACGTTCAGTGTAGTTGAAACCAGTGTGGCCCATGAGGCCCCGCCCATGCTCACAGGCCACATTGGTCCCAAACACACATTGTAACGCTCAGGCTGAGCCCAGTCCTCAAGTAAGGCCACTCAGTGGCTGGATGAAGAGATAGCATATTGGGCTTGCCATGCCCCTAGGCCCCAATTTTTAACCATAGTTCGGGTTGTCCCTTCAGTCTTCCCCACGGCTTGGCTTTGGAATTCCTCTTTTGGTGGGACACCGGAGGTAACAAAACTGAAATGAGTCCTCCCATCCCACAGATTGACAAAAAGCAATTGCGAATCGGGCAAAATCCTCAGAGAGGATGATTCGTCCATGGCCCATGAGGCCTCCCCGTCATTCCACGACCTTCACTGATACAAAATCCCGAGACAAAAGCCTGAGTAAGCACCTCAGAGTCGCACTTTCTTTATATCCTGAAGAGTTCTTCGCATGGTTTGTCGATCGGGCCTGCCATACCTACGTCCCCAAACCTAAGCTGAGTTTGTGTTTTCAGACTACTGTCCTCAAAGTCTGGGGCCACACACCCTCCAGCCTGAACCCCTGGAGCCACACATTAGGACTGTGCCTACCAATCCATGGGAATTCTGCCCATTCCATGGTCCAAAATCGTACAAATTAGGAGAAATCTCAAAAGTCCCTGAGGCCATCCCAATAGTGTAGGTCGCCTGGAACAAACAAGGGCTGTCTGACACCAGCTGATAATCGACCTCCACTCATACCATAGATGGATGTCCCCAGAGAAGAAGATTGAACCAGACAGGACCCTAGGCCATAATAGGATCCATTGCTTTGGGTTACAGGCATGTGTCCTCAAAAGCCTGATTCCAATACGAGCATAGGGGTTTTCCTGAGGCACCCATCAGAACTCATCTCGTCTCCACAAGGAAACCTGTGCATGGGAGCCATGTCCAAAGCTTAGGAGAGTACTTCAGGGTCCCGGTGCCACCGCCCCATTCCAAGGCCCTCATGGACACAAAAACACATTAGGACCCATCCTCTGGAAAGTCCATTTCAACTCAGCCACCCCGGTTGCTCCTGAAGAGCCATCAGATCTAAACTGTCTTGTTGCTAGGAGACAATTGGAATGCGAGGCGGGCTTCCCAGGCATCCATCCGCGAACGGTGCTCTGGAGTCATTCCATATGGGATGTCCTGGAGCTGTCCAACAGGTCTCAATTGTCCCGCAGAAGGAATCCTTGAAGGGGGCATCCCACAACTCCCAACGTGGGAAAACCTCAATGGCCTCGAGATTCCGCTCCCTTCATGAAGCGGCCGTCATGCTCAGAAACTCCAACCTGAGCCAACGTCTGATCCTCGCCCTGACTTCAGATGCATGAGATATTGGTTCAGATCTGCAGGGGGTACCTGCCGTGCCCTCGCCCTGAAACCCAAGTCTAGCTTGTCTTCTCAGACTTCCGTCCTCACACTCCTGGCCCCGAAGCCCTCAAGTTTGGCAATTCCGGACCCACAATGCAGCACTCTGCCTGCCCTCTAGAAAAAAAATTATTGCCTCATGAGCTGCCCAGGCACCTTAAATGAGGGTAAACCTACACAGAACTCGACTTTACCCAAATTACATAGTCTAACCTGGGCACTAATGCACTGTCGAACACAACCTGAGCCAGGACCTCCTGACCAACACCCAGAAAGCTGACCGCACACTGAGCACATAAAACCCGCCATGGCCTTAGGTCATCATCTCTTCCCTACCTCAGTTTTCAGGCTTCAGAACCGAGACCTTATCTCCAATCACTGCCCAGGGGTGAGTGTGATGCAGAAATCAGAACTCCTCCTTACCCATGGCAAGAACCCTGTGGTTGGCACGTTGTCCAACGTTCAGTGTAGGAGAAACCAGCATTCACCCTGAGGCCCCGCCCATTCTTGAGTGCGACGAGGGCATACACACGCATTGTGACCCTCAGCACGAGTTCTGTCCTCTAGTAAGTCCTCTCAGTGGCTGGACCATTAGATGTCATAATGGGCTTGACATGTCCCTAGGCCCCAATTTTTAACCAGATTTCTGATTGTCCAGTCGCCCCTCCCCAGGGCTCTACTCTGGAATCCCTCATTTGGTGGGACACCTGAGGTTAAAAAAGAAAAAAACAACAACAACAACAACAAAAAAACGAACTTCTTCCAGCCCACAGAATGACCCCAAACTCTTTGGACGGGGCCAAACCACCAGAGAGTAAGACACGTCCATTTCCCATGAAGTCACCCAGAAATTCCACGACCATGAGTGACACGATATCCAGAGACAAAAACTTGAGCAGGAGCCTCACACTCGCCCTTCTTTCAAATCCCAAAGAGTTCTCCTCATGGCCTGTAAATCAGTCCTGCCATACCTATGACCCGAAACATAAGCTGAGTTTGTGTTTTCAGACAACTGTCCAAACAGCCCTGGCCTACACAACCTACAGGCTCAGGCCCCTGGAGCCAAACCTGAGGACTGTACTTGCCCTCTCCAAAGGAATTGTGTGTGCCCATTCCAATAGCCACAACCCTTCTAATAGGATAAACCTCCAAAGTCCCTGATCCATCTCAATAGTGGTGGCTTCCCAGGAAAAACAGGGGCAATCTGAGCCCAACTGAGCACCTACCTGCACTCAGACCCATAGACAGATGTCCCCAGAGGTAAAAATGAAAGAACAGGCCCCTAGGCACTAATCAGATCCATTGCTTTGGTTTCCAGGCATCTCTCCTCAGAGGCCTGGATTTCAAAAGCAGCATATAGCTGTTTCTTGACTCACCCATCAGAAAACATCTCATCTACACATGGGAAACTTGCACGTTGGAGCTGTGTCAAAGCCTTTGTTTAGGAGAACCGTTTAGGGCCCCAGTGCCACCGCTGCATTTCAAGGTCTCCATAGACACAAAAGCACGTTAGGACCCATGCCCAGGGGTGTCCATTTCAACTCAGCGTCCTCGGTTGCTCCCCACAGATCCAGGAGATCTAACCTGTCTTGTTGCGAGGAGACAATTGGAATGCGAGGTGGGCTACCCAGCCATCCATCCTTAGAACCCTGCTCAGAATCATTGGCCTGGAGCCAAACAACAGGTCTCAATTGTCCTGCAGAAGACTCTCTGCAGTTTGGAGCTTCTCACAACTCCCATCGTGAGAAAACACCCATGGCCTCGTGATGCCCCCCCCCCCCATTCATGAAGGAGCCATCAGGGACAGAAACTCCACCCTGAGCGATCGTCTGATATTCGCCCTGACTTCAGATGCACGAGATCTCGATTCAGGTCTGTAGATTGTGCGTGCCATGGCCTCACCCAGAAACCTAAGCCTAGCTTGTGTTCTCAGACTTTTGTCGTCAGACTACTGGCCCACAAGCCCTCCAGTTTGGCAATCCAGAACTACAATGCAGCACTCTGCCGGCTCTGCAGAAGAAAAACATTGTCCTCTGGGGCTAACCAGTAAGCCCAAATGAGGATCAACCTGCACCGACCTTGGCTTTACCCCAAATACATAGGCTGACCAGGGCACTAATGCCCTTTCTGACACAGCCTGAGCCTGGACCCCCTGGCTCCTCCCAGACAGCTGGCCGCACACTGATCACATCGAGCCGCCATGGCCTTAGGTCATCATCTCTTCCCAACCTCGGTTTTCAGTTTTCAGAACCTAGACCTTATCTCCAATCACTGCCCTGGGTTGAAGGTGATGCAGAAATCAGAACTCCTTCCCCATGGCAAGAAACCTTGTGGTTGGCATGTTGTCCAACGTTCAGTGTAGTTGAATCCAGTGTGGCCCATGAGGCCCCGCCTATGCTCGCGGGCCACATTGGTCACAAACACACATTTTGACCCTCAGGCTGAGCCCAGTCCTCAAGTAAGGCCACTCAGTGGCTGGATGAAGAGATAGCATATTGGGCTTGCCATGACCCTAGGCCCCAATTTTTAACCATAGTTCGGGTTGTCCCTTCAGTCTTCCCCACGGCTTGGCTTTGGAATTTTACTTTTGGTGGGACACCTGAGGTAACAAAACTGAAATGAGTCCTCCCATCCCACAGATTGACGAAAAGCAATTGGGAATCGGGCCAAATCCTCAGTTATAAAGATTCGTCCATGGCCCATGAGGCCTCCGCGACATTCCACGGCCATTGCTGATACAAAATCCAGAGACAAAGCCTGAGCAAGCGCCTCAGACTCGCACTGTCTTCATATCCTGTAGAGTTCTTCTCATGGTTTGTAGATCGGGCCTGCCATACCTACGTCCCCAAACCTAAGCTGAGTTTGTGTTTTCAGACTTCTGTCCTCAAAGTCTGGGGCCACACACCCTCCAGCCTGAACCCCTGGAGCCACACATTAGGACTGTGCCTACCAATCCATGGGAATTCTGCCCATTCCATGGTCCAAAATCGTACAAATTAGGAGAAACCTCCAAAGTCCCTGAGGCCATCCCAATAGTGTAGGTCGCCCGGAACAAACAAGGGCTGTCTGACACCAGCTGATAATCGACCTCCACTCATACCATAGATGGATGTCCCCAGAGAAGAAGATTGTACCAGACAGGACCCTAGGCCATAATAGGATCCATTGCTTTGGTTTACAGGCATGTGTCCTCAAAAGCCTGATTCCAATTCGAGCATAGGGTTTTTCCTGAGGCACCCATCAGAACTCATCTCGTCTCCACCTGGAAACCTGTGCATGGGAGCCATGTCCAAAGCTTAGGAGAGTACTTCAGGGTCCCTGTGCCACCGCCCCATTCCAAGGCCCTCATGGACACAAAAACACATTAGGACCCATCCTCAGGAAAGTCCATTTCAACTCAGCCACCCCGGTTGCTCCTGAAGAGCCATCAGATCTGAACTGTCTTGTTGCTAGGAATCAATTGGAATGCGAGGCGGGCTTCCCAGGCATCCATCCGCGAACGGTGCTCTGGAGTCATTCCATATGGGATGTCCTGGAGCTGTCCAACAGGTCTCAATTGTCCCGCAGAAGGAATCCTTGAAGGGGGCATCCCACAACTCCCAACGTGGGAAAACCTCAATGGCCTCGAGATTCCGCTCCCTTCATGAAGCGGCCGTCATGCTCAGAAACTCCAACCTGAGCCAACGTCTGATCCTCGCCCTGACTTCAGATGCATGAGATATTGGTTCAGATCTGCAGGGGGTACCTGCCGTGCCCTCGCCCTGAAACCCAAGTCTAGCTTGTCTTCTCAGACTTCTGTCCTCACACTCCTGGCCCCGAAGCCCTCAAGTTTGGCAATTCCGGACCCACAATGCAGCACTCTGCCTGCCCTCTAGAAAAAAAATTATTGCCTCATGAGCTGCCCAGGCACCTTAAATGAGGGTAAACCTACACAGCACTCGACTTTACCCAAATTATATAGTCTAACCTGGGCACTAATGCACTGTCAAACAGAACCTGAGACCAGACCTCCTGACCAACACCCGAAAGCTGACCAAACACTGAGCACATAAAACCCGCCATGGCCTAAGGTCATCATCTCTTCCCTACCTCAGTTTTCAGGCTTCAGACCCGAGACCTTATCTCCAATCACTGCCCAGGGGTGAGTGTGATGCAGAAATCATAACTCCTCCTTACCCATGGCAAGAACCCTTGTGGTTGGCACGTTGTCCAACCTTCAGTGTAGGAGAAACCAGCATTCACCTAAGGCCCCGCCCATCCTTGAGTGCGACGAGGGCATACACACGCATTGTGACCCTCAGCATTAGTCCTGTCCTCTAGTAAGTACTCTGAGTTGCTGGACCATTAGATGTCATAATGGGCTTGACAAGTTTCTAGGCCCCAATTTTTAACCAGATTTCTGATTGTCCAGTCGACCCTCCCCAGGGCTCTACTAGGGAATCCCTCATTTGGTGGGACACCTTAGGTTAAAAAAGAAAACATAAAAAAAAACAAAACGGATTTCTTCCAGCCCACAGAATGACCCAAAACTCTTTGGACGGGTCCAAACCACCAGAGAGTAAGACTAGTCCATTTCCCATGAAGTCACCCAGAAATTCCACGACCATGAGTGACACGATATCCAGAGACAAAAACTTGAGCAGGAGCCTCACACTCGCCCTTCTTTCAAATCCCGAAGAGTTCTCCTCAAGGTCTGTAGATCAGTCCTGCCATACCTATGACCCGAAACATAAGCCGAGTTTGTGATTGCTGACAACTGTCCAAATAGCCCTGGCCTACACAACCTACAGGCTCAGGCCCCTGGAGCCAAACCTGAGGACTGTACTTGCCCTCTCCAAGGGAATTGTGTGTGCCCATTCCAATGGCCACAACCCTTCTAATAGGATAAACCTCCAAAGTCCCTGATCCATCTCAATAGTGGTGGCTTCCCAGGAAAAACAGGGGCAATCTGAGCCCAACTGAGCACCTACCTGCACTCAGACCCATAGACAGATGTCCCCAGAGGTATGAAGGAAAGAACAGGCCCCTAGGCACTAATCAGATCCATTGCTTTGGTTTCCAGGCATCTCTCCTCAGAGGCCTGGATTTCAAAAGCAGCATATAGCTGTTTCTTGACTCACCCATCCGAAAACATCTCATCTACACATGGGAAACTTGCACGTTGGAGCTGTGTCAAAGCCTCTGTTTAGGAGAACCATTTAGGGCCCCAGAGCCACCGCATCATTCCAAGGTCTCCATAGACACAAAAGCACGTTAGGACCCATCCCCAGGGGTGTCCATTTCAACTCAGCGTCCTCGGTTGCTCCCCACAGATCCAGGAGATCTAACCTGTCTTGTTGCGAGGAGACAATTGGAATGCGAGGTGGGCTACCCAGCCATCCATCCTTAGAACCCTTCTCAGAATCATTGGCCTGGAGCCAAACAACAGGTCTCAATTGTCCTGCCGAAGACTCTCTGCAGTTTGGAGCTTCTCACAACTCCCATCGTGGGAAAACACCCATTGCCTCGTGATGCCCGCCCCATTCATGAAGGGGCCATCAGGGTCAGAAACTCCAACCTGAGCGATCATCTGATCCTCGCCCTGACTTCAGATGCACGAGATCTCGATTCAGGTCTGTAGATTGTGCCTGCCATGGCCTCACCCAGAAACCTAAGCCTAGCTTGTGTTCTCAGACTTTTGTCGTCAGACTACTGGCCCACAAGCCCTCCAGTTTGGCAATTCAGAACTACAATGCAGCACTCTGCAGACCCTCCAGAAGAAAAACATTGTCCTCTGGGGCTACCCAGTAACCCCAAATGAGGATCAACCTCACCGTCCTTGGCTGTACCCCAAATACATAGGCTGACCAGGGCACTAATGCCCTTTCTGACACAGCCTGAGCCTGGACCCCCTGGCCCCTCCCAGACAGCTGGCCGCACACTGAGCACATCGAGCCGCCATGGCCTTAGGTCGTCATCTCTTCCCAACCTCGGGTTTAAGGTTTCAGAACCTAGGCCATATCTCCAATCACTGCCCAGGGTTGAAGGTGATGCAGAAATCAGAACTCCTTCCCCATGGCAAGAAACCTTGTGGTTGGCATGTTGTCCAACGTTCAGTGTAGTTGAAACCAGTGTGGCCCATGAGGCCCCGCCCATGCTCATGGGCCACATTGGTCACAAACACACATTGTGACCCTCAGGCTGAGCCCAGTCCTCAAGTAAGGCCACTCAGTGACTGGATGAAGAGATAGCATATTGGGCTTGCCATGCCCCTAACACCCAATTTTTAACCATAGTTCGGGTTGTCCCTTCAGTCTTCCCCAAGGCTTGGCTTTGTTATTCCTCTTTTGTTGGGACACCTGAGGTAACAAACCTGAAAGGAGACCTCCCATCCCACAGATTGACGAAAAGCAATTGGGAATTGGGCCAAATCCTCAGAGAGGAAGATTCGTCCATGGCCCATGAGGCCTCCCCGACATACCACGGCCATCGCTGATACAAAATCCAGAGACAAAAACCTGAGCAAGCGCCTCAGACTCGCACTTTCTCCATATCCTGAAGAGTTCTTCTCATGGTTTGTAGATCGGGCCTGCCATACCTACGTCCCCAAACCTAAGCTGAGTTTGTGTTTTCAGAATTCTGTCCTCAAAGTCTTGGGCCCCACACCATCCAGGCTGGGCCCCTGGAGGCACACATTAGGACTGTGCCTACCAATCCATGGGAATTCTGCCCTTTCCATGGTCCAAAATCGTACAAATTAGGAGAAACCTCCAAAGTCCCTGAGGCCATCCCAATAGTGTAGGTCGCCCGGAACAAACAAGGGCTGTCTAACGCTAGCTGATAATCGACCTCCACTCATACCATAGATGGATGTCCCCAGAGAAGAAGATTGAACCAGACAGGAACCTAGGCCATAATAGGATCCATTGCTTTGGGTTACAGGCATGTGTCCTCAAAAGCCTGATTCCAATACGAGCATAGGGGTTTCCTTAGGCACACATTAGAACTCATCTCACCTCCAGAAGGAAACCTGTGCATGGGAGCCATGTCCAAAGCTTAGGAGAGTACTTCAGGGTCCCGGTGCCACCGCCCCATTCCAAGGCCCTCATGGACACAAAAACACATTAGGACCCATCCTCTGGAAAGTCCATTTCAACTCAGCCACCCCGGTTGCTCCCGAAGAGCCATCAGATCTGAACTGTCTTGTTGCTAGGACACAATTGGAATGCGAGGCGGGCTTCCCAGGCATCCATCCGCGAACGGTGCTCTGGAGTCATTCCATATGGGATGTCCTGGAGCTGTCCAACAGGTCTCAATTGTCTCGCAGAAGGAATCCTTGAAGGGGGCATCCCACAACTCCCAACGTGGGAAAACCTCAATGGCCTCGAGATCCCGCTCCCTTCATGAAGCAGACTTCATGCTCAGAAACTCCAACCTGAGCCAACGTCTGATCCTCGCCCTGACTTCAGATGCATGAGATATTGGTTCAGATCTGCAGGGGGTACCTGCCATGCCCTTGCCCTGAAACCCAAGTCTAGCTTGTCTTCTAAGACGTCCGTCCTCACACTCCTGGCCCCGAAGCCCTCAAGTTTGGCAATTCCGGACCCACAATGCAGCACTCTGCCTGCCCTCTAGAAAAAAAATTATTGCCTCATGAGCTGCCCAGGCACCTTAAATGAGGGTAAACCTACACAGCACTCGACTTTACCCAAATTATATAGTCTAACCTGGGCACTAATGCACTGTCGAACACAACCTGAGCCCGGACCTCCTGACCAACACCCAGAAAGTTGACCGCACACTGAGCACATAAAACCCGCCATGGCCTTAGGTCATCATCTCTTCCCTATCTCAGTTTTCAGGCTTCAGAACCGAGACATTATCTCCAATCACTGCCCAGGGGTGAGTGTGATGCAGAAATCAGAACTCAGCTTTACCCATGGCAAGAACCCTTGTGGTTGGCACGTTGTCCAACCTTCACTGTAGGAGAAACAAGCATTCACCCTGAGGCCCCGCCCATTCTTGAGTGCGACTAGGGCATACACACGTATTGTGACCCTCAGCATGAGTCCTGTCCTCTAGTAAGTCCTCTCAGTGGCTGGACCATTAGATGTCATAATGGGCTTGACATGTCCCTAGGCCCCAATTTTTAACCAGATTTCTGATTGTCCAGTCGCCCCTCCCCAGGGCTCTACTCTGGAATCCCTCATTCGGTGGGACACCTGAGGTTAAAAAAGAAAAAAACAACAGCAACAACAACAATAACAACAACAACAAAAAAAACGGACTTCTTCCAGCCCACAGAATGACCCCAAACTATTTGGACGGGGCCAAACCACCAGAGAGTAAGACACGTCCATGTCCCATGAAGTCACCCAGAAATTCCACGACCATGAGTGACACGATATCCAGAGAAAAAAACTTGAGCAGGAGCCTCACACTCGCCCTTCTTTCAAATCCCGAAGAGTTCTCCTCATGGCCTGTAAATCAGTCCTGCCATACCTATGACCCGAAACATAAGCCGAGTTTGTGTTTTCAGACAACTGTCCAAACAGCCCTGGCCTACACAACCTACAGGCTCAGGCACCTGGAGCCAAACCTGAGGACTGTACTTGCCCTCTCCAAGGGAATTGTGTGTGCCCATTCCAATGGCCACAAACATTCTAATAGGATAAACCTCCAATATCCCTGATCCATCTCAATAGTGGTGGCTTCCCAGGAAAAACAGGGGCAATCTGAGCCCAACTGAGCACCTACCTGCACTCAGACCCATAGACAGATGTCCCCAGAGGTAAAAAGGAAAGAACAGGCCCCTAGGCACTAATCAGATCCATTGCTTTGGTTTCCAGGCATCTCTCCTCAGAGGCCTGGATTTCAAAAGCAGCATATAGCTGTTTCTTGACTCACCCATCAGAAAACATCTCATCTACACATGGGAAACTTGCACGTTGGAGCTGTGTCAAAGCCTCTGTTTAGGAGAACCGTTTAGGGCCCCAGTGCCACCGCTTCATTTCAAGGTCTCCATAGACACAAAAGCACGTTAGGACCCATGCCCAGGGGTGTCCATTTCAACTCAGCGTCCTCGGTTGCTCCCCACAGATCCAGGAGATCTAACCTGTCTTGTTGCGAGGAGACAATTGGAATGCGAGGTGGGCTACCCAGCCATCCATCCTTAGAACCCTGCTCAGAATCATTGGCCTGGAGCCAAACAACAGGTCTCAATTGTCCTGCAGAAAACTCTCTGCAGTTTGGAGCTTCTCACAACTCCCATCTTGGGAAAACACCCATGGCCTCGTGATGCCCCCCCCCCATTCATGAAGGAGCCATCAGGGACAGAAACTCCACCCTGAGCGATCGTCTGAACTTCGCCCTGACTTCAGATGCACGAGACCTCGATTCAGGTCTGTAGATTGTGCGTGCCATGAACTCACCCAGAAACCTAAGCCTAGCTTGTGTTCTCAGACTTTTGTCGTCAGACTACTGGCCCACAAGCCCTCCAGTTTGGCAATCCAGAACTACAATGCAGCACTCTGCCGGCTCTGCAGAAGAAAAACATTGTCCTCTGGGGCTAACCAGTAACCCCAAATGAGGATCAACCTGCACCGACCTTGGCTGTACCCCAAATACATAGGCTGACCAGGGCACTAATGCCCTTTCTGACACAGCCTGAGCCTGGACCCCCTGGCCCCTCCAGACAGCTGGCCGCACACTGAGCACATCGTGCCGCCATGGCCTTAGGTCATCATCTCTTCCAAACCTCGGTTTTCAGGTTTCAGAACCTAGACCTTATCTCCAATCACTGCCCAGGGTTGAAGGTGATGCAGAAATCAGAACTCCTTCCCCATGGCAAGAAACCTTGTGGTTGGCATGTTGTCCAACGTTCAGTGTAGTTGAATCCAGTGTGGCCCATGAGGCCCCGCCCATGCTCGCTGGCCACATTGGTCACAAACACATTGTGACGCTCAGGCTGAGCACAGTCCTCAAGTAAGGCCACTCAGTGGCTGGATGAAGAGATAGCATATTGGGCTTGCCATGCCCCTAGGCCCCAATTTTTAACCATAGTTCGGGTTGTCCCTTCAGTCTTCCCCTCAGCTTTGCTTTGGAATTCCTCTTTTGGTGTGTCACCTGAGGTAACAAAACTGAAAGGACACCTCCCATCCCACAGATTGATGAAAAGCAATTGGGAATCGGGCCAAATCCTCAGAGAGGAAGATTCGTCCATGGCCCATGAGGTCTCCACGACATTCCACGGCCATCGCTGATACAAAATCTAGAGACAAAAGCCTGAGCAAGCGCCTCAGACTCGCACTTTCTTCATATCCGGAAGAGTTCTTCTCATGGTTTGTAGATCGGGCCTGCCATACCTACGTCCCCAAACCTAAGCTGAGTTTGTGTTTTCAGACTTCTGTCCTCAAAGTCTGGGGCCACACACCCTCCAGCCTGGGCCCCTGGAGCCACACATTAGGACTGTGCCTACCAATCCATGGGAATTCTGCCCATTCCATGGTCCAAAATCGTACAAATTAGGAGAAACCTCCAAAGTCCCTGAGGCCATCCCAATAGTGTAGGTCGCCCGGAACAAACAAGGGCTGTCTGACACCAGCTGATAATCGACCTCCACTCATACCATAGATGGATGTCCCCAGAGAAGAAGATTGAACCAGACAGGACCCTAGGCCATAATAGGATCCATTGCTTTGGGTTACAGGCATGTGTCCTCAAAAGCCTGATTCCAATACGAGCATAGGGGTTTTCCTGAGGCACCCATCAGAACTCATCTCGTCTCCACAAGGAAACCTGTGCATGGGAGCCATGTCCAAAGCTTAGGAGAGTACTTCAGGGTCCCGGTGCCACCGCCCCATTCCAAGGCCCTCATGGACACAAAAACACATTAGGACCCATCCTCTGGAAAGTCCATTTCAACTCAGCCACCCTGGTTGCTCCCGCAGAGCCATCAGATCTAAACTGTCTTGTTGCTAGGAGACAATTGGAATGCGAGGCGGGCTTCCCAGGCATCCATCCGCGAACGGTGCTCTGGAGTCATTCCATATGGGATGTCCTGGAGCTGTCCAACAGGTCAAAATTGTCCTGCAGAAGGAATCCTTGAAGGGGGCATCCCACAACTCCCAACGTGGGAAAACCTCAATGGCCTCGAGATTCCGCTCCCTTCATGAAGCGGCCATCATGCTCAGAAACTCCAACCTGAGCCAACGTCTGATCCTCGCCCTGACATCAGATGCATGAGATATTGGTTCAGATCTGCAGGGGGTACCTGCCGTGCCCTTGCCCTGAAACACAAGTCTAGCTTGTCTTCTCAGACTTCCGTCCTCACACTCCTGGCCCCGAAGCCCTCAAGTTTGGCAATTCCGGACCCAGAATGCAGCACTCTGCCTGCCCTCTAGAAAAAAAATTATTGCCTCATGAGCTGCCCAGGCACCTTAAATGAGGGTAAACCTACACAGCACTCGACTTTACCCAAATTATATAGTCTAACCTGGGCACTAATGCACTGTCAAACAGAACCTGAGACCAGACCTCCTGACCAACACCCGAAAGCTGACCAAACACTGAGCACATAAAACCCGCCATGGCCTAAGGTCATCATCTCTTCCCTACCTCAGTTTTCAGGCTTCAGACCCGAGACCTTATCTCCAATCACTGCCCAGGGGTGAGTGTGATGCAGAAATCATAACTCCTCCTTACCCATGGCAAGAACACTTGTGGTTGGCACGTTGTCCAACGATCAGTGTAGGAGAAACCCTGAGGCCCCGCCCATTCTTGAGTGCGACGAGGGCATACACACGCATTGTGACCCTCAGCATGAGTCCTGTCCTCTAGTAAGTCCTCTCAGTGGCTGGACCATTAGATGTCATAATGGGCTTGACATGTTTCTAGGCCCCAATTTTTAACCAGATTTCTGATTGTCCAATCGCCCCTCCCCAGGGCTCTACTAGGGAATCCCTCATTTGGTGGGACACCTTAGGTTAAAAAAGAAAACAACAACAACAACAAAAAAAAAACGGACTTCTTCCAGCCCACAGAATGACCCAAAACTCTTTGGACGGGTCCAAACCACCAGAGAGTAAGACTAGTCCATTTCCCATGAAGTCACCCAGAAATTCCACGACCATGAGTGACACGATATCCAGAGACAAAAACTTGAGCAGGAGCCTCATACTAGCCCTTCTTTCAAATCCCGAAGAGTTCTCCTCATGGTCTGTAGATCAGTCCTGCCATACCTATTACCCGAAACATAAGCCGAGTTTGTGTTTTCTGACAACTGTACAAATAGCCCTGGCCTACACAACCTACAGGCTCAGGCCCCTGGAGCCAAACCTGAGGACTGTACTTGCCCTCTCCAAGGGAATTGTGTGTGCCCATTCCAATGGCCACAACACTTCTAATAGGATAAACCTCCAAAGTCCCTGATCCATCTCAATAGTGGTGGCTTCCCAGGAAAAACAGGGGCAATCTGAGCCCAACTGAGCACCTACCAGCACTCAGACCCATAGACAGATGTCCCCAGAGGTATGAAGGAAAGAACAGGCCCCTAGGCACTAATAGATCCATTTTTTGGTTTCCAGGCATCTCTCCTCAGAGGCCTTGATTTCAAAAGCAGCATATAGCTGTTTCTTGACTCACCCATCAGAAAACATCTCATCTACACATGGGAAACTTGCACGTTGGAGCTGTGTCAAAGCCTCTGTTTAGGAGAACCATTTAGGGCCCCAGTGCCACCGCTTCATTCCAAGGTCTCCATAGACACAAAAGCACGTTAGGACCCATCCCCAGGGGTGTCCATTTCAACTCAGCGTCCACGGTTGCTCCCCACAGATCCAGGAGATCTAACCTGTCTTGTTGCGAGGAGACAATTGGAATGCGAGGTGGGCTACCCAGCCATCCATCCTTAGAACCCTGCTCAGAATCATTGGCCTGGAGCCAAACAACAGGTCTCAATTGTCCTGCAGAAGACTCTCTGCAGTTTGGAGCTTCTCACAACTCCCATCTTGGGAAAACACCCATGGCCTCGTGATGCCCGCCCCATTCATGAAGGGGCCATCAGGGTCAGAAACTCCAACCTGAGCGATCATCTGATCCTCGCCCTGACTTCAGATGCACGAGATCTCGATTCAGGTCTGTAGATTGTGCCTGCCATGGCCTCACCCAGAAACCTAAGCCTAGCTTGTGTTCTCAGACTTTTGTCGTCAGACTACTGGCCCACAAGCCCTCCAGTTTGGCAATTCAGAACTACAATGCAGCACTCTGCCGGCCCTCCAGAAGAAAGATATTGTCCTCTGGGGCTACCCAGTAACCCCAAATGAGGATCAACCTGCACCGACCTTGGCTGTACCCCAAATACATAGGCTGACCAGGGCACTAATGCCCTTTTTGACACAGCCTGAGCCTGGACCCCCTGGCCCCTCCCAGACAGCTGGCCGCACACTGAGCACATCGAGCCGCCATGGCCTTAGGTCGTCATCTCTTCCCAACCTCGGGTTTAAGGTTTCAGAACCTAGGCCATATCTCCAATCACTGCCCAGGGTTGAAGGTGATGCAGAAATCAGAACTCCTTCCCCATGGCAAGAAACCTTGTGGTTGGCATGTTGTCCAACGTTCAGTGTAGTTGAAACCAGTGTGGCCCATGAGGCCCCGCCCATGCTCATGGGCCACATTGGTCACAAACACACATTGTGACCCTCAGGCTGAGCCCAGTCCTCAAGTAAGGCCACTCAGTGACTGGATGAAGAGATAGCATATTGGGCTTGCCATGCCCGTAGGCCCCAATTTTTAACCATAGTTCGGGTTGTCCCTTCAGTCTTCCCCAAGGCTTGGCTTTGTTATTCCTCTTTTGGTGGGACACCTGAGGTAACAAAACTGAAATGAGACCTCCCATCCCACATATTGACGAAAAGCAATTGGGAATCAGGCCAAATCCTCAGAGAGGAAGATTCGTCCATGGCCCATGAGGCCTCCCCGACATTCCACGGCCATCGCTGATACAAAATCCAGAGACAAAAACGTGAGCAAGCGCCTCAGACTCGCACTTTCTTCATATCCTGAAGAGTTCTTCTCATGGTTTGTCGATCGGGCCTGCCATACCTACGTCCCCAAACCTAAGCTGAGTTTGTGTTTTCAGAATTCTGTCCTCAAAGTCTTGGGCCACACACCCTCCAGCCGGGGCCCCTGGAGCCACACATTCGGACTGTGCCTACCAATCCATGGGAATTCTGCCCATTCCATGGTCCAAAATCGTACTAATTAGGAGAAACCTCCAAAATCCCTGAGGCCAACCCAATAGTGTAGGTCGCCCAGAAAAAACAAGGGCTGTCTGACACCAGCTGATAATCGACCTCCACTCATACCATAGATGGATGCCCCAGAGAAGAAGATTGAACCAGACTGGACCCTAGGCCATAATAGGATCCATTGCTTTGGGTTACAGGCATGTGTCCTCAAAAGCCTGATTCCAATACGAGCATAGGGGTTTTCCTGAGGCACCCATCAGAACTCATCTCGTCTCCACAATGAAACCTGTGCATGGGAGCCATGTCCAAAGCTTAGGAGAGTACTTCAGGGTCCCGGTGCCACCGCCCCATTCCAAGGCCCTCATGGACACAAAAACACATTAGGAACCATCCTCACGAAAGTCCATTTCAACTCAGACAACCCGGCACTCCGGCAGAGCCATCAGATCTAAACTGTCTTGTTGCTAGGAGACAATTGGAATGCGAGGCGGGCTTCCCAGGCATCCATCCGCGAACGGTGCTCTGGAGTCATTCCATATGGGATGTCCTGGAGCTGTCCAACAGGTCTCAATTGTCCCGCAGAAGGAATCCTTTTAGGGGGCATCACACAACTCCCAACGTGGGAAAACCTCAATGGCCTCGAGATTCCGCTCCCTTCATGAAGCGGCCGTCATACACAGAAACTCCAACCAGAGCCAACGTCTGATCTTCGCCCTACTTCAGATGCATGAGATATTGGTTCAGATCTGCAGGGGGTACCTGCCGTGCCCTCGCCCTGTAACACAAGTCTAGCTTGTCTTCTCAGACTTCCGTCCTCACACTCCTGGCCCCGAAGCCCTCAAGTTTGGCAATTCCGGACTCACAATGCAGCACTCTGCCTGCCCTCTAGAAAAAAAATTATTGCCTCATGAGCTGCCCAGGCACCTTGAATGAGGGTAAACCTACACAGCACTCGACTTTACCCAAATTATATAGTCTAACCTGGGCACTAATGCACTGTCGAACACAACCTGAGCCCGGACCTCCTGACCAACACCCAGAAAGCTGACCGCACACTGAGCACATAAAACCCGCCATGGCGTTAGGTCATCATCTCTTCCCTACCTCAGTTTTCAGGCTTCAGAACCGAGACCTTATCTCCAGTCACTGCCCAGGTGTGAGTGTGATGCAGAAATCAGAAATCCTCCTTACCCATGGCAGGAACCCTTGTGGTTGGCACGTTGTCCAACATTCAGTGTAGGAGAAACCAGCATTCACTCTGAGGCCCCGCCCATTATTGAGTGCGATGAGGGCATACATACTCTGGAATCCCTCATTTGGTGGGAAACCTGAAGTTAAAAAAGAAAACAACAACAACAACAACAAAAAAAATGGACTTCTTCCAGCCCACAGAATGACACCAAACTCTTTGGACGGGGCCAAAACACCTGAGAGTAAGACTCGTCCATTTCCCATGAAGTCACCCAGAAATTCCACGACCATGAGTGACACGATATCCTGAGACAAAAACTTGAACAGGAGCCTCACACTCGCCCTTCTTTCAAATCCCGAAGAGTTCTCCTCATCTTCTGTAGATCAGTCCTGCCATACCTATGACCCGAAACATAAGCCGAGTTTGTGTTTTCAGACAACTGTCCAAACAGCCCTGGCCTACACAACCTACAGGCTCAGGCCCCTGGAGCCAAACCTGAGGACATTACTGGCCCTCTCCAAGGGAATTGTGTGTGCCCATTCCAATGGCCACAACCCTTCTAATAGAATAAACCTCCAAAGTCCCTGATCCATCTCAATAATGGTGGCTTCCCGGGAAAAACATGGGCAATCTGAGCCCAACTGAGCACCTACCTCCACTCAGACCCATAGCAGATGTCCCCATAGGTAAAAAGGAAAGAACAGGCCCCTAGGCACTAATCAGATCCATTGCTTTGGTTTCCAGGCATCTCTCCTCAGAGGCCTAGATTTCCCAAAGCAGAATCTAGCTGTTTCTTGACTCACCCATCAGAAAACATCTCATCTACACATGGGAAACTTGCACGTTGGAGCTGTGTCAAAGCCTCTATTTAGGAGAACCCTTCAGGGCCCCAAGGCCACCGCTTAATTCCAAGGTCTCCATAGACACAAAAGCACGTTAGGACCCATCCCCAGGGGTGTCCATTTCAACTCAGCGTCCTCGGTTGCTCCCCACAGATCCAGGAGATCTAACCTGTCTTGTTGCTAGGAGACAATTGGAATGCGAGGAGGGCTACCCAGCCATCCATCCTTAGAACCCTGCTCAGAATCATTGGCCTGGAGCCAAACAACAGGTCTCAATTGTCCTGCAGAAGACTCTCTTCAGTTTGGAGCTTCTCACAACTCCCATCGTGGGAAAACCCCCGTGGCCTCGTGATGCCCCCCCCCCCATTGATGAAGGGCCCAATAGGGACAGAATCTCCAACCTGAGCGATCGTCTGATCCTCGCCCTGACTTCGGATGCACGAGATCTCGATTCAGGTCTGTAGATTGTGCCTGCCATGGCCTGACCCAGAAACCTAAACCTTGCTTGTGTTCTCAGACTTTTGTCGTCAGACTACTGGCCCACAAGCTTTCCAGTTTGGCAATCCAGAACAACAATGCAGCACTCTGTCGGCCCTCCAGAAAAAAACATTGTCCTCTGGGGCTACCCAGTAACCCCAAATGAGGATCAACCTGCACCGACCTTGGCTGTACCCCAAATACATAGGCTGACCAGGGCACTAATGCCCTTTTTGACACAGCCTGAGCCTGGACCCCCTGGCCCCTCCCAGACAGCTGCCCGCACACTGAGCACATCGAGCCGCCATGGCCTTAGGTCGTCATCTCTTCCCAACCTCAGTTTACAGGTTTCAGAACCTAGACCTTATCTCCAATCACTGCCCAGGGTTGAAGGTGATGCAGAAATAAGAACACCTTCCCCATGGCAAGAAACCTTGTGGTTGGCATGTTGTCCAACGTTCAGTGTAGTTGAAACCAGTGTGGACCATGAGGCCCCGCCCATGCTCGCGGGCCACATTGGTCACAAACACACATTGTGACCCTCAGGCTGAGCCCAGTCCTCAAGTAAGGCCACTCAGTGGCTGGATGAAGAGATAGCATATTGGGCTTGCCATGCCCATAGGCCCCAATTTTTAACCATAGTTCAGGTTGTCCCTTCAGTCTTCCCCACGGCTTTGCTTTGGAATTCTTCTTTTGGTAGGACACCTGAGGTAACAAAACTGAAATGAGTCCTTCCATCCCACAGATTGACGAAAAGCAATTGGGAATCAGGCCAAATCCTCAGGGGGAAGATTCGTCCATGGCCCATGAGGCCTCCCCGACATTCCATGGCCATCGCTGATACAAAATCCAGAGACAAAAGTCTGAGCAAGCGCCTCAGACTAGCACTTTCTTCATATCCTGAAGAGTTCTTCTCATGGTTTGTAGATCGGGCCTGCCATACCTACGTCCCAAAAACTAAGCTGAGTTTGTGTTTTCAGACTTGTTTCCTCAAAGTCTTGGGCCACACAACCTCCAGGCTGGGCCCCTGGAGCCACACATTAGGACTGTGCCTACCAATCCATGGGAATTCTGCCTATTCCATGGTCCAAAATCGTACAAATTAGGAGAAACCTCCAAAGTCCCTGAGGCCATACCAATAGTGTAGGTCGCCCAGAACAAACAAGGGCTGTCTGACACCAGCTGATAATCGACCTCCACTCATACCATAGATGGATTTGTCCAGAGAAGAAGATTGAACCAGACAGGACCCTAGGCCATAATAGGATCCATTGCTTTGGGTTACAGGCATGTGTCCTCAAAAGCCTGATTCCAATACGAGCATAGGGGTTTTCCTGAGGCACCCATCAGAACTCATCTCGTCTCCACAAGGAAACCTGTGCATGGGAGCCATGTCCAAAGCTTAGGAGAGTACTTCAGGGTCCCGGTGCCACCGCCCCATTCCAAGGCCCTCATGGACACAAAAACACATTAGGACCCATCCTCAGGAAAGTCCATTTCAACTCAGCCACCCCGGTTGCTCCGGCAGAACCATCAGATCTAAACTGTCTTGTTGCTAGGAGACAATTGGAATGCGAGGCGGGCTTCCCAGGCATCCATCCGCGAACGGTGCTCTGGAGTCATTCCATATGAGATGTCCTGGAGCTGTCCAAGAGGTCTTAATTGTCCTGCAGTAGGAATCCTTGAAGGGGGCATCCCACAACTCCCAACGTGGGAAAACCTCAATGAAATCGAGATTCCGCTCCCTTCAAGAAGCGGCCGTCATGCTCAGAATCTCCAACCTGAGCCAAAGTCTGATCCTTGCCCTGACTTCAGATGCATGAGATATTTTTCAGATCTGCAGGGGGTACATGCCGTGCCCTCGCCCTGAAACCCAAGTCTAGCTTGTCTTCTCAGACTTCCGTCCTCACACTCCTGGTTCCGAAGCCCTCAAGTTTGGCAATTCCGGAACCAAAATGCAGCACTCTGCCTGCCCTCTAGAAAAAAAAATTATTGCGTCATGAGCTGCCCAGGCACCTTAAATGAGGGTAAACCTACGCAGCACTCAACTTTACCCAAATTATAGTCTAACCTGGGCACTAATGCACTGTCAAACACAACCTGAGCCCGGACCTCCTGACCAACACCCAGAAAGCTGACCGCACACTGAGCACATAAAACCCGCCAAGGCCTTAGGTCATCATCTCTTCCCTACCTCAGTTTTCAGGCTTCAGAACCGAGACCTTATCTCCAATCACAGCCCAGGGGTGAGTGTGATGTAGAAATCAGAACTCCTCTTTACCCATGGCAAGAACCCTTGTGGTTGGCACGTTGTCCAACTTTCAGTGTAGGAGAAACCAGCATTCACCCTGAGGCCCCGCCCATTCTTGAGTGCGACGAGGGCATACACAAACATTGTGACTTTCAGCATGAGCCCTGTCCTCTAGTAAGTCCTCTCAGTGGCTGGACCATTAGATGTCATAATGGGCTTGACATGTCCCAAGTCCCAATGTTTAACCAGATTTCTGATTGTCCAGTCGCCCCTCCCCAGGGCTCTACTCTGGAATCCCTCATTTGGTGTGACACCTGAGGTTAAAAAAGAAAAAAAACAACAACAACAAAAAAAAAAACGGACTTCTTCCAGCCCAAAAATGACCCCAAACTCTTTGACGGGGCCAAACAACCAGAAAGTAAGACTCGTCCATTTCCCATGATGTCACACAGAAATTCCACGACCATGAGTGACACGATATCCAGAGACAAACACTTGAGCAGGAGCCTCACACTCGCCCTTCTTTCAAATCCCGAAGAGTTGTCCTCATGGTCTGTAGATCAGTCCTGCCATACCTATGACCCGAAACATAAGCCGAGTTTGCGTTTTCAGAGAACTGACCAAACAGCCCTGTCCTACACAACCTACTGGCTCAGGCCCCTGGAGCCTAACCTGAGGACTGTACTTGCCCTCTCCAAGGGAATTGTGTGTGCCCGTTCCAATGGCAACAAACCTTCTAATAGGATAAACCTCCAAAGTCCCTGATCCATCTCAATAGTGGTGGCGTCCCAGGAAACAGGGGCAATCTGAGCCCAACTGAGCACCTACCTGCACTCAGACCCATAGACAGATGTCCCCAGAGGTAAAAAGAAAAGAACAGGCCCCTAGGCACTAATCAGATCCATTGCTTTGGTTTCCAGGCATCTCTCCTCAGAGGCCTGGATTTCAAAAGCAGCATATAGCTGTTTCGTGACTCACCCATCAGAAAACATCTCATCTACACATGGGAAACTTGCACGTTGGAGCTGTGTCAACGCCTCTGTTTAGGAGAAACCTTTAGGGCCCCAGTGCCACCGCTTCATTCCAAGGTCTCCATAGACACAAAAGCACGTTAGGACCCATCCCTGGGGTGTCCATTTCAACTCAGCATCCTCGGTTGCTCCCCACAGATCCAGGAGATCTAACCTGTCTTGTTGCGAGGAGACAATTGGAATGCGAGGTGGGCTACCCAGCCATCCCTCCTTAGAACCCTGCTCAGAATCATTTGCTTGGAGCCAAACAACAGGTCTCAATTGTCCTGCAGAAGACTCTCTGCAGTTTGGAGCTTCTCACAACTCCCATCGTTGGAAAGCCCCCATGGCCTCGTGATGACCCCCCATTCATGAAGAGGCCATCAGCTACAGAAACTCCAACCTGAGCGATCATCTGATCCTCGCCCTGACTTCAGATGCACGAGATCTCGATTCAGGTCTGCAGATTGTGCCTTCCATGGCCTCACCCAGAAACCTAAGCCTAGCTTGTGTTCTCAGACTTTTGTCGTCAGACTACTGGCCCACAAGCCCTACAGTTTGGCAATCCAGAACTACAATGCAGCACTCTGCCAGCCCTCCAGAAGAAAAACATTGTCCTCTGGGGCTACCCAGTCATCCCAAATGAGGATCAACCTGCACCGACCTTGGCTGTACCCCAAATACATAGGCTGACCAGGGCATTAATGCCCTTTCTGACACAGCCTGATCCTGGAACCCCTATCCCCTCCCAGACAGCTGTCCCCACACTGAACACATCGAGCCGCCATGGCCTTAGGTCGTCATCTCTTCCCAACCTCAGTTTTCAGGATTCAGAACCTAGACCTTATCTCCAATCACTGCCCAGGGTTGAAGGTGATGCAGAAATCAGAACTCCTTCCCCATGGCAAGAAACCTCGTGGTTGGCTAGTTGTCCAACGTTTAGTGTAGTTGAAACCAGTGTGGCCCATGAGGCCCCGCCCATGCTCGCAGGCCACATTGTTCACAAACACACATTGTGACGCTCAGGCTGAGCCCAGTCCTCAAGTAAGGCCACTCAGTGGCTGGATGAAGAGATAGCATATTGGGCTTGCCATGCCCGTAGGCCCCAATTTTTAACCAGAGTTCGGGTTGTCCCTTCAGTCTTCCCCACGGCTTTGCTTTGGTATTCCTCTTTTGGTGGTACACCTGAGGTAACAAACCTGAAAGGAGACCTCCCATACCACAGATTGACGAAAAGCAATTGGGAATCGGGCCAAATCCTCAGAGAGGAAGATTCGTCCATGGCCCATGAGGCCTCCCCGACATTCCACGGTCATCGCTGATACAAAATCCAGAGACAAAAGCCTGAGCAAACGCCTCAGACTCGCACTTTCTTCATATCCTGAAGAGTTCTTCTCATGGTTTGTAGATAGGGCCTCCCATACCTACGTCCCCAAACCTAAGGTGAGTTTGTGTTTTCAGACTTCTGTCCTCAAAGTCTTGGGTCACACACCCTCCAGGCTGGGCGCCTGGAGCCACACATTAGGATTGTGCCTACCAATCCATGGGAATTCTGCCCATTCCATGGTCCAAAATCGTACAAATTAGGAGAAACCTCCAAAGTCCCTGAGGCCATCCCAATAGTGTAGGTCGCCCGGAAGAAACAAGGGCTGTCTGACACCAGCTGAATCGACCTCCACTCATACCATAGATGGATGTTCCCAGAGAAGAAGATTGAACCAGACAGGACCCTAGGCCATAATAGGATCCATTGCTTTGGTTTACAGGCATGTCTCCTCAAAAGCCTGATTCCAATTCGAGCATAGGGGTTTTCCTGAGGCACCCATCAGAACTCATCTCGTCTCCACAAGGAAACCTGTGCATGGGAGCTATGTCAAAAGCTTAGGAGAGTACTTCATTGTCCCGGTGCCGTCGCCCCATTCCAAGGCCCTCATGGACATAAAAACCAATTAGGACCGATCCTCAGGAAAGTCCATTTCAACTCAGCCACCCCGGTTGCTCCCGCAGAGCCATCAGATCTAAACTGTCTTGTTGCTAGGAGACAATTGGAATGCGAGGCGGGCTTCCCAGGCATCCATCCTCGAAGGGTGCTCTGGAGTCATTCTGTATGGGATGTCCTGGAGCTGTCCAACAGGTCTCAATTGTTCCGCAGAAGGAATCCTTGAAGTGGGCATCCCACAACTCCCAACGTGGGAAAACCTCAATGGCCTCGAGATTCCGCTCCCTTCATGAAGCGGCCGTCATGCACAGAAACTTCAACTTGAGCCAACGTCTGATCCTCGCCTGACTTCAGATGCATGAGATATTGGTTCAGATCTGAAGGGGGTACCTGCCATGCCCTCGCCCTGAAACCAAGTCTAGCTTGTCTTCTCAGACTTCCGTCCTCACACCCCTGGCCCCGAAGCCCTCAAGTTTGGCAATTCTGGACCCACAGTGCAGCACTCTGCCTGCCCTGTAGAAAAAAATTATTGCTTCATGAGCTGCCCAGGCACCTTAAATGAGAATAAACCTACACAGCACTCGACTTTACCCAAATTATATAGTCTAACGTGGGCACTAAACCATTGTCGGACACAACCTGAGCCCGGACCTCAGACCAACCCCCAGAAAGCTGACAGCACACTGAGCACATAAGACCCGCCATGGCCTTAGGTCTTCATCTCTTCCCTACTTCAGTTTTCAGGCTTCAGAACCGAGACCTTATGGCCTATCACTGCCCAGGTTTGAGTGTGATGCAGAAATCAGAACTCCGCCTTACCCATGGCAAGAAACCTTGTGGTTGGCACATTGTCCAATGGTCAGAGTAGAAGAAACCAGCATTCACTCTGAGGCCCCGCCCATTCTTGAGTGCGACGGGGTCATAAACACGCATTGTGACCCTCAGCATGAGTCTTCTCCTCTAGTAAGTCCTCTCAGTGGCTGGACTATTAGATGTCATATTGGGCTTGACATGTCCCTAGGCCCTAATTTTTAACCAGATTTCTGATTGTCCAGTTGCCCCTCCCCAGGGCTCTACTCTGGAATCCCTCATTTGTTGGGACACCTGAGGTTAAAAAAGAAAACAACAACAACAACAAAACGGACGTTTTCCATCCCACAGAATGACCCCAAACTCTTTGGACGGGGCCAAACCACCAGAGAGTAAGACTCATCCATTTCCCATGAAGTCACCCAGAAATTTCACCACCGTGAGTGACACGATATCCAGAGACAAAAACTTGAGCAAGAGCCTCACACTTGCTCTTTTTCAAATCCCGATGAGTTCTCCTCATGGTCTGTAGATCAGTCCTGCCATAACTATGACCGGAAACATAAGCCGAGGTTGTGTTTTCAGACAACTGTCCAAACAGCCCTGGCCTACACAACCTACAGGATCAGGCCCCTGGAGCCAAGCCTGAGGACTGTACTTGCCCTCTGTAAGGGAAATGTGTTTGCCATTTCCAATGGCCACAACCCTTCTAATAGAATAAACACCCAATACCTGATCCATCTTACTAGGGCTGGCTTCCCAGGAAAAACAGGGGCAATCTGAGCCCATCTGTGCACCTACCTGCACTCAACCCATAGACAGATGTCCCCAGAGGTAAAAAGGAAATAACAGACCCCTAGGCACTAATCAGATCCATTGCTTTGGTTTCCAGGCATCTCTCCTCAGAGGCCTGGATTTCAAAAGCAGCATATAGCTGTTTCTTGACTCACCCATCAGAAAACATCTCATCTACACATGGGAAACTAGCACGTTGGAGCTCTGTCAAAGCCTCTGTTTTGGAGAACCCGTCAGGGCCCCAGTGCCACCGCTTCATTCCAAGGTCTCGATACACACCAAAGCACGCTAGGACCCAACCCCAGGAGAGTCCATTTCAACTCAGCCTCCTCCGTTGCTCCCCCAGATCCAGAGGATCTAACCTGTCTTGTTGCTAGGAGACAATTGGAATGCGAGGTGGGCTACCCAGCCATCCATCCTTAGAACCCTGCTCAGAATCATTGGCCTGGAGCCAATCAACAGGTCTCAATTATCCTGTAGAAGACACTTTGCAGTTTGGAGCTTCTCACAAATCCCATCATGGGACAAGCCCCATGGCCTTGTGATGCTCCTCCTTCATGAAGGGGCCATAAGGGACAGAAACTCCAACCTGAGCGATCGTCTGATCCTCGCCCTGACTTCAGATGCACGAGATCTCGATTCCGGTCTGTAGATTCTGCGTGCCATGTCCTCAACCAGAAACCTAAGCCGAGCTTGTGTTCTCAGACTTCTGTCCTCAGACTACTGGCCCACAAGCCCTCCAGTTTGGCAATCCAGAACTACAATGCAGCACTCTGCCTGCCCTCTAGAAGAAAAACATTGTCCTCTGGGGCTACCCAGTAACCCCAAGTGAGGATCAACCTGCACCGACCTTGGCTGTACCCCGAACATATAGGCTGACCACGGCACTAATGCCCTTTCTGACACAGCCTGAGCCTGGACTTCCTGGCCCCAACCAGACAGCTTGCTGCACACTGAGCACATCGAGCCGCCATGGCCTTAGGTTGTCATCTCTTCCCAACCTCGGTTTTCAGGCTTTAGATTCTAGACCTTATCTCCAATCACTGCCCAGGGTTGATCCTGATGCAGAAATCAGAACTCCTTCCCCATGGCAAGAAACCTTGTGGTTGGCATGTTGTCCAACATTCAGTGTAGTTGAATCCAGTGTTGCCCATGAGGCCCCTCCATGCTCGCAGGCTACATTGCTCACAAACACACATTGTGACCCTCAGCCTGACCAAAGTCCTCAAGTAAGGCCTCTCAGTGGCTGGATGAAGAGATAGCATATTGGGCTTGCCATGCCCCTAGGACCCAATTTTTAACCATAGTTCAGGTGGTCCCTTCAGTCTTCCCCACGGCTTTGCTTTGGAATCCCTCTTTTTGAGGGACACCTAAGGTAACAAAACTGAAAGGATGCTTCCCATCCCACAGATTGACGAAAAATAATTGGGAATCCGGCGAAATCATCATAGAGGTAGATTCGTCCATGGCCCATGAGGCATCCCCGACATTCCACGGAGATCGCTGATACAAATTGCAGAGACAAATGCCTGAGCAAGCGCCTCAGACTCACTCTATATTCAAATCTTCATGAGTTCTTCTCATGGTTTGTAGATTGGGCCTGCCATACCGATGTCCCCAAAGCTGAGTTTGAGTATCGGAATCACAATCAGAACTCTGCCTTCCACATGGCTGTAATGCTTGTTCTTCGCATGGAGTCACACCTTCACGTGGGGAACCCTTCATGGCCCCTGATGCCACGCCCAAACATGAGTGCTGCTTGGGCACAAATGCACACTGTGACCATAGCATGAGCCCCATGACAAAGAAAGGCATGTCAGGTTCGGGACGAAGATCCTGCATATAGTCCTTGCCATGCCCATAGTCACCCAGGACTACCTAGATGGTGTGTATTCCAGTTGAGGGAACCCACTGCTGTGCTCTAGAGTCCCTCTCCTGGGAGGTCCTTTGTGGCAGAAAACAGTACTCTTCACTTCCCACAGAATGAACCCAAACACTTGGGAGCTTGGACAATCCCCCGAGAGGAAGGCCCTTCCTCGGCCCCTGAGGCAACCCCTACCCTGACCGGACACTGTGAACGCAACACCCAGAGACAAAAGCCTGAGCGACTGCCTCCCACTTGCCCTCCTTTGATATACAGAGGATGTCCCCTCACGGACTGGAGATCAGGCCTGCCATTACCTTGGCCCCTACCTGAGCCAAGTTTGCTCTTTCAGACATCAGTCCCCACAGCCCTGGCAAACAGAGCCTCTAGGCTGGGTCCTCTGGAGCCATACCACAGGACCGTGCCTGCTCTCTCCTGGGAAACTGTTTCCATTCCTTTGCCACACACCTCCAGAATATGAGAAAACTCAAGGCCACCGAGGACATCCCACTACTGGGAGCCTCCCTGGACACACAGGGGCATTCGGACACAAGCTGAGCAGCTACCTCCACGAAGGCATGCACACAGATGTCAACAGAGATAGAAGGTTGAGCCGGACAGGCCCTTAGGCCCTAATCTCAACTCTTGCTTTGGTTCCAGGTGTTACTCCTCAGAGGCTTTGTTTCGAAGAACAGGATATGGGGCTTTCCTGAGGCACTGAACAGAACTCCTCTCGTCTCCACATGGGAAGATTCCTTGTTGGAGCTGTGTCAAACACCTCAGTTTGGAAAACCCTGCAGAGTCCCTGAGCCACCTCCACATTCCAAGGTCTCCCAGGCCACAAAGCCACAGTAGGACTCATCTTCAGGAGAGTCCATTTCAACTCTCCCCTCTAGGTAGCTCACCCAGGAGCCTGCAGATTGAGCCTGCCTTGTCCTGACTAAAGAGTGGGAATATGAGGTGGCGTTCCCAGTCATCCATGCTTAGACACCTGCCCTCGAGTCTTTCCATATGGGGCCTCTTGGAACCATCCAATAGGACTCGACTGTCGTGAAGAAGGAAATCTTGAGGTTTGGAGTAGTTCACAAATCCCATGGTAGGCAAACCTCCCTGGCTTCATGAACCTCCCACAACCTTCAGGAAGAGGCCATGCTGGACAAAAACTCTAGCCTGAGGCACGTCTCACAGTTGACATGACCTCAGTTCAGGAGATCTCGATTCAGCCTCTGCAGAGTGGGCCTGCCGTGCCCTCGGTCCCAAACCTCACGCTAGCTTGTGTTTTCAGACTTCCTTCCTCACACTCCTGGCAAACAAGCCCTCTGGACTAGGAACTCCAGAACCAAAACCCAGCCCAGTGTCTGCCCAACGGAAGAAAAACGTTTCCCTGTGGGGCTCTCCAGAAAACCCAGATGAGGATCAACCTGCTCGGGCCTCGACGGTACCCGAACTGGATAGGCTGCTCTGGGCACTCATGCTCTGTCTGACACAGCCTGAAGCCACACGTCCAGACAGACAAGGAGACAGCTGGCCGCACACCCAGCACTTCGGACACGCCATGGTCTTATGCCGTCACCTCTTCCTAACCTTGGTTTTCAGATATCTTAACCTAGACATCATATCAATTCTCCACACAGCTGGGTATCGCAAGCACAAAACAGAAGTCCTGCTTCCCCATGGCTGTCAAGCTTGCTCTTGGCATGGAGTCACACCTTCAGGGTGGGAGAAACCTTCATGGCCCCTGATGCCACGCCCAAACGTGAGTGCTGATTGGGAACAAATTCACACTGTGACCCTCAGCATGAGCCCCATGTCAAAGAAAGGCCTGTCAGGGCCTGGACCAAGAGCCCACATATGGGGCTTGCCAAGCCCCTATGCACCCAATCCTCACCACGGTTTGAATTTTCCAGTCGCCCCGCCCGTACCTGGAGCTCTGCTCTGGAATCCCTTTCTTGGAGAGACCCATGAGCCAGACAACACGACTCCACCCTTCCCACAAAATGACCGCAAACTCTTGGGAGCTGGGACAAATCCCCAGAGAGGGATACTCGTCCACAGTACCTGAGGCCACCGCTCCAATCCACGGCTATCCCGGACACAACATCCAGAGACAAAAGCCTGAAGGAACGCCTCCCACTCGCCCTTGTTTCAAAGGCCCAGGAGCTCCCTCTCGGGCTGTACATCCGGCCTGCCATACCCTAGGCGCCACTCATAAGCTGAGTTTGTGTATTCAGACTTCTGTGCCCACAGCCTGGACCCACACACCTCCAGGCTAGGGCCTCTAGGGCCACAGCGAAAGATTGTGCCTGCCCTCTCCAAGGAAAGTGTGCCCAATCCATTGACCACAACACTACAGGTTAGGGAAAAGCTCCAAGGCCCCTGAGGCCATCAATAGTGTAGGCCCCCCTGGACTAAGAGGGGCTCTCTGACACCAGCGGAGCAACTATCTCCACTTCGACTCTCAGACGGTGTCCCCAGAGACAGAAGGTTGAAATGGACAGGCCCCCAGGCCCTAATATGAACCTTAGCTTTGGTTTCCATGTTTCCGTTCTCAGAGGACTGTTTTCGTAGACCAGCACATGGGGCTTTTCTGAGGCACCAAACCAAACATCTCTCATTTCCACATGGGCAGCTTTCTTACTGGGATGTATCAAACACTTCAGGTAGGAGAGTTCCGCAGGGCCACTGAACAACCAGCACATTCCAAGGTCTCCATGGACCCAAACGCACATTATGACGCATCCTCAGGAGAGGCCATTTTAACTCAGCCCCCTGGGTCGCGTGTTCCAGAGGCAGCAGATCAAACATATCTTGTCGCTAATAGCCAATGGGAATGCGAGGCATGCTGTACAGGGATCCATCCTTCGAACCCTGCTCTCCAGTCCTTCCATATGGTATGTCCTGGAGCCATGCAACAGGACTCGAATGTCCCGCAGAAGGAAACCTTGTGGTTTGGGGCAACCTCCAAACTCAGCGTGGGAAAACTTCCTTGGCCTCATGAGGCCCCCACTTCATGAAGGTGCCATCATGGACACATACTCCAGCCTCAGCCAACGTCTGATCCTCAGCCTGACTTCAGATGCAGGAGATTTTGATTCAGCCTCTGCAGAGTGGGCCTGCTCTGCCCTTGGTTCCAATCCTCACACTAGCTTGTGTTTTCAGACTTCCGTCCTCACACTCCTGGCCCACAAACCCTCCCTACTGGGAATTCTGGGGCCACAATGAAGCACTGTGCCTGCCTCCCAAGAGACAATCATTGTCTATGGCGCTGCCCAGAAACCCCAAATGAGGATCAAACTGCTTGGCCCTCGGCAACACCCCAATTGCATAGGCTACCTTAAACAGTGATGCTCTGTCGCAAATAGCCTGAGCCCAGACCTTCCAACAGACACCGACACAGATTGCTGCACACCCAGCACATTGGACCTGCCACTGCCTTAGGCCACCATCCATTCCCAACCTGGGTTTTCAGTCATCGGAACCTAGACCTTATATCTAATCCCTGCAAAGGGGGGAACCTGATGCACAAGTCAGAACCCCTCCTTCCCCCTGGCAAGAAACCTTGCTGCTGGCAGTGAGTCAAACCTTCAGTGTAGGAGAAAACGGCATGGCCCATGAGGCCACGCCCAAGCGTGAGGGCCGCCTTGGGCACAAACACACATTGTGACCCTCAGCGTGAGTACCTTATTCAAGTAACGCCTCTCACTGACTGGACCAAGAGCCCGCATATGTGGCTTGCCATGCCCATAGGCACCCAGGACTAACTAGATGGTGTGTATTCCAGTTGAGGGAACCCACTGCTGTGCTCTAGAGTCCCTCTCCTGGGGGGTCCCCTGTGGCAGAAAACAGTACTCTTCATTCCCACAGAATGAACACAAACACTTGGGAGCTTGGACAATCCCCTGAGAGGAAGGCTCTTCCTCGACCTCTGAGACAACCCCTACCCTGACCGGACACTGTAAACGCAACACCCAGAGACAAAATCCTGAGTGACTGCCTCCCACTTGCCCTACTTTGATTTCCAGAGGATCTCCCCTCACGGACTAGAGATCAGGCCTGCCATTACATTGGCCCCTAGCTGAGCAAAGTTTGCTTTTTCAGACATCTGTCCCCCCAGCCCTGGCAAACAGAGCCTCTAGGCTGGGTCCTCTGGAGCCATACCACAGGACCGTGCCTGCTCTCTCCTGGGAAACTGTGTCCATTCCTTTGGCCACACACCTCCAGAATATGAAAAACCTCAAGGCCTCCGAGGACATCCCACTACTGGGAGCCTCACTGGACTCACAGGGGCATTCGGACACAAGCTGAGCAGCTACATCCATGAATGCATGCACACATATGACAACAGAGATAGAAGGTTGAGCAGGACAGGCCTTTAGGCCGTAGTCTCAACTCTTACTTTGGTTTCCAGGTGTCACTCCTCAGAGGCTTTGGTTCGAAGAACAGGGTATGGGGCTTTCCTGAGGCACGGAACAGAACTCTCTCGTCTCCACATGGGAAGTTTCCTTGTTGGAGCCGTGTCAAACACCTCATGTTGGAGAATCCTGCAGAGTCCCTGAGCCACCTCCAAATTCCAAGGTCTCCCAGGCCACCAAGCCACAGTAGGACTCATCTTCAGGAGAGTCCATTTCAACTCTCCCCTCTGGGTAGCTCACCCAGGAGCCCGCAGATTGAGCCTGCCTTGTCCTGACTAAAGAGTGGGAATATGAGGTGGCGTTCCCAGGCATCCAGCTTAGACACCTGCTCTCGAGTCTTTCCATATGGGGCCTCTTGGAACCATCCAATAGGACTCGACTGTCGTGCAGAAGGTAACCTTCAGTTTTGGAGCAGTTCACAAATCCCATCGTAGGCAAAACTTTCTGGCCTCATGAAGCCCCCACACCCTTCAGGAAGAGGCCATGCTGGACAAGAACTCTAGGCTGAGGCACGTCTCATAGTTGACATGACCTCAGTGCAGGAGATCCCGATTCAGCCTCTGCAGAGTGGGCATGCCGTGACCTCGGTCCCAAACCTCACGCTAGCTTGTGTTTTCAGACTTCCTTCCTCACACTCCTGGCAAACAAGCCCTCCGGACTAGGAACTCCAGAACCAAAACCCAGCCCAGTGTCTGCCCAACGGAAGAAAAACGTTTCCCTGTGGGGCTCTCCAGAAAACCCAGATGAGGATCAACCTGCACGGGCCTCGACGGTACCCGAACTGGATAGGCTGCTCTGGGCACTCATGCTCTGCCTGACACAGCCTGAAGCCAGACGTCCAGACAGACAAGGAGACAGCTGGCCGCACACCCAGCACTTCGGACACGCCATGGTCTTCTGCTGTCACCTCATCCTAACCTTGGTTTTCAGATATCTGAACCTAGGCATTATATCAATTCTCCACACAGCTGGGTATAGCAAGCACAAAACAGAACTCCTCCTTCCCCATGGCTGTCAAGCTTGCTCTTGGCATGGAGTCACACCTTCAGGGTGGGAGAAACCTTCATGGCCCCTGATGCCACGCCCAAACTTGAGTGCTGCTTGGGCACAAATTCACACTGTGATCCTCAGCATGAGCCCCATGTCAAAGAAAGGCCTGTCAGGGCCTGGACCAAGAGCCCACATATGGGGCTTGCCAAGCCCCTATGCACCCAATCCTCACCACGGTTTGAATTTTCCAGTCGCCCCGCCCGTACCTGGAGCTCTGTTCTGGAATCCCTTTCTTGGAGAGACCCATGTGCCAGACAACACGACTCCACCCTTCCCACAAAATGACCCCAAACTCTTGGGAGCTGGGACAAATCCCCAGAGAGGGATACTCGTCCACAGTACCTGAGGCCACCGCTCCAATCCACGGCTATCCCGGACACAACATCCAGAGACAAAAGCCTGAAGGAACGCCTCCCACTCGCCCTTGTTTCAGAGGCCCAGGAGCTCCCTCTCGGGCTGTACATCCGGCCTGCCATACCCTAGGCGCCACTCATAAGCTGAGTTTGTGTATTCAGACTTCTGTGCCCACCGCCTGGACCCACACACCTCCAGGCTAGGGCCTCTAGGGCCACAGCGAAAGATTGTGCCTGCCCTCTCCAAGGAAAGTGTGCCCAATCCATTGACCACAACACTACAGGTTAGGGAAAAGCACCAAGGCCCCTGAGGCCATCAATAGGGTAGGCCCCCCTGGACTAAGAGGGGCTCTCTGACACCAGCGGAGCAACTATCTCCACTTAGACTCTCAGACAGTGTCCCCAGAGACAGAAGGTTGAAATGGACAGGCCCCCAGGCCCTAATCTGAACCTTAGCTTTGGTTTCCATGTTTCCGTTCTCAGAGGACTGTTTTCGTAGACCAGCACATGGGGCTTTTCTGAGGCACCAAACCAAACCTCTCTCATCTCCACATGGGCAGCTTTCTTAGTGGGATGTATCAAACACTTCAGGTAGGAGAGTTCCGCAGGGCCACTGAACAACCAGCACATTCCAAGGTCTCCATGGACCCAAACGCACATTATGATGCATCCTCAGGAGAGGCCATTTCAACTCAGCCCCCTGGGTCGCGTGTTCCAGAGGCAGCAGATCAAACATATCTTGTCGCTAGTAGCCAATGGGAATTCGAGGCATGCTGTACAGGGATCCATCCTTCGAACCCTGCTCTCCAGTCCTTCCATATGGTATGTCCTGGAGCCATGCAACAGGACTCGAATGTCCCGCAGAAGGAAACCTTGTGGTTTGGGGCAACCTCCAAACTCAGCGTGGGAAAACTTCCTTGGCCTCATGAGGCCCCCACTTCATGAAGGTGCCATCATGGACACATACTCCAGCCTCAGCCAACGTCTGATCCTCAGCCTGACTTCAGATGCAGGAGATTTTGATTCAGCCTCTGCAGAGTGGGCCTGCTCTGCCCTTGGTTCCAATCCTCACACTAGCTTGTGTTTTCAGACTTCCGTCCTCACACTCCTGGCCCACAAACCCTCCCTACTGGGAATTCTGGGGCCACAATGAAGCACTGTGCCTGCCTCCCAAGAGAAAAACATTGTCTATTGTGCTGCCCAGAAACCCCAAATGAGGATCAAACTGCTTGGCCCTCGGCAACACCCCAATTGCATAGGCTACCTTAAACAGTGATGCTTTGTCGCAAATAGCCTGAGCCCAGACCTTCCAACAGACACCGACACAGCTGGCTGCACACCCAGCACATTGGACCCACCACTGCCTTAGGCCACCATCCATTCCCAACCTGGGTTTTCAGTCATCGGAACCTAGACCTTATCTCCAATCCCTGCACAGGGGGGAACCTGATGCACAAGTCAGAACCCCTCCTTCCCCCTGGCAAGAAACCTTGCTGCTGGCAGTGAGTCAAACCTTCAGTGTAGGAGAAAACGGCATAGCCCATAGGGCCACGCCCAAGCGTGAGGGCCGCCTTGGGCACAAACACACATTGTGACCCTCAGCGTGAGTACCTTATTCAAGTAACGCCTCTCAGTGACTGGACCAAGAGCCCGCATATGTGGCTTGCCATGCCCATAGGCACCCAGGACTAACTAGATGGTGTGTATTCCAGTTGAGGGAACCCACTGCTGTGCTCTAGAGTCCCTCTCCTGGGGGGTCCCCTGTGGCAGAAAACAGTACTCTTCATTCCCACAGAATGAACACAAACACTTGGGAGCTTGGACAATCCCCTGAGAGGAAGGCTCTTCCTCGGCCTCTGAGACAACCCCTACCCTGACCGGACACTGTAAACGCAACACCCAGAGACAAAATCCTGAGTGACTGCCTCCCACTTGCCCTACTTTGATTTCCAGAGGATCTCCCCTCACGGACTAGAGATCAGGCCTGCCATTACATTGGCCCCTAGCTGAGCCAAGTTTGCTTTTTCAGACATCTGTCCCCCCAGCCCTGGCAAACAGAGCCTCTAGGCTGGGTCCTCTGGAGCCATACCACAGGACCGTGCCTGCTCTCTCCTGGGAAACTGTGTCCATTCCTTTGGCCACACACCTCCAGAATATGAGAAACCTCAAGGCCTCCGAGGACATCCCACTACTGGGAGCCTCACTGGACTCACAGGGGCATTCGGACACAAGCTGAGCAGCTACATCCATGAATGCATGCACACAGATGACAACAGAGATAGAAGGTTGAGCAGGACAGGCCTTTAGGCCGTAGTCTCAACTCTTACTTTGGTTTCCAGGTGTCACTCCTCAGAGGCTTTGGTTCGAAGAACAGGGTATGGGGCTTTCCTGAGGCACAGAACAGAACTCCTCTCGTCTCCACATGGGAAGTTTCCTTGTTGGAGCCGTGTCAAACACCTCATGTTGGAGAATCCTGCAGAGTCCCTGAGCCACCTCCACATTCCAAGGTCTCCCAGGCCACCAAGCCACAGTAGGACTCATCTTCAGGAGAGTCCATTTCAACTCTCCCCTCTGGGTAGCTCACCCAGGAGCCCGCAGATTGAGCCTGCCTTGTCCTGACTAAAGAGTGGGAATATGAGGTGGCGTTCCCAGGCATCCATGCTTAGACACCTGCTCTCGAGTCTTTCCATATGGGGCCTCTTGGAACCATCCAATAGGACTCGACTGTCGTGCAGAAGGTAACCTTCAGTTTTGGAGCAGTTCACAAATCCCATCGTAGGCAAAACTTTCTGGCCTCATGAAGCCCCCACACCCTTCAGGAAGAGGCCATGCTGGACAAGAACTCTAGCCTGAGGCACGTCTCATAGTTTACATGACCTCAGTGCAGGAGATCCCGATTCAGCCTCTGCAGAGTGGGCATGCCGTGACCTCGGTCCCAAACCTCACGCTAGCTTGTGTTTTCAGACTTCCTTCCTCACACTCCTGGCTAACAAGCCCTCCGGACTAGGAACTCCGGAACCAAAACCCAGCCCAGTGTCTGCCCAACGGAAGAAAAACGTTTCCCTGTGGGGCTCTCCAGAAAACCCAGATGAGGATCAACCTGCTCGGGCCTCGATGGTACCCGAACTGGATAGGCTGCTCTGGGCACTCATGCTCTGCCTGACACAGCCTGAAGCCAGACGTCCAGATAGGCAAGGAGACAGCTGGCCGCACACCCAGCACTTCGGACACGCCATGGTCTTATGCCGTCACCTCATCCTAACCTTGGTTTTCAGATATCTGAACCTAGACATTATATCAATTCTCCACACAGCTGGGTATAGCAAGCACAAAACAGAACTCCTCCTTCCCCATGGCTGTCAAGCTTGCTCTTGGCATGGAGTCACACCTTCAGGGTGGGAGAAACCTTCATGGCCCCTGATGCCACGACCAAACTTGAGTGCTGCTTGGGCACAAATTCACACTGTGATCCTCAGCATGAGCCCCATGTCAAAGAAAGGCCTGTCAGGGCCTGGACCAAGAGCCCACATATGGGGCTTGCCAAGCCCCTATGCACCCAATCCTCACCACGGTTTGAATTTTCCAGTCGCCCCGCCCGTACCTGGAGCTCTGCTCTGGAATCCCTTTCTTGGAGAGACCCATGAGCCAGACAACACGACTCCACCCTTCCCACAAAATGACCCCAAACTCTTGGGAGCTGGGACAAATCCCCAGAGAGGGATACTCGTCCACAGTACCTGAGGCCACCGCTCCAATCCACGGCTATCCCGGACACAACATCCAGAGACAAAAGCCTGAAGGAACGCCTCCCACTCGCCCTTGTTTCAGAGGCCCAGGAGCTCCCTCTCGGGCTGTACATCCGGCCTGCCATACCCTAGGCGCCACTCATAAGCTGAGTTTGTGTATTCAGACTTCTGTGCCCACAGCCTGGACCCACACACCTCCAGGCTAGGGCCTCTAGGGCCACAGCGAAAGATTGTGCCTGCCCTCTCCAAGGAAAGTGTGCCCAATCCATTGACCACCACACTACAGGTTAGGGAAAAGCTCCAAGGCCCCTGAGGCCATCAATAGTGTAGGCCCCCCTGGACTAAGAGGGGCTCTCTGACACCAGCGGAGCAACTATCTCCACTTAGACTCTCAGACAGTGTCCCCAGAGACAGAAGGTTGAAATGGACAGGCCCCCAGGCCCTAATCTGAACCTTAGCTTTGGTTTCCATGTTTCCGTTCTCAGAGGACTGTTTTCGTAGACCAGCACATGGGGCTTTTCTGAGGCACCAAACCAAACCTCTCTCATCTCTTCATGGGCAGCTTTCTTACTGGGATGTATCAAACACTTCAGGTAGGAGAGTTCCGCAGGGCCACTGAACAACCAGCACATTCCAAGGTCTCCATGGACCCAAACGCACATTATGACGCATCCTCAGGAGAGGCCATTTCAACTCAGCCCCCTGGGTCGCGTGTTCCAGAGGCAGCAGATCAAACATATCTTGTCGCTAGTAGCCAATGGGAATGCGAGGCATGCTGTACAGGGATCCATCCTTCGAACCCTGCTCTCCAGTCCTTCCATATGGTATGTCCTGGAGCCATGCAACAGGACTCGAATGTCCCGCAGAAGGAAACCTTGTGGTTTGGGGCAACCTCCAAACTCAGCGTGGGAAAACTTCCTTGGCCTCATGAGGCCCCCACTTCATGAAGGTGCCATCATGGACACATACTCCAGCCTCAGCCAACGTCTGATCCTCAGCCTGACTTCAGATGCAGGAGATTTTGATTCAGCCTCTGCAGAGTGGGCCTGCTCTGCCCTTGGTTCCAATCCTCACACTAGCTTGTGTTTTCAGACTTCCGTCCTCACACTCCTGGCCCACAAACCCTCCCTACTGGGAATTCTGGGGCCACAATGAAGCACTGTGCCTGCCTCCCAAGAGAAAAACATTGTCTATGGCGCTGCCCAGAAACCCCAAATGAGGATCAAACTGCTTGGCCCTCGGCAACACCCCAATTGCATAGGCTACCTTAAACAGTGATGCTCTGTCGCAAATAGCCTGAGCCCAGACCTTCCAACAGACACCGACACAGCTGGCTGCACACCCAGCACATTGGACCCACCACTGCCTTAGGCCACCATCCATTCCCAACCTGGGTTTTCAGTCATCGGAACCTAGACCTTATCTCCAATCCCTGCACAGGGGGGAACCTGATGCACAAGTCAGAACCCCTCCTTCCCCCTGGCAAGAAACCTTGCTGCTGGCAGTGAGTCAAACCTTCAGTGTAGGAGAAAACGGCATGGCCCATGAGGCCACGCCCAAGCGTGAGGGCCGCCTTGGGCACAAACACACATTGTGACCCTCAGCGTGAGTACCTTATTCAAGTAACGCCTCTCAGTGACTGAACCAAGAGCCCGCATATGTGGCTTGCCATGCCCATAGGCACCCAGGACTAACTAGATGGTGTGTATTCCAGTTGATGGAAACCACGGCTGTGCTCTAGAGTCCCTCTCCTGGGGGGTCCCCTGTGGCAGAAATCAGTACTCTTCATTCCCACAGAATGAACACAAACACTTGGGAGCTTGGACAATCCCCTGAGAGGAAGGCTCTTCCTCGGCCTCTGAGACAACCCCTACCCTGACCGGACACTGTAAACGCAACACCCAGAGACAAAATCCTGAGTGACTGCCTCCCTCTTGCCCTACTTTGATTTCCAGAGGATCTCCCCTCACGGACTAGAGATCAGGCCTGCCATTACATTGGCCCCTAGCTGAGCCAAGTTTGCTTTTTCAGACATCTGTCCCCACAGCCCTGGCAAACAGAGCCTCTAGGCTGGGTCCTCTGGAGCCATACCACAGGACCGTGCCTGCTCTCTCCTGGGAAACTGTGTCCATTCCTTTGGCCACACACCTCCAGAATATGAGAAACCTCAAGGCCTCCGAGGACATCCCACTACTGGGAGCCTCACTGGACTCACAGGTGCATTCGGACACAAGCTGAGCAGCTACATCCATGAATGCATGCACACAGATGACAACAGAGATAGAAGGTTGAGCAGAACAGGCCTTTAGGCCGTAGTCTCAACTCTTACTTTGGTTTCCAGGTGTCACTCCTCAGAGGCTTTGGTTCGAAGAACAGGGTATGGGGCTTTCCTGAGGCACGGAACAGAACTCCCCTCGTCTCCACATGGGAAGTTTCCTTGTTGGAGCCGTGTCAAACACCTCATGTTGGAGAATCCTGCAGAGTCCCTGAGCCACCTCCACATTCCAAGGTCTCCCAGGCCACCAAGCCAGAGTAGGACTCATCTTCAGGAGAGTCCATTTCAACTCTCCCCTCTGGGGAGCTCACCCAGGAGCCCGCAGATTGAGCCTGCCTTGTCCTGACTAAAGAGTGGGAATATGAGGTGGCGTTCCCTGGAATCCATGCTTAGACACCTGCTCTCGAGTCTTTCCATATGGGGCCTCTTGGAACCATCCAATAGGACTCGACTGTCGTGCAGAAGGTAACCTTCAGTTTTGGAGCAGTTCACAAATCCCATCGTAGGCAAAACTTTCTGGCCTCATGAAGCCCCCACACCCTTCAAGAAGAGGCCATGCTGGACAAGAACTCTAGCCTGAGGCACGTCTCATAGTTTACATGACCTCAGTGCAGGAGATCCCGATTCAGCCTCTGCAGAGTGGGCATGCCGTGACCTCGGTCCCAAACCTCACGCTAGCTTGTGTTTTCAGACTTCCTTCCTCACACTCCTGGCAAACAGGCCCTCCGGACTAGGAACTCCGGAACCAAAACCCAGCCCAGTGTCTGCCCAACGGAAGAAAAACGTTTCCCTGTGGGGCTCTCCAGAAAACCCAGATGAGGATCAACCTGCTCGGGCCTCGACGGTACCCGAACTGGATAGGCTGCTCTGGGCACTCATGCTCTGCCTGACACAGCCTGAAGCCAGACGTCCAGACAGACAAGGAGACAGCTGGCCGCACACCCAGCACTTCGGACACGCCATGGTCTTATGCCGTCACCTCATCCTAACCTTGGTTTTCAGATATCTGAACCTAGACATTATATCAATTCTCCACACAGCTGGGTATAGCAAGCACAAAACAGAACTCCTCCTTCCCCATGGCTGTCAAGCTTGCTCTTGGCATGGAGTCACACCTTCAGGGTGGGAGAAACCTTCATGGCCCCTGATGCCACGCCCAAACTTGAGTGCTGCTTGGGCACAAATTCACACTGTGATCCTCAGCATGAGCCCCATGTCAAAGAAAGGCCTGTCAGGGCCTGGACCAAGAGCCCACATATGGGGCTTGCCAAGCCCCTATGCACCCAATCCTCACCACGGTTTGAATTTTCCAGTCGCCCCGCCCGTACCTGGAGCTCTGCTCTGGAATCCCTTTCTTGGAGAGACCCATGAGCCAGACAACACGACTCCACCCTTCCCACAAAATGACCCCAAACTCTTGGGAGCTGGGACAAATCCCCAGAGAGGGATACTCGTCCACAGTACCTGAGGCCACCGCTCCAATCCATGGCTATCCCGGACACAACATCCAGAGACAAAAGCCTGAAGGAACGCCTCCAACTCGCCCTTGTTTCAGAGGCCCAGGAGCTCCCGCTCGGGCTGTACATCCGGCCTGCCATACCCTAGGCGCCACTCATAAGCTGAGTTTGTGTATTCAGACTTCTGTGCCCACAGCCTGGACCCACACACCTCCAGGCTAGAGCCTCTAGGGCCACAGCGAAAGATTGTGCCTGCCCTCTCCAAGGAAAGTGTGCCCAATCCATTGACCACCACACTACAGGTTAGGGAAAAGCTCCAAGGCCCCTGAGGCCATCAATAGTGTAGGCCCCCCTGGACTAAGAGGGGCTCTCTGACACCAGCGGAGCAACTATCTCCACTTAGACTCTCAGACAGTGTCCCCAGAGACAGAAGGTTGAAATGGACAGGCCCCCAGGCCCTAATCTGAACCTTAGCTTTGGTTTCCATGTTTCCGTTCTCAGAGGACTGTTTTCGTAGACCACCACATGGGGCTTTTCTGAGGCACCAAACCAAACCTCTCTCATCTCCACATGGGCAGCTTTCTTACTGGGATGTATCAAACACTTCAGGTAGGAGAGTTCCGCAGGGCCACTGAACAACCAGCACATTCCAAGGTCTCCATGGACCCAAACGCACATTATGATGCATCCTCAGGAGAGGCCATTTCAACTCAGCCCCCTGGGTCGCGTGTTCCAGAGGCAGCAGATCAAACATATCTTGTCGCTAGTAGCCAATGGGAATGCGAGGCATGCTGTACAGGGATCCATCCTTCGAACCCTGCTCTCCAGTCCTTCCATATGGTATGTCCTGGAGCCATGCAACAGGACTCGAATGTCCCGAAGAAGGAAACCTTGTGGTTTGGGGCAACCTCCAAACTCAGCGTGGGAAAACTTCCTTGGCCTCCTGAGGCCCCCACTTCATGAAGGTGCCATCATGGACACATACTCCAGCCTCAGCCAACGTCTGATCCTCAGCCTGACTTCAGATGCAGGAGATTTTGATTCAGCCTCTGCAGAGTGGGCCTGCTCTGCCCTTGGTTCCAATCCTCACACTAGCTTGTGTTTTCAGACTTCCGTCCTCACACTCCTGGCCCACAAACCCTCCCTACTGGGAATTCTGGGGCCACAATGAAGCACTGTGCCTGCCTCCCAAGAGAAAAACATTGTCTATGGCGCTGCCCAGAAACCCCAAATGAGGATCAAACTGCTTGGCCCTCGGCAACACCCCAATTGCATAGGCTACCTTAAACATTGATGCTCTGTCGCAAATAGCCTGAGCCCAGACCTTCCAACAGACACCGACACAGCTGGCTGCACACCCAGCACATTGGACCCGCCACTGCCTTAGGCCACCATCCATTCCCAACCTGGGTTTTCAGTCATCGGAACCTAGACCTTATCTCCAATCCCTGCACAGGGGGGAACCTGATGCACAAGTCAGAACCCCTCCTTCCCCCTGGCAAGAAACCTTGCTGCTGGCAGTGAGTCAAACCTTCAGTGTAGGAGAAAACGGCCTGGCCCATGAGGCCACGCCCAAGCGTGAGGGCCGCCTTGGGCACAAACACACATTGTGACCCTCAGCGTGAGTACCTTATTCAAGTAACGCCTCTCAGTGACTGGACCAAGAGCCCGCATATGTGGCTTGCCATGCCCATAGGCACCCAGGACTAACTAGATGGTGTGTATTCCAGTTGAGGGAACCCACTGCTGTGCTCTAGAGTCCCTCTCCTGGGGGGTCCCCTGTGGCAGAAAACAGTACTCTTCATTCCCACAGAATGAACACAAACACTCGGGAGCTTGGACAACCCCTGAGAGGAAGGCTCTTCCTCGGCCTCTGAGACAACTCCTACCCTGACCGGACACTGTAAACGCAACACCCAGAGACAAAATCCTGATGACTGCCTCCCACTTGCCCTACTTTGATTTCCAGAGGATCTCCCCTCACGGACTAGAGATCAGGCCTGCCATTACATTGGCCCCTAGCTGATCCAAGTTTGCTTTTTCAGACATCTGTCCCCACAGCCCTGGCAAACAGAGCCTCTAGGCTCGGTCCTCTGGAGCCATACCACAGGACCGTGCCTGCTCTCTCCTGGGAAACTGTGTCCATTCCTTTGGCCACACACCTCCAGAATATGAGAAACCTCAAGGCCTCCGAGGACATCCCACTACTGGGAGCCTCACTGGACTCACAGGGGCATCGGACACAAGCTGAGCAGCTACATCCATGAATGCATGCACACAGATGACAACAGAGATAGAAGGTTGAGCCGGACAGGCCTTTAGGCCGTAGTCTCAACTCTTGCTTTGGTTTCCAGGTGTCACTCCTCAGAGGCTTTGCTTCGAAGAACAGGGTATGGGGCTTTCCTGAGGCACGGAACAGAACCCCTCTCGTCTCCACATGGGAAGTTTCCTTGTTGGAGCCGTGTCAAACACCTCATGTTGGAGAATCCTGCAGAGTCCCTGAGCCACCTCCACATTCCAAGGTCTCCCAGGCCACCAAGCCACAGTAGGACTCATCTTCAGGAGAGTCCATTTCAACTCTCCCCTCTGGGTAGCTCACCCAGGAGCCCGCAGATTGAGCCTGCCTTGTCCTGACTAAAGAGTGGGAATATGAGGTGGCGTTCCCAGGCATCCATGCTTAGACACCTGCTATCGAGTCTTTCCATATGGGGCCTCTTGGAACCATCCAATAGGACTCGACTGTCGTGCAGAAGGTAACCTTCAGTTTTGGAGCAGTTCACAAATCCCAACGTAGGCAAAACTTTCTGGCCTCATGAAGCCCCCACACCCTTCAGGAAGAGGCCATGCTGGACAAGAACTCTAGCCTGAGGCACGTCTCATAGTTGACATGACCTCAGTGCAGGAGATCCCGATTCAGCCTCTGCAGAGTGGGCATGCCGTGACCTCGGTCCCAAACCTCACGCTAGCTTGTGTTTTCAGACTTCCTTCCTCACACTCCTGGCAAACAAGCCCTCCGGACCAGGAACTCCGGAACCACAACCCAGCCCAGTGTCTGCCCAACGGAAGAAAAACGTTTCCCTGTGGGGCTCTCCAGAAAACCCAGATGAGGATCAACCTGCTCGGGCCTCGACGGTACCCGAACTGGATAGGCTGCTCTGGGCACTCATGCTCTGCCTGACACAGCCTGAAGCCAGACGTCCAGACAGACAAGGTGACAGCTGGCCGCACACCCAGCACTTCGGACACGCCATGGTCTTATGCCGTCACCTCATCCTAACCTTGGTTTTCACATATCTGAACCTAGACATTATATCAATTCTCCACACAGCTGGGTATAGCAAGCACAAAACAGAACTCCTCCTTCCCCATGGCTGTCAAGCTTGCTCTTGGCATGGAGTCACACCTTCAGGGTGGGAGAAACCTTCATGGCCCCTGATGCCACGCCCAAACTTGAGTGCTGCTTGGGCACAAATTCACACTGTGATCCTCAGCATGAGCCCCATGTCAAAGAAAGGCCTGTCAGGGCCTGGACCAAGAGCCCACATATGGGGCTTGCCAAGCCCCTATGCACCCAATCCTCACCACGGTTTGAATTTTCCTGTCGCCCCGCCCGTACCTGGAGCTCTGCTCTGGAATCCCTTTCTTGGAGAGACCCATGAGCCAGACAACACGACTCCACCCTTCCCACAAAATGACCCTAAACTCTTGGGAGCTGGGACAAATCCCCAGAGAGGGATACTCGTCCACAGTACCTGAGGCCACCGCTCCAATCCACGGCTATCCCTTAGACAACATCCAGAGACAAAAGCCTGAAGGAACGCCTCCCACTCGCCCTTGTTTCAGAGGCCCAGGAGCTCCCTCTCGGGCTGTACATCCGGCCTGCCATACCCTAGGCGCCACTCATAAGCTGAGTTTGTGTATTCAGACTTCTGTGCCCACAGCCTGGACCCACACACCTCCAGGCTAGGGCCTCTAGGGCCACAGCGAAAGATTGTGCCTGCCCTCTCCAAGGAAAGTGTGCCCAATCCATTGACCACAACACCACAGGTTAGGGAAAAGCTCCAAGGCCCCTGAGGCCATCAATAGTGTAGGCCCCCCTGGACTAAGAGGGGCTCTCTGACACCAGCGGAGCAACTATCTCCACTTAGACTCTCAGACAGTGTCCCCAGAGACAGAAGGTTGAAATGGACAGGCCCCCAGGCCCTAATCTGAACCTTAGCTTTGGTTTCCATGTTTCCGTTCTCAGAGGACTGTTTTCGTAGACCAGCACATGGGGCTTTTCTGAGGCACCAAACCAAACATCTCTCATCTCCACATGGGCAGCTTTCTTACTGGGATGTATCAAACACTTCAGGTAGGAGAGTTCCGCAGGGCCACTGAACAACCAGCACATTCCAAGGTCTCCATGGACCCAAACGCACATTATGACGCATCCTCAGGAGAGGCAATTTCAACTCAGCCCCCTGGGTCGCGTGTTCCAGAGGCAGCAGATCAAACATATCTTGTCGCTAATAGCAATGGGAATGCGAGGCATGCTGTACAGGGATCCATCCTTCGAACCCTGCTCTCCAGTCCTTCCATATGGTATGTCCTGGAGCCATGCAACAGGACTCGAATGTCCCGCAGAAGGAAACCTTGTGGTTTGGGGAAACCTCCAAACTCAGCGTGGGAAAATTTCCTTGGCCTCATGAGGCCCCCACTTCATGAAGGTGCCATCATGGACACATACTCCAGCCTCAGCCAACGTCTGATCCTCAGCCTGACTTCAGATGCAGGAGATTTTGATTCAGCCTCTGCAGAGTGGGCCTGCTCTGCCCTTGGTTCCAATCCTCACACTAGCTTGTGTTTTCAGACTTCCGTCCTCACACTCCTGGCCCACAAACCCTCCCTACTGGGAATTCTGGGGCCACAATGAAGCACTGTGCCTGCCTCCCAAGAGAAAAACATTGTCTATGCCGCTGCCCAGAAACCCCAAATGAGGATCAAACTGCTTGGCCCTCGGCAACACCCCAATTGCATAGGCTACCTTAAACAGTGAAGCTCTGTCGCAAATAGCCTGAGCCCAGACCTTCCAACAGACACCGACACAGCTGGCTGCACACCCAGCACATTGGACCCGCCACTGCCTTAGGCCACCATCCATTCCCTACCTGGGTTTTCAGTCATCGGAACCTAGACCTTATCTCCAATCCCTGCACAGGGGGGAACCTGATGCACAAGTCAGAACCCCTCCTTCCCCCTGGCAAGAAACCTTGCTTCTGGCAGTGAGTCAAACCTTCAGTGTAGGAGAAAACGGCATGGCCCATGAGGCCACGCCCAAGCGTGAGGGCCGCCTTGTGCACAAACACACATTGTGACCCTCAGCGTGAGTACCTTATTCAAGTAACGCCTCTCAGTGACTGGACCAAGAGCCCGCATATGTGGCTTGCCATGCCCATAGGCACCCAGGACTAACTAGATGGTGTGTATTCCAGTTGAGGGAACCCACTGCTGTGCTCTAGAGTCCCTCTCCTGGGGGGTCCCCTGTGGCAGAAAACAGTACTCTTCATTCCCACAGAATGAACACAAACACTTGGGAGCTTGGACAATCCCCTGAGAGGAAGGCTCTTCCTCGGCCTCTGAGACAACCCCTACCCTGACCGGACACTGTAAACGCAACACCCAGAGACAAAATCCTGATGACTGCCTCCCACTTGCCCTACTTTGATTTCCAGAGGATCTCCCCTCACGGACTAGAGATCAGGCCTGCCATTACATTGGCCCCTAGCTGAGCCAAGTTTGCTTTTTCAGACATCTGTCCCCACAGCCCTGGCAAACAGAGCCTCTAGGCTCGGTCCTCTGGAGCCATACCACAGGACCGTGCCTGCTCTCTCCTGGGAAACTGTGTCCATTCCTTTGGCCACACACCTCCAGAATATGAGAAACCTCAAGGCCTCCGAGGACATCCCACTACTGGGAGCCTCACTGGACTCACAGGGGCATTTGGACACAAGCTGAGCAGCTACATCCATGAATGCATGCACACAGATGACAACAGAGATAGAAGGTTGAGCCGGACAGGCCTTTAGGCCGTAGTCTCAACTCTTACTTTGGTTTCCAGGTGTCACTCCTCAGAGGCTTTGCTTCGAAGAACAGGGTATGGGGCTTTCCTGAGGCACGGAACAGAACCCCTCTCGTCTCCACATGGGAAGTTTCCTTGTTGGAGCCGTGTCAAACACCTCATGTTGGAGAATCCTGCAGAGTCCCTGAGCCACCTCCACATTCCAAGGTCTCCCAGGCCACCAAGCCACAGTAGGACTCATCTTCAGGAGAGTCCATTTCAACTCTCCCCTCTGGGTAGCTCACCCAGGAGCCCGCAGATTGAGCCTGCCTTGTCCTGACTAAAGAGTGGGAATATGAGGTGGCGTTCCCAGGCATCCATGCTTAGACACCTGCTATCGAGTCTTTCCATATGGGGCCTCTTGGAACCATCCAATAGGACTCGACTGTCGTGCAGAAGGTAACCTTCAGTTTTGGAGCAGTTCACAAATCCCATCGTAGGCAAAACTTTCTGGCCTCATGAAGACCCCACACCCTTCAGGAAGAGGCCATGCTGGACAAGAACTCTAGCCTGAGGCACGTCTCATAGTTGACATGACCTCAGTGCAGGAGATCCCGATTCAGCCTCTGCAGAGTGGGCATGCCGTGACCTCGGTCCCAAACCTCACGCTAGCTTGTGTTTTCAGACTTCCTTCCTCACACTCCTGGCAAACAAGCCCTCCGGACCAGGAACTCCGGAACCACAACCCAGCCCAGTGTCTGCCCAACGGAAGAAAAACGTTTCCCTGTGGGGCTCTCCAGAAAACCCAGATGAGGATCAACCTGCTCGGGCCTCGACGGTACCCGAACTGGATAGGCTGCTCTGGGCACTCATGCTCTGCCTGACACAGCCTGAAGCCAGACGTCCAGACAGACAAGGTGACAGCTGGCCGCACACCCAGCACTTCGGACACGCCATGGTCTTATGCCGTCACCTCATCCTAACCTTGGTTTTCACATATCTGAACCTAGACATTATATCAATTCTCCACACAGCTGGGTATAGCAAGCACAAAAGAGAACTCCTCCTTCCCCATGGCTGTCAAGCTTGCTCTTGGCATGGAGTCACACCTTCAGGGTGGGAGAAACCTTCATGGCCCCTGATGCCACGCCCAAACTTGAGTGCTGCTTGGGCACAAATTCACACTGTGATCCTCAGCATGAGCCCCATGTCAAAGAAAGGCCTGTCAGGGCCTGGACCAAGAGCCCACATATGGGGCTTGCCAAGCCCCTATGCACCCAATCCTCACCACGGTTTGAATTTTCCTGTCGCCCCGCCCGTACCTGGAGCTCTGCTCTGGAATCCCTTTCTTGGAGAGACCCATGAGCCAGACAACACGACTCCACCCTTCCCACAAAATGACCCCAAACTCTTGGGAGCTGGGACAAATCCCCAGAGAGGGATACTCGTCCACAGTACCTGAGGCCACCGCTCCAATCCACGGCTATCCCTTAGACAACATCCAGAGACAAAAGCCTGAAGGAACGCCTCCCACTCGCCCTTGTTTCAGAGGCCCAGGAGCTCCCTCTCGGGCTGTACATCCGGACTGCCATACCCTAGGCGCCACTCCTAAGCTGAGTTTGTGTATTCAGACTTCTGTGCCCACAGCCTGGACCCACACACCTCCAGGCTAGGGCCTCTAGGGCCACAGCGAAAGATTGTGCTTGCCCTCTCCAAGGAAAGTGTGCCCAATCCATTGACCACAACACCACAGGTTAGGGTAAAGCTCCAAGGCCCCTGAGGCCATCAATAGTGTAGGCCCCCCTGGACTAAGAGGGGCTCTCTGACACCAGCGGAGCAACTATCTCCACTTAGACTCTCAGACAGTGTCCCCAGAGACAGAAGGTTGAAATGGACAGGCCCCCAGGCCCTAATCTGAACCTTAGCTTTGGTTTCCATGTTTCCGTTCTCAGAGGACTGTTTTCGTAGACCAGCACATGGGGCTTTTCTGAGGCACCAAACCAAACCTCTCTCATCTCCACATGGGCAGCTTTCTTACTGGGATGTATCAAACACTTCAGGTAGGAGAGTTCCGCAGGGCCACTGAACAACCAGCACATTCCAAGGTCTCCATGGACCCAAACGCACATTATGACGCATCCTCAGGAGAGGCAATTTCAACTCAGCCCCCTGGGTCGCGTGTTCCAGAGGCAGCAGATCAAACATATCTTGTCCCTAATAGCAATGGGAATGCGAGGCATGCTGTACAGGCATCCATCCTTCGAACCCTGCTCTCCAGTCCTTCCATATGGTATGTCCTGGAGCCATGCAACAGGACTCGAATGTCCCGCAGAAGGAAACCTTGTGGTTTGGGGCAACCTCCAAACTCAGCGTGGGAAAACTTCCTTGGCCTCATGAGGCCCCCACTTCATGAAGGTGCCATCATGGACACATACTCCAGCCTCAGCCAACGTCTGATCCTCAGCCTGACTTCAGATGCAGGAGATTTTGATTCAGCCTCTGCAGAGTGGGCCTGCTCTGCCCTTGGTTCCAATCCTCACACTAGCTTGTGTTTTCAGACTTCCGTCCTCACACTCCTGGCCCACAAACCCTCCCTACTGGGAATTCTGGGGCCACAATGAAGCACTGTGCCTGCCTCCCAAGAGAAAAACATTGTCTATGGCGCTGCCCAGAAACCCCAAATAAGGATCAAACTGCTTGGCCCTCGGCAACACCTCAATTGCATAGGCTACCTTAAACAGTGATGCTCTGTCGCAAATAGCCTGAGCCCAGACCTTCCAACAGACACCGACACAGCTGGCTGCACACCCAGCACATTGGACCCGCCACTGCCTTAGGCCACCATCCATTCCCAACCTGGGTTTTCAGTCATCTGAACCTAGACCTTATCTCCAATCCCTGCACAGGGGGGAACCTGATGCACAAGTCCGAACCCCTCCTTCCCCCTGGCAAGAAACCTTGCTGCTGGCAGTGAGTCAAACCTTCAGTGTAGGAGAAAACGGCATGGCCCATGAGGCCACGCCCAAGCGTGAGGGCCGCCTTGGGCACAAACACACATTGTGACCCTCAGCGTGAGTACCTTATTCAAGTAACGCCTCTCAGTGACTGGACCAAGAGCCCGCATATGTGGCTTGCCATGCCCATAGGCACCCAGGACTAACTAGATGGTGTGTATTCCAGTTGAGGGAACCCACTGCTGTGCTCTAGAGTCCCTCTCCTGGGGGGTCCCCTGTGGCAGAAAACAGTACTCTTCATTCCCACAGAATGAACACAAACACTTGGGAGCTTGGACAATCCCCTGAGAGGAAGGCTCTTCCTCGGCCTCTGAGACAACCCCTACCCTGACCGGACACTGTAAACGCAACACCCAGAGACAAAATCCTGATGACTGCCTCCCACTTGCCCTACTTTGATTTCCAGAGGATCTCCCCTCACGGACTAGAGATCAGGCCTGCCATTACATTGGCCCCTAGCTGAGCCAAGTTTGCTTTTTCAGACATCTGTCCCCACAGCCCTGGCAAACAGAGCCTCTAGGCTCGGTCCTCTGGAGCCATACCACAGGACCGTGCCTGCTCTCTCCTGGGAAACTGTGTCCATTCCTTTGGCCACACACCTCCAGAATATGAGAAACCTCAAGGCCTCCGAGGACATCCCACTACTGGGAGCCTCACTGGACTCACAGGGGCATTCGGACACAAGCTGAGCAGCTACATCCATGAATGCATGCACACAGATGACAACAGAGATAGAAGGTTGAGCCGGACAGGCCTTTAGGCCGTAGTCTCAACTCTTGCTTTGGTTTCCAGGTGTCACTCCTCAGAGGCTTTGCTTCGAAGAACAGGGTATGGGGCTTTCCTGAGGCACGGAACAGAACCCCTCTCGTCTCCACATGGGAAGTTTCCTTGTTGGAGCCGTGTCAAACACCTCATGTTGGAGAATCCTGCAGAGTCCCTGAGCCACCTCCACATTCCAAGGTCTCCCAGGCCACCAAGCCACAGTAGGACTCATCTTCAGGAGAGTCCATTTCATCTCTCCCCTCTGGGTAGCTCACCCAGGAGCCCGCAGATTGAGCCTGCCTTGTCCTGACTAAAGAGTGGGAATATGAGGTGGCGTTCCCAGGCATCCATGCTTAGACACCTGCTCTCGAGTCTTTCCATATGGGGCCTCTTGGAACCATCCAATAGGACTCGACTGTCGTGCAGAAGGTAACCTTCAGTTTTGGAGCAGTTCACAAATCCCATCGTAGGCAAAACTTTCTGGCCTCATGAAGACCCCACACCCTTCAGGAAGTGGCCATGCTGGACAAGAACTCTAGCCTGAGGCACGTCTCATAGTTGACATGACCTCAGTGCAGGAGATCCCGATTCAGCCTCTGCAGAGTGGGCATGCTGTGACCTCGGTCCCAAACCTCACGCTAGCTTGTGTTTTCAGACTTCCTTCCTCACACTCCTGGCAAACAAGCCCTCCGGACCAGGAACTCCGGAACCACAACCCAGCCCGGTGTCTGCCCAACGGAAGAAAAACGTTTCCCTGTGGGGCTCCCCAGAAAACCCAGATGAGGATCAACCTGCTCGGGCCTCGACGGTACCCGAACTGGATAGGCTGCTCTGGGCACTCATGCTCTGCCTGACACAGCCTGAAGCCAGACGTCCAGACAGACAAGGAGACAGCTGGCCGCACACCCAGCACTTCGGACACGCCATGGTCTTATGCCGTCACCTCATCCTAACCTTGGTTTTCACATATCTGAACCTAGACATTATATCAATTCTCCACACAGCTGGGTATAGCAAGCACAAAACAGAACTCCTCCTTCCCCATGGCTGTCAAGCTTGCTCTTGGCATGGAGTCACACCTTCAGGGTCGGAGAAACCTTCATGGCCCCTGATGCCACGCCCAAACTTGAGTGCTGCTTGGGCACAAATTCACACTGTGATCCTCAGCATGAGCCCCATGTCAAAGAAAGGCCTGTCAGGGCCTGGACCAAGAGCCCACATATGGGGCTTGCCAAGCCCCTATGCACCCAATCCTCACCACGGTTTGAATTTTCCTGTCGCCCCGCCCGTACCTGGAGCTCTGCTCTGGAATCCCTTTCTTGGAGAGACCCATGAGCCAGACAACACGACTCCACCCTTCCCACAAAATGACCCCAAACTCTTGGGAGCTGGGACAAATCCCCAGAGAGGGATACTCGTCCACAGTACCTGAGGCCACCGCTCCAATCCACGGCTATCCCTTAGACAACATCCAGAGACAAAAGCCTGAAGGAACGCCTCCCACTCGCCCTTGTTTCAGAGGCCCAGGAGCTCCCTCTCGGGCTGTACATCCGGCCTGCCATACCCTAGGCGCCACTCATAAGCTGAGTTTGTGTATTCAGACTTCTGTGCCCACAGCCTGGACCCACACACCTCCAGGCTAGGGCCTCTAGGGCCACAGCGAAAGATTGTGCCTGCCCTCTCCAAGGAAAGTGTGCCCAATCCATTGACCACAACATTACAGGTTAGGGAAAAGCTCCAAGGCCCCTGAGGCCATCAATAGTGTAGGCCCCCCTGGACTAAGAGGGGCTCTCTGACACCAGCGGAGCAACTATCTCCACTTAGACTCTCAGACAGTGTCCCCAGAGACAGAAGGTTGAAATGGACAGGCCCCCAGGCCCTAATCTGAACCTTAGCTTTGGTTTCCATGTTTCCGTTCTCAGAGGACTGTTTTCGTAGACCAGCACATGGGGCTTTTCTGAGGCACCAAACCAAACATCTCTCATCTCCACATGGGCAGCTTTCTTACTGGGATGTATCAAACACTTCAGGTAGGAGAGTTCCGCAGGGCCACTGAACAACCAGCACATTCCAAGGTCTCCATGGACCCAAACGCACATTATGACGCATCCTCAGGAGAGGCCATTTCAACTCAGCCCCCTGGGTCGCGTGTTCCAGAGGCAGCAGATCAAACATATCTTGTCGCTAATAGCCAATGGGAATGCGAGGCATGCTGTACAGGGATCCATCCTTCGAACCCTGCTCTCCAGTCCTTCCATATGGTATGTCCTGGAGCCATGCAACAGGACTCGAATGTCCCGCAGAAGGAAACCTTGTGGTTTGGGGCAACCTCCAAACTCAGCGTGGGAAAACTTCCTTGGGCTCATGAGGCCCCCACTTCATGAAGGTGCCATCATGGACACATACTCCAGCCTCAGCCAACGTCTGATCCTCAGCCTGACTTCAGATGCAGGAGATTTTGATTCAGCCTCTGCAGAGTGGGCCTGCTCTGCCCTTGGTTCCAATCCTCACACTAGCTTGTGTTTTCAGACTTCCGTCCTCACACTCCTGGCCCACAAACCCTCCCTACTGGGAATTCTGGGGCCACAATGAAGCACTGTGCCTGCCTCCCAAGAGAAAAACATTGTCTATGGCGCTGCCCAGAAACCCCAAATGAGGATCAAACTGCTTGGCCCTCGGCAACACCCCAATTGCATAGGCTACCTTAAACAGTGATGCTCTGTCGCAAATAGCCTGAGCCCAGACCTTCCAACAGACACCGACACAGCTGGCTGCACACCCAGCACATTGGACCCGCCACTGCCTTAGGCCACCATCCATTCCCAACCTGGGTTTTCAGTCATCGGAACCTAGACCTTATCTCCAATCCCTGCACAGGGGGGAACCTGATGCACAAGTCAGAACCCCTCCTTCCCCCTGGCAAGAAACCTTGCTGCTGGCAGTGAGTCAAACCTTCAGTGTAGGAGAAAACGGCATGGCCCATGAGGCCACGCCCAAGCGTGAGGGCCGCCTTGTGCACAAACACACATTGTGACCCTCAGCGTGAGTACCTTATTCAAGTAACGCCTCTCAGTGACTGGACCAAGAGCCCGCATATGTGGCTTGCCATGCCCATAGGCACCCAGGACTAACTAGATGGTGTGTATTCCAGTTGAGGGAACCCACTGCTGTGCTCTAGAGTCCCTCTCCTGGGGGGTCCCCTGTGGCAGAAAACAGTACTCTTCATTCCCACAGAATGAACACAAACACTCGGGAGCTTGGACAATCCCCTGAGAGGAAGGCTCTTCCTCGGCCTCTGAGACAACCCCTACCCTGACCGGACACTGTAAACGCAACACCCAGAGACAAAATCCTGATGACTGCCTCCCACTTGCCCTACTTTGATTTCCAGAGGATCTCCCCTCACGGACTAGAGATCAGGCCTGCCATTACATTGGCCCCTAGCTGAGCCAAGTTTGCTTTTTCAGACATCTGTCCCCACAGCCCTGGCAAACAGAGCCTCTAGGCTCGGTCCTCTGGAGCCATACCACAGGACCGTGCCTGCTCTCTCCTGGGAAACTGTGTCCATTCCTTTGGCCACACACCTCCAGAATATGAGAAACCTCAAGGCCTCCGAGGACATCCCACTACTGGGAGCCTCACTGGACTCACAGGGGCATTCGGACACAAGCTGAGCAGCTACATCCATGAATGCATGCACACAGATGACAACAGAGATAGAAGGTTGAGCCGGACAGGCCTTTAGGCCGTAGTCTCAACTCTTGCTTTGGTTTCCAGGTGTCACTCCTCAGAGGCTTTGCTTCGAAGAACAGGGTATGGGGCTTTCCTGAGGCACGGAACAGAACCCCTCTCGTCTCCACATGGGAAGTTTCCTTGTTGGAGCCGTGTCAAACACCTCATGTTGGAGAATCCTGCAGAGTCCCTGAGCCACCTCCACATTCCAAGGTCTCCCAGGCCACCAAGCCACAGTAGGACTCATCTTCAGGAGAGTCCATTTCAACTCTCCCCTCTGGGTAGCTCACACCGGAGCCCGCAGATTGAGCCTGCCTTGTCCTGACTAAAGAGTGGGAATATGAGGTGGCGTTCCCAGGCATCCATGCTTAGACACCTGCTCTCGAGTCTTTCCATATGGGGCCTCTTGGAACCATCCAATAGGACTCGACAGTCGTGCAGAAGGTAACCTTCAGTTTTGGAGCAGTTCACAAATCCCATCGTAGGCAAAACTTTCTGGCCTCATGAAGACCCCACACCCTTCAGGAAGTGGCCATGCTGGACAAGAACTCTAGCCTGAGGCACGTCTCATAGTTGACATGACCTCAGTGCAGGAGATCCCGATTCAGCCTCTGCAGAGTGGGCATGCCGTGACCTCGGTCCCAAACCTCACGCTAGCTTGTGTTTTCAGACTTCCTTCCTCACACTCCTGGCAAACAAGCCCTCCGGACCAGGAACTCCGGAACCACAACCCAGCCCGGTGTCTGCCCAACGGAAGAAAAACGTTTCCCTGTGGGGCTCTCCAGAAAACCCAGATGAGGGTCAACCTGCTCGGGCCTCGACGGTACCCGAACTGGATAGGCTGCTCTGGGCACTCATGCTCTGCCTGACACAGCCTGAAGCCAGACGTCCAGACAGACAAGGTGACAGCTGGCCGCACACCCAGCACTTCGGACACGCCATGGTCTTATGCCGTCACCTCATCCTAACCTTGGTTTTCACATATCTGAACCTAGACATTATATCAATTCTCCACACAGCTGGGTATAGCAAGCACAAAAGAGAACTCCTCCTTCCCCATGGCTGTCAAGCTTGCTCTTGGCATGGAGTCACACCTTCAGGGTGGGAGAAACCTTCATGGCCCCTGATGCCACGCCCAAACTTGAGTGCTGCTTGGGCACAAATTCACACTGTGATCCTCAGCATGAGCCCCATGTCAAAGAAAGGCCTGTCAGGGCCTGGACCAAGAGCCCACATATGGGGCTTGCCAAGCCCCTATGCACCCAATCCTCACCACGGTTTGAATTTTCCAGTCGCCCCGCCCGTACCTGGAGCTCTGCTCTGGAATCCCTTTCTTGGAGAGACCCATGAGCCAGACAACACGACCCCACCCTTCCCACAAAATGACCCCAAACTCTTGGGAGCTGGGACAAATCCCCAGAGAGGGATACTCGTCCACAGTACCTGAGGCCACCGCTCCAATCCACGGCTATCCCGGACACAACATCCAGAGACAAAAGCCTGAAGGAACGCCTCCCACTCGCCCTTGTTTCAGAGGCCCAGGAGCTCCCTCTCGGGCTGTACATCCGGCCTGCCATACCCTAGGCGCCACTCCTAAGCTGAGTTGGTGTATTCAGACTTCTGTGCCCACAGCCTGGACCCACACACCTCCAGGCTAGGGCCTCTAGGGCCACAGCGAAAGATTGTGCCTGCCCTCTCCAAGGAAAGTGTGCCCAATCCATTGACCACAACACTACAGGTTAGGGAAAAGCTCCAAGGCCCCTGAGGCCATCAATAGTGTAGGCCCCCCTGGACTAAGAGGGGCTCTCTGACACCAGCGGAGCAACTATCTCCACTTAGACTCTCAGACAGTGTCCCCAGAGACAGAAGGTTGAAATGGACAGGCCCCCAGGCCCTAATCTGAACCTTAGCTTTGGTTTCCATGTTTCCGTTCTCAGAGGACTGTTTTCGTAGACCAGCACATGGGGCTTTTCTGAGGCACCAAACCAAACCTCTCTCATCTCCACATGGGCAGCTTTCTTACTGGGATGTATCAAACACTTCAGGTAGGAGAGTTCCGCAGGGCCACTGAACAACCAGCACATTCCAAGGTCTCCATGGACCCAAACGCACATTATGACGCATCCTCAGGAGAGGCCATTTCAACTCAGCCCCCTGGGTCGCGTGTTCCAGAGGCAGCAGATCAAACATATCTTGTCGCTAGTAGCCAATGGGAATGCGAGGCATGCTGTACAGGGATCCATCCTTCGAACCCTGCTCTCCAGTCCTTCCATATGGTATGTCCTGGAGCCATGCAACAGGACTCGAATGTCCCGCAGAAGGAAACCTTGTGGTTTGGGGCAACCTCCAAACTCAGCGTGGGAAAACTTCCTTGGCCTCATGAGGCCCCCACTTCATGAAGGTGCCATCATGGACACATACTCCAGCCTCAGCCAACGTCTGATCCTCAGCCTGACTTCAGATGCAGGAGATTTTGATTCAGCCTCTGCAGAGTGGGCCTGCTCTGCCCTTGGTTCCAATCCTCACACTAGCTTGTGTTTTCAGACTTCCGTCCTCACACTCCTGGCCCACAAACCCTCCCTACTGGGAATTCTGGGGTCACAATGAAGCATTGTGCCTGCCTCCCAGGAGAAAAACATTGTCTATGGCGCTGCCCAGAAACCCCAAATGAGGATCAAACTGCTTGGCCCTCGGCAACACCCCAATTGCATAGGCTACCTTAAACAGTGATGCTCTGTCGCAAATAGCCTGAGCCCAGACCTTCCAACAGACACCGACACAGCTGGCTGCACACCCAGCACATTGGACCCGCCACTGCCTTAGGCCACCATCCATTCCCAACCTGGGTTTTCAGTCATCGGAACCTAGACCTTATCTCCAATCCCTGCACAGGGGGGAACCTGATGCACAAGTCAGAACCCCTCATTCCCCCTGGCAAGAAACCTTGCTGCTGGCAGTGAGTCAAACCTTCACTGTAGGAGAAAACGGCATGGCCCATGAGGCCACGCCCAAGCGTGAGGGCCGCCTTGAGCACAAACACACATTGTGACCCTCAGCGTGAGTACCTTATTCAAGTAACGCCTCTCAGTGACTGGACCAAGAGCCCGCATATGTGGCTTGCCATGCCCATAGGCACCCAGGACTAACTAGATGGTGTGTATTCCAGTTGAGGGAACCCACTGCTGTGCTCTAGAGACCCTCTCTGGGGGGTCCCCTGTGGCAGAAAACAGTACTCTTCATTCCCACAGAATGAACACAAACACTTGGGAGCTTGGACAATCCCCTGAGAGGAAGGCTCTTCCTCGGCCTCTGAGACAACCCCTACCCTGACCGGACACTGTAAACGCAACACCCAGAGACAAAATCCTGATGACTGCCTCCCACTTGCCCTACTTTGATTTCCAGAGGATCTCCCCTCACGGACTAGAGATCAGGCCTGCCATTACATTGGCCCCTAGCTGAGCCAAGTTTGCTTTTTCAGACATCTGTCCCCACAGCCCTGGCAAACAGAGCCTCTAGGCTCGGTCCTCTGGAGCCATACCACAAGACCGTGCCTGCTCTCTCCTGGGAAACTGTGTCCATTCCTTTGGCCACACACCTCCAGAATATGAGAAACCTCAAGGCCTCCGAGGACATCCCATTACTGGGAGCCTCACTGGACTCACAGGGGCATTCGGACACAAGCTGAGCAGCTACATCCATGAATGCATGCACACAGATGACAACAGAGATAGAAGGTTGAGCCGGACAGGCCTTTAGGCCGTAGTCTCAACTCTTGCTTTGGTTTCCAGGTGTCACTCCTCAGAGGCTTTGCTTCGAAGAACAGGGTATGGGGCTTTCCTGAGGCACGGAACAGAACCCCTCTCGTCTCCACATGGGAAGTTTCCTTGTTGGAGCCGTGTCAAACACCTCATGTTGGAGAATCCTGCAGAGTCCCTGAGCCACCTCCACATTCCAAGGTCTCCCAGGCCACCAAGCCACAGTAGGACTCATCTTCAGGAGAGTCCATTTCAACTCTCCCCTCTGGGTAGCTCACCCAGGAGCCCACAGATTGAGCCTGCCTTGTCCTGACTAAAGAGTGTGAATATGAGGTGGCGTTCCCAGGCATCCATGCTTAGACACCTGCTCTCGAGTCTTTCCATATGGGGCCTCTTGGAACCATCCAATAGGACTCGACAGTCGTGCAGAAGGTAACCTTCAGTTTTGGAGCAGTTCACAAATCCCATCGTAGGCAAAACTTTCTGGCCTCATGAAGACCCCACACCCTTCAGGAAGAGGCCATGCTGGACAAGAACTCTAGCCTGAGGCACGTCTCATAGTTGACATGACCTCAGTGCAGGAGATCCCGATTCAGCCTCTGCAGAGTGGGCATGCCGTGACCTCGGTCCCAAACCTCACGCTAGCTTGTGTTTTCAGACTTCCTTCCTCACACTCCTGGCAAACAAGCCCTCCGGACCAGGAACTCCGGAACCACAACCCAGCCCGGTGTCTGCCCAACGGAAGAAAAACGTTTCCCTGTGGGGCTCTCCAGAAAACCCAGATGAGGATCAACCTGCTCGGGCCTCGACGGTACCCGAACTGGATAGGCTGCTCTGGGCACTCATGCTCTGCCTGACACAGCCTGAAGCCAGACGTCCAGACAGACAAGGTGACAGCTGGCCGCACACCCAGCACTTCGGACACGCCATGGTCTTATGCCGTCACCTCATCCTAACCTTGGTTTTCAGATATCTGAACCTAGACATTATATCAATTCTCCACACAGCTGGGTATAGCAAGCACAAAACAGAACTCCTCCTTCCCCATGGCTGTCAAGCTTGCTCTTGGCATGGAGTCACACCTTCAGGGTGGGAGAAACCTTCATGGCCCCTGATGCCACGCCCAAACTTGAGTGCTGCTTGGGCACAAATTCACACTGTGATCCTCAGCATGAGCCCCATGTCAAAGAAAGGCCTGTCAGGGCCTGGACCAAGAGCCCACATATGGGGCTTGCCAAGCCCCTATGCACCCAATCCTCACCACGGTTTGAATTTTCCAGTCGCCCCGCCCGTACCTGGAGCTCTGCTCTGGAATCCCTTTCTTGGAGAGACCCATGAGCCAGACAACACGACTCCACCCTTCCCACAAAATGACCCCAAACTCTTGGGAGCTGGGACAAATCCCCAGAGAGGGATACTCGTCCACAGTACCTGAGGCCACCGCTCCAATCCACGGCTATCCCTTAGACAACATCCAGAGACAAAAGCCTGAAGGAACGCCTCCCACTCGCCCTTGTTTCAGAGGCCCAGGAGCTCCCTCTCGGGCTGTACATCCGGCCTGCCATACCCTAGGCGCCACTCATAAGCTGAGTTTGTGTATTCAGACTTCTGTGCCCACAGCCTGGACCCACACACCTCCAGGCTAGGGCCTCTAGGGCCACAGCGAAAGATTGTGCCTGCCCTCTCCAAGGAAAGTGTGCCCAATCCATTGACCACAACACTACAGGTTAGGGAAAAGCTCCAAGGCCCCTGAGGCCATCAATAGTGTAGGCCCCCCTGGACTAAGAGGGGCTCTCTGACACCAGCGGAGCAACTATCTCCACTTAGACTCTCAGACAGTGTCCCCAGAGACAGAAGGTTGAAATGGACAGGCCCCCAGGCCCTAATCTGAACCTTAGCTTTGGTTTCCATGTTTCCGTTCTCAGAGGACTGTTTTCGTAGACCAGCACATGGGGCTTTTCTGAGGCACCAAACCAAACATCTCTCATCTCCACATGGGCAGCTTTCTTACAGGGATGTATCAAACACTTCAGGTAGGAGAGTTCCGCAGGGCCACTGAACAACCAGCACATTCCAAGGTCTCCATGGACCCAAACGCACATTATGACGCATCCTCAGGAGAGGCCATTTCAACTCAGCCCCCTGGGTCGCGTGTTCCAGAGGCAGCAGATCAAACATATCTTGTCGCTAGTAGCCAATGGGAATGCGAGGCATGCTGTACAGGGATCCATCCTTCGAACCCTGCTCTCCAGTCCTTCCATATGGTATGTCCTGGAGCCATGCAACAGGACTCGAATGTCCCGCAGAAGGAAACCTTGTGGTTTGGGGCAACCTCCAAACTCAGCGTGGGAAAACTTCCTTGGCCTCATGAGGCCCCCACTTCATGAAGGTGCCATCATGGACACATACTCCAGCCTCAGCCAACGTCTGATCCTCAGCCTGACTTCAGATGCAGGAGATTTTGATTCAGCCTCTGCAGAGTGGGCCTGCTCTGCCCTTGGTTCCAATCCTCACACTAGCTTGTGTTTTCAGACTTCCGTCCTCACACTCCTGGCCCACAAACCCTCCCTACTGGGAATTCTGGGGCCACAATGAAGCACTGTGCCTGCCTCCCAAGAGAAAAACATTGTCTATGGCGCTGCCCAGAAACCCCAAATGAGGATCAAACTGCTTGGCCCTCGGCAACACCCCAATTGCATAGGCTACCTTAAACATTGATGCTCTGTCGCAAATAGCCTGAGCCCAGACCTTCCAACAGACACCGACACAGCTGGCTGCACACCCAGCACATTGGACCCGCCACTGCCTTAGGCCACCATCCATTCCCAACCTGGGTTTTCAGTCATCGGAACCTAGACCTTATCTCCAATCCCTGCACAGGGGGGAACCTGATGCACAAGTCAGAACCCCTCCTTCCCCCTGGCAAGAAACCTTGCTGCTGGCAGTGAGTCAAACCTTCAGTGTAGGAGAAAACGGCATGGCCCATGAGGCCACGCCCAAGCGTGAGGGCCGCCTTGGGCACAAACACACATTGTGACCCTCAGCGTGAGTACCTTATTCAAGTAACGCCTCTCAGTGACTGGACCAAGAGCCCGCATATGTGGCTTGCCATGCCCATAGGCACCCAGGACTAACTAGATGGTGTGTATTCCAGTTGAGGGAACCCACTGCTGTGCTCTAGAGTCCCTCTCCTGGGGGGTCCCCTGTGGCAGAAAACAGTACTCTTCATTCCCACAGAATGAACACAAACACTTGGGAGCTTGGACAATCCCCCGAGAGGAAGGCTCTTCCTCGGCCTCTGAGACAACCCCTACCCTGACCGGACACTGTAAACGCAACACCCAGAGACAAAATCCTGATGACTGCCTCCCACTTGCCCTACTTTGATTTCCAGAGGATCTCCCCTCACGGACTAGAGATCAGGCCTGCCATTACATTGGCCCCTAGCTGAGCCAAGTTTGCTTTTTCAGACATCTGTCCCCACAGCCCTGGCAAACAGAGCCTCTAGGCTCGGTCCTCTGGAGCCATACCACAGGACCGTGCCTGCTCTCTCCTGGGAAACTGTGTCCATTCCTTTGGCCACACACCTCCAGAATATGAGAAACCTCAAGGCCTCCGAGGACATCCCACTACTGGGAGCCTCACTGGACTCACAGGGGCATTCGGACACAAGCTGAGCAGCTACATCCATGAATGCATGCACACAGATGACAACAGAGATAGAAGGTTGAGCCGGACAGGCCTTTAGGCCGTAGTCTCAACTCTTGCTTTGGTTTCCAGGTGTCACTCCTCAGAGGCTTTGCTTCGAAGAACAGGGTATGGGGCTTTCCTGAGGCACGGAACAGAACCCCTCTCGTCTCCACATGGGAAGTTTCCTTGTTGGAGCCGTGTCAAACACCTCATGTTGGAGAATCCTGCAGAGTCCCTGAGCCACCTCCACATTCCAAGGTCTCCCAGGCCACCAAGCCACAGTAGGACTCATCTTCAGGAGAGTCCATTTCAACTCTCCCCTCTGGGTAGCTCACCCAGGAGCCCGCAGATTGAGCCTGCCTTGTCCTGACTAAAGAGTGGGAATATGAGGTGGCGTTCCCAGGCATCCATGCTTAGACACCTGCTCTCGAGTCTTTCCATATGGGGCCTCTTGGAACCATCCAATAGGACTCGACTGTCGTGCAGAAGGTAACCTTCAGTTTTGGAGCAGTTCACAAATCCCATCGTAGGCAAAACTTTCTGGCCTCATGAAGCCCCCACACCCTTCAGGAAGAGGCCATGCTGGACAAGAACTCTAGGCTGAGGCACGTCTCATAGTTGACATGACCTCAGTGCAGGAGATCCCGATTCAGCCTCTGCAGAGTGGGCATGCCGTGACCTCGGTCCCAAACTTCACGCTAGCTTGTGTTTTCAGACTTCCTTCCTCACACTCCTGGCAAACAAGCCCTCCGGACCAGGAACTCCGGAACCACAACCCAGCCCGGTGTCTGCCCAACGGAAGAAAAACGTTTCCCTGTGGGGCTCTCCAGAAAACCCAGATGAGGATCAACCTGCTCGGGCCTCGACGGTACCCGAACTGGATAGGCTGCTCTGGGCACTCATGCTCTGCCTGACACAGCCTGAAGCCAGACGTCCAGACAGACAAGGTGACAGCTGGCCGCACACCCAGCACTTCGGACACACCATGGTCTTATGCCGTCACCTCATCCTAACCTTGGTTTTCAGATATCTGAACCTAGACATTATATCAATTCTCCACACAGCTGGGTATAGCAAGCACAAAACAGAACTCCTCCTTCCCCATGGCTGTCAAGCTTGCTCTTGGCATGGAGTCACACCTTCAGGGTGGGAGAAACCTTCATGGCCCCTGATGCCACGCCCAAACTTGAGTGCTGCTTGGGCACAAATTCACACTGTGATCCTCAGCATGAGCCCCATGTCAAAGAAAGGCCTGTCAGGGCCTGGACCAAGAGCCCACATATGGGGCTTGCCAAGCCCCTATGCACCCAATCCTCACCACGGTTTGAATTTTCCAGTCGCCCCGCCCGTACCTGGAGCTCTGCTCTGGAATCCCTTTCTTGGAGAGACCCATGAGCCAGACAACACGACTCCACCCTTCCCACAAAATGACCCCAAACTCTTGGGAGCTGGGACAAATCCCCAGAGAGGGATACTCGTCCACAGTACCTGAGGCCACCGCTCCAATCCACGGCTATCCCGGACACAACATCCATAGACAAAAGCCTGAAGGAACGCCTCCCACTCGCCCTTGTTTCAGAGGCCCAGGAGCTCCCTCTCGGGCTGTACATCCGGCCTGCCATACCCTAGGCGCCACTCCTAAGCTGAGTTGGTGTATTCAGACTTCTGTGCCCACAGCTTGGACCCACACACCTCCAGGCTAGGGCCTCTAGGGCCACAGCGAAAGATTGTGCCTGCCCTCTCCAAGGAAAGTGTGCCCAATCCATTGACCACAACACTACAGGTTAGGGAAAAGCTCCAAGGCCCCTGAGGCCATCAATAGGGTAGGCCCCCCTGGACTAAGAGGGGCTCTCTGACACCAGCGGAGCAACTATCTCCACTTAGACTCTCAGACAGTGTCCCCAGAGACAGAAGGTTGAAATGGACAGGCCCCCAGGCCCTAATCTGAACCTTAGCTTTGGTTTCCATGTTTCCGTTCTCAGAGGACTGTTTTCGTAGACCAGCACATGGGGCTTTTCTGAGGCACCAAACCAAACATCTCTCATCTCCACATGGGCAGCTTTCTTACTGGGATGTATCAAACACTTCAGGTAGGAGAGTTCCGCAGGGCCACTGAACAACCAGCACATTCCAAGGTCTCCATGGACCCAAACGCACATTATGACGCATCCTCAGGAGAGGCCATTTCAACTCAGCCCCCTGGGTCGCGTGTTCCAGAGGCAGCAGTTCAAACATATCTTGTCGCTAATAGCCAATGGGAATGCGAGGCATGCTGTACAGGGATCCATCCTTCGAACCCTGCTCTCCAGTCCTTCCATATGGTATGTCCTGGAGCCATGCAACAGGACTCGAATGTCCCGCAGAAGGAAACCTTGTGGTTTGGGGCAACCTCCAAACTCAGCGTGGGAAAACTTCCTTGGCCTCATGAGGCCCCCACTTCATGAAGGTGCCATCATGGACACATACTCCAGCCTCAGCCAACGTCTGATCCTCAGCCTGACTTCAGATGCAGGAGATTTTGATTCAGCCTCTGCAGAGTGGGCCTGCTCTGCCCTTGGCTCCAATCCTCACACTAGCTTGTGTTTTCAGACTTCCGTCCTCACACTCCTGGCCCACAAACCCTCCCTACTGGGAATTCTGGGGCCACAATGAAGCACTGTGCCTGCCTCCCAGGAGAAAAACATTGTCTATGGCGCTGCCCAGAAACCCCAAATGAGGATCAAACTGCTTGGCCCTCGGCAACACCCCAATTGCATAGGCTACCTTAAACAGTGATGCTCTGTCGCAAATAGCCTGAGCCCAGACCTTCCAACAGACACCGACACAGCTGGCTGCACACCCAGCACATTGGACCCGCCACTGCCTTAGGCCACCATCCATTCCCAACCTGGGTTTTCAGTCATCGGAACCTAGACCTTATCTCCAATCCCTGCACAGGGGGGAACCTGATGCACAAGTCAGAACCCCTCCTTCCCCCTGGCAAGAAACCTTGCTGCTGGCAGTGAGTCAAACCTTCAGTGTAGGAGAAAACGGCATGGCCCATGAGGCCACGCCCAAGCGTGAGGGCCGCCTTGGGCACAAACACACATTGTGACCCTCAGCGTGAGTACCTTATTCAAGTAACGCCTCTCAGTGACTGGACCAAGAGCCCGCATATGTGGCTTGCCATGCCCATAGGCACCCAGGACTAACTAGATGGTGTGTATTCCAGTTGAGGGAACCCACTGCTGTGCTCTAGAGTCCCTCTCCTGGGGGGTCCCCTGTGGCAGAAAACAGTACTCTTCATTCCCACAGAATGAACACAAACACTTGGGAGCTTGGACAATCCCCTGAGAGGAAGGCTCTTCCTCGGCCTCTGAGACAACCCCTACCCTGACCGGACACTGTAAACGCAACACCCAGAGACAAAATCCTGAGTGACTGCCTCCCACTTGCCCTACTTTGATTTCCAGAGGATCTCCCCTCACGGACTAGAGATCAGGCCTGCCATTACATTGGCCCCTAGCTGAGCCAAGTTTGCTTTTTCAGACATCTGTCCCCACAGCCCTGGCAAACACAGCCTCTAGGCTGGGTCCTCTGGAGCCATACCACAGGACCGTGCCTGCTCTCTCCTGGGAAACTGTGTCCATTCCTTTGGCCACACACCTCCAGAATATGAGAAACCTCAAGGCCTCCGAGGACATCCCACTACTGGGAGCCTCACTGGACTCACAGGGGCATTCGGACACAAGCTGAGCAGCTACATCCATGAATGCATGCACACAGATGACAACAGAGATAGAAGGTTGAGCCGGACAGGCCTTTAGGCCGTAGTCTCAACTCTTGCTTTGGTTTCCAGGTGTCACTCCTCAGAGGCTTTGGTTCGAAGAACAGGGTATGGGGCTTTCCTGAGGCACGGAACAGAACTCCTCTCGTCTCCACATGGGAAGTTTCCTTGTGGGAGCCGTGTCAAACACCTCATGTTGGAGAATCCTGCAGAGTCCCTGAGCCACCTCCACATTCCAAGGTCTCCCAGGCCACCAAGCCACAGTAGGACTCATCTTCAGGAGAGTCCATTTCAACTCTCCCCTCTGGGTAGCTCACCCAGGAGCCCGCAGATTGAGCCTGCCTTGTCCTGACTAAAGAGTGGGAATATGAGGTGGCGTTCCCAGGCATCCATGCTTAGACACCTGCTCTCGAGTCTTTCCATATGGGGCCTCTTGGAACCATCCAATAGGACTCGACTGTCGTGCAGAAGGTAACCTTCAGTTTTGGAGCAGTTCACAAATCCCATCGTAGGCAAAACTTTCGTGCCTCATGAAGCCCACACACCCTTCAGGAAGAGGCCATGCTGGACAAGAACTCTAGCCTGAGGCACGTCTCATAGTTGACATGACCTCAGTGCAGGAGATCCCGATTCAGCCTCTGCAGAGTGGGCATGCCGTGACTTCGGTCCCAAACCTCACGCTTGCTTGTGTTTTCAGACTTCCTTCCTCACACTCCTGGCAAACAAGCCCTCCGGACTAGGAACTCCAGAACCAAAGCCAGCCCAGTGTCTGCCCAACGAAAGAAAAACGTTTCCCTGTGGGGCTCTCCAGAAAACCCAGATGAGGATCAACCTGCTCGGGCCTCGACGGTACCCGAAGTGGATAGGCTGCTCTGGGCACTCATGCTCTGCCTGACACAGCCTGAAGCCAGACGTCCAGACAGACAAGGAGACAGCTGGCCGCACACCCAGCACTTCGGACACGCCATGGTCTTATGCCGTCACCTCATCCTAACCTTGGTTTTCAGATATCTGAACCTAGACATTATATCAATTCTCCACACAGCTGGGTATAGCAAGCACAAAACAGAACTCCTCCTTCCCCATGGCTGTCAAGCTTGCTCTTGGCATGGAGTCACACCTTCAGGGTGGGAGAAACCTTCATGGCCCCTGATGCCACGCCCAAACTTGAGTGCTGCTTGGGCACAAATTCACACTGTGATCCTCAGCATGAGCCCCATGTCAAAGAAAGGCCTGTCAGGGCCTGGACCAAGAGCCCACATATGGGGCTTGCCAAGCCCCTATGCACCCAATCCTCACCACGGTTTGAATTTTCCAGTCGCCCCGCCCGTACCTGGAGCTCTGCTCTGGAATCCCTTTCTTGGAGAGACCCATGAGCCAGACAACACGACCCCACCCTTCCCACAAAATGACCCCAAACTCTTGGGAGCTGGGACAAATCCCCAGAGAGGGATACTCGTCCACAGTACCTGAGGCCACCGCTCCAATCCACGGCTATCCCGGACACAACATCCAGAGACAAAAGCCTGAAGGAACGCCTCCCACTCGCCCTTGTTTCAGAGGCCCAGGAGCTCCCTCTCGGGCTGTACATCCGGCCGGCCATACCCTAGGCGCCACTCCTAAGCTGAGTTGGTGTATTCAGACTTCTGTGCCCACAGCCTGGACCCACACACCTCCAGGCTAGGGCCTCTAGGGCCACAGCGAAAGATTGTGCCTGCCCTCTCCAAGGAAAGTGTGCCCAATCCATTGACCACAACACTACAGGTTAGGGAAAAGCTCCAAGGCCCCTGAGGCCATCAATAGTGTAGGCCCCCCTGGACTAAGAGGGGCTCTCTGACACCAGCGGAGCAACTATCTCCACTTAGACTCTCAGACAGTGTCCCCAGAGACAGAAGGTTGAAATGGACAGGCCCCCAGGCCCTAATCTGAACCTTAGCTTTGGTTTCCATGTTTCCGTTCTCAGAGGACTGTTTTCGTAGACCAGCACATGGGGCTTTTCTGAGGCACCAAACCAAACATCTCTCATCTCCACATGGGCAGCTTTCTTACTGGGATGTATCAAACACTTCAGGTAGGAGAGTTCCGCAGGGCCACTGAACAACCAGCACATTCCAAGGTCTCCATGGACCCAAACGCACATTATGACGCATCCTCAGGAGAGGCCATTTCAACTCAGCCCCCTGGGTCGCGTGTTCCAGAGGCAGCAGATCAAACATATCTTGTCGCTAATAGCCAATGGGAATGCGAGGCATGCTGTACAGGGATCCATCCTTCGAACCCTGCTCTCCAGTCCTTCCATATGGTATGTCCTGGAGCCATGCAACAGGACTCGAATGTCCCGCAGAAGGAAACCTTGTGGTTTGGGGCAACCTCCAAACTCAGCGTGGGAAAACTTCCTTGGCCTCATGAGGCCCCCACTTCATGAAGGTGCCATCATGGACACATACTCCAGCCTCAGCCAACGTCTGATCCTCAGCCTGACTTCAGATGCAGGAGATTTTGATTCAGCCTCTGCAGAGTGGGCCTGCTCTGCCCTTGGTTCCAATCCTCACACTAGCTTGTGTTTTCAGACTTCCGTCCTCACACTCCTGGCCCACAAACCCTCCCTACTGGGAATTCTGGGGCCACAATGAAGCACTGTGCCTGCCTCCCAAGAGAAAAACATTGTCTATGGCGCTGCCCAGAAACCCCAAATGAGGATCAAACTGCTTGGCCCTCGGCAACACCCCAATTGCATAGGCTACCTTAAACAGTGATGCTCTGTCGCAAATAGCCTGAGCCCAGACCTTCCAACAGACACCGACACAGCTGGCTGCACACCCAGCACATTGGACCCGCCACTGCCTTAGGCCACCATCCATTCCCAACCTGGGTTTTCAGTCATCGGAACCTAGACCTTATCTCCAATCCCTGCACAGGGGGGAACCTGATGCACAAGTCAGAACCCCTCCTTCCCCCTGGCAAGAAACCTTGCTGCTGGCAGTGAGTCAAACCTTCAGTGTAGGAGAAAACGGCATGGCCCATGAGGCCACGCCCAAGCGTGAGGGCCGCCTTGGGCACAAACACACATTGTGACCCTCAGCGTGAGTACCTTATTCAAGTAACGCCTCTCAGTGACTGGACCAAGAGCCCGCATATGTGGCTTGCCATGCCCATAGGCACCCAGGACTAACTAGATGGTGTGTATTCCAGTTGAGGGAACCCACTGCTGTGCTCTAGAGTCCCTCTCCTGGGGGGTCCCCTGTGGCAGAAAACAGTACTCTTCATTCCCACAGAATGAACACAAACACTTGGGAGCTTGGACAATCCCCCGAGAGGAAGGCTCTTCCTCGGCCTCTGAGACAACCCCTACCCTGACCGGACACTGTAAACGCAACACCCAGAGACAAAATCCTGAGTGACTGCCTCCCACTTGCCCTACTTTGATTTCCAGAGGATCTCCCCTCACGGACTAGAGATCAGGCCTGCCATTACATTGGCCCCTAGCTGAGCCAAGTTTGCTTTTTCAGACATCTGTCCCCACAGCCCTGGCAAACACAGCCTCTAGGCTGGGTCCTCTGGAGCCATACCACAGGACCGTGCCTGCTCTCTCCTGGGAAACTGTGTCCATTCCTTTGGCCACACACCTCCAGAATATGAGAAACCTCAAGGCCTCCGAGGACATCCCACTACTGGGAGCCTCACTGGACTCACAGGGGCATTCGGACACAAGCTGAGCAGCTACATCCATGAATGCATGCACACAGATGACAACAGAGATAGAAGGATGAGCCGGACAGGCCTTTAGGCCGTAGTCTCAACTCTTGCTTTGGTTACCAGGTGTCACTCCTCAGAGGCTTTGGTTCGAAGAACAGGGTATGGGGCTTTCCTGAGGCACGGAACAGAACTCTTCTCGTCTCCACATGGGAAGTTTCCTTGTGGGAGCCGTGTCAAACACCTCATGTTGGAGAATCCTGCAGAGTCCCTGAGCCACCTCCACATTCCAAGGTCTCCCAGGCCACCAAGCCACAGTAGGACTCATCTTCAGGAGAGTCCATTTCAACTCTCCCCTCTGGGTAGCTCACCCAGGAGCCCGCAGATTGAGCCTGCCTTGTCCTGACTAAAGAGTGGGAATATGAGGTGGCGTTCCCAGGCATCCATGCTTAGACACCTGCTCTCGAGTCTTTCCATATGGGGCCTCTTGGAACCATCCAATAGGACTCGACTGTCGTGCAGAAGGTAACCTTCAGTTTTGGAGCAGTTCACAAATCCCATCGTAGGCAAAACTTTCGTGCCTCATGAAGCCCACACACCCTTCAGGAAGAGGCCATGCTGGACAAGAACTCTAGCCTGAGGCACGTCTCATAGTTGACATGACCTCAGTGCAGGAGATCCCGATTCAGCCTCTGCAGAGTGGGCATGCCGTGACCTCGGTCCCAACCCTCACGCTAGCTTGTGTTTTCAGACTTCCTTCCTCACACTCCTGGCAAACAAGCCCTCCGGACTAGGAACTCCAGAACCAAAACCCAGCCCAGTGTCTGCCCAACGGAAGAAAAACGTTTCCCTGTGGGGCTCTCCAGAAAAACCAGATGAGGATCAACCTGCTCGGGCCTCGACGGTACCCGAACTGGATAGGCTGCTCTGGGCACTCATGCTCTGCCTGACACAGCCTGAAGCCAGACGTCCAGACAGACAAGGAGACAGCTGGCCGCACACCCAGCACTTCGGACACGCCATGGTCTTAGGCCGTCACCTCATCCTAACCTTGGTTTTCAGATATCTGAACCTAGACATTATATCAATTCTCCACACAGCTGGGTATAGCAAGCACAAAACAGAACTCCTCCTTCCCCATGGCTGTCAAGCTTGCTCTTGGCATGGAGTCACACCTTCAGGGTGGGAGAAACCTTCATGGCCCCTGATGCCACGCCCAAACTTGAGTGCTGCTTGGGCACAAATTCACACTGTGATCCTCAGCATGAGCCCCATGTCAAAGAAAGGCCTGTCAGGGCCTGGACCAAGAGCCCACATATGGGGCTTGCCAAGCCCCTATGCACCCAATCCTCACCACGGTTTGAATTTTCCAGTCGCCCCGCCCGTACCTGGAGCTCTGCTCTGGAATCCCTTTCTTGGAGAGACCCATGAGCCAGACAACACGACTCCACCCTTCCCACAAAATGACCCCAAACTCTTGGGAGCTGGGACAAATCCCCAGAGAGGGATACTCGTCCACAGTACCTGAGGCCACCGCTCCAATCCACGGCTATCCCGGACACAACATCCAGAGACAAAAGCCTGAAGGAACGCCTCCCACTCACCCTTGTTTCAGAGGCCCAGGAGCTCCCTCTCGGGCTGTACATCCGGCCGGCCATACCCTAGGCGCCACTCCTAAGCTGAGTTGGTGTATTCAGACTTCTGTGCCCACAGCCTGGACCCACACACCTCCAGGCTAGGGCCTCTAGGGCCACAGCGAAAGATTGTGCCTGCCCTCTCCAAGGAAAGTGTGCCCAATCCATTGACCACCACACTACAGGTTAGGGAAAAGCTCCAAGGCCCCTGAGGCCATCAATAGTGTAGGCCCCCCTGGACTAAGAGGGGCTCTCTGACACCAGCGGAGCAACTATCTCCACTTAGACTCTCAGACAGTGTCCCCAGAGACAGAAGGTTGAAATGGACAGGCCCCCAGGCCCTAATCTGAACCTTAGCTTTGGTTTCCATGTTTCCGTTCTCAGAGGACTGTTTTCGTAGACCAGCACATGGGGCTTTTCTGAGGCACCAAACCAAACATCTCTCATCTCCACATGGGCAGCTTTCTTACTGGGATGTATCAAACACTTCAGGTAGGAGAGTTCCGCAGGGCCACTGAACAACCAGCACATTCCAAGGTCTCCATGGACCCAAACGCACATTATGACGCATCCTCAGGAGAGGCCATTTCAACTCAGCCCCCTGGGTCGCGTGTTCCAGAGGCAGCAGATCAAACATATCTTGTCGCTAATAGCCAATGGGAATGCGAGGCATGCTGTACAGGGATCCATCCTTCGAACCCTGCTCTCCAGTCCTTCCATATGGTATGTCCTGGAGCCATGCAACAGGACTCGAATGTCCTGCAGAGGGAACCTTGTGGTTTGGGGCAACCTCCAAACTCAGCGTGGGAAAACTTCCTTGGCCTCATGAGGCCCCCACTTCATGAAGGTGCCATCATGGACACATACTCCAGCCTCAGCCAACGTCTGATCCTCAGCCTGACTTCAGATGCAGGAGATTTTGATTCAGCCTCTGCAGAGTGGGCCTGCTCTGCCCTTGGCTCCAATCCTCACACTAGCTTGTGTTTTCAGACTTCCGTCCTCACACTCCTGGCCCACAAACCCTCCCTACTGGGAATTCTGGGGCCACAATGAAGCACTGTGCCTGCCTCCCAAGAGAAAAACATTGTCTATGGCGCTGCCCAGAAACCCCAAATGAGGATCAAACTGCTTGGCCCTCGGCAACACCCCAATTGCATAGGCTACCTTAAACAGTGATGCTCTGTCGCAAATAGCCTGAGCCCAGACCTTCCAACAGACACCGACACAGCTGGCTGCACACCCAGCACATTGGACCCGCCACTGCCTTAGGCCACCATCCATTCCCAACCTGGGTTTTCAGTCATCAGAACCTAGACCTTATCTCCAATCCCTGCACAGGGGGGAACCTGATGCACAAGTCAGAACCCCTCCTTCCCCCTGGCAAGAAACCTTGCTGCTGGCAGTGAGTCAAACCTTCAGTGTAGGAGAAAACGGCATGGCCCATGAGGCCACGCCCAAGCGTGAGGGCCGCCTTGGGCACAAACACACATTGTGACCCTCAGCGTGAGTACCTTATTCAAGTAACGCCTCTCAGTGACTGGACCAAGAGCCCGCATATGTGGCTTGCCATGCCCATAGGCACCCAGGACTAACTAGATGGTGTGTATTCCAGTTGAGGGAACCCACTGCTGTGCTCTAGAGTCCCTCTCCTTGGGGGTCCCCTGTGGCAGAAAACAGTACTCTTCATTCCCACAGAATGAACACAAACACTTGGGAGCTTGGACAATCCCCTGAGAGGAAGGCTCTACCTCGGCCTCTGAGACAACCCCTACCCTGACCGGACACTGTAAACGCAACACCCAGAGACAAAATCCTGAGTGACTGCCTCCCACTTGCCCTACTTTGATTTCCAGAGGATCTCCCCTCACGGACTAGAGATCAGGCCTGCCATTACATTGGCCCCTAGCTGAGCCAAGTTTGCTTTTTCAGACTTCTGTCCCCACAGCACTGGCAAACAGAGCCTCTAGGCTGGGTCCTCTGGAGCCATACCACAGGACCGTGCCTGCTCTCTCCTGGGAAACTGTGTCCATTCCTTTGGCCACACACCTCCAGAATATGAGAAACCTCAAGGCCTCCGAGGACATCCCACTACTGGGAGCCTCACTGGACTCACAGGGGCATTCGGACACAAGCTGAGCAGCTACATCCATGAATGCATGCACACAGATGACAACAGAGATAGAAGGTTGAGCCGGACAGGCCTTTAGGCCGTAGTCTCAACTCTTGCTTTGGTTTCCAGGTGTCACTCCTCAGAGGCTTTGGTTCGAAGAACAGGGTATGGGGCTTTCCTGAGGCACGGAACAGAACTCCTCTCGTCTCCACATGGGAAGTTTCCTTGTGGGAGCCGTGTCAAACACCTCATGTTGGAGAATCCTGCAGAGTCCCTGAGCCACCTCCACATTCCAAGGTCTCCCAGGCCACCAAGCCACAGTAGGACTCATCTTCAGGAGAGTCCATTTCAACTCTCCCCTCTGGGTAGCTCACCCAGGAGCCCGCAGATTGAGCCTGCCTTGTCCTGACTAAAGAGTGGGAATATGAGGTGGCGTTCCCAGGCATCCATGCTTAGACACCTGCTCTCGAGTCTTTCCATATGGGGCCTCTTGGAACCATCCAATAGGACTCGACTGTCGTGCAGAAGGTAACCTTCAGTTTTGGAGCAGTTCACAAATCCCATCGTAGGCAAAACTTTCGTGCCTCATGAAGCCCACACACCCTTCAGGAAGAGGCCATGCTGGACAAGAACTCTAGCCTGAGGCACGTCTCATAGTTGACATGACCTCAGTGCAGGAGATCCCGATTCAGCCTCTGCAGAGTGGGCATGCCGTGACTTCGGTCCCAAACCTCACGCTTGCTTGTGTTTTCAGACTTCCTTCCTCACACTCCTGGCAAACAAGCCCTCCGGACTAGGAACTCCAGAACCAAAGCCAGCCCAGTGTCTGCCCAACGAAAGAAAAACGTTTCCCTGTGGGGCTCTCCAGAAAACCCAGATGAGGATCAACCTGCTCGGGCCTCGACGGTACCCGAAGTGGATAGGCTGCTCTGGGCACTCATGCTCTGCCTGACACAGCCTGAAGCCAGACGTCCAGACAGACAAGGAGACAGCTGGCCGCACACCCAGCACTTCGGACACGCCATGGTCTTATGCCGTCACCTCATCCTAACCTTGGTTTTCAGATATCTGAACCTAGACATTATATCAATTCTCCACACAGCTGGGTATAGCAAGCACAAAACAGAACTCCTCCTTCCCCATGGCTGTCAAGCTTGCTCTTGGCATGGAGTCACACCTTCAGGGTGGGAGAAACCTTCATGGCCCCTGATGCCACGCCCAAACTTGAGTGCTGCTTGGGCACAAATTCACACTGTGATCCTCAGCATGAGCCCCATGTCAAAGAAAGGCCTGTCAGGGCCTGGACCAAGAGCCCACATATGGGGCTTGCCAAGCCCCTATGCACCCAATCCTCACCACGGTTTGAATTTTCCAGTCGCCCCGCCCGTACCTGGAGCTCTGCTCTGGAATCCCTTTCTTGGAGAGACCCATGAGCCAGACAACACGACCCCACCCTTCCCACAAAATGACCCCAAACTCTTGGGAGCTGGGACAAATCCCCAGAGAGGGATACTCGTCCACAGTACCTGAGGCCACCGCTCCAATCCACGGCTATCCCGGACACAACATCCAGAGACAAAAGCCTGAAGGAACGCCTCCCACTCGCCCTTGTTTCAGAGGCCCAGGAGCTCCCTCTCGGGCTGTACATCCTGCCTGCCATACCCTAGGCGCCACTCCTAAGCTGAGTTTGTGTATTCAGACTTCTGTGCTCACAGCCTGGACCCACACACCTCCAGGCTAGGGCCTCTAGGGCCACAGCGAAAGATTGTGCCTGCCCTCTCCAAGGAAAGTGTGCCCAATCCATTGACCACAACACTACAGGTTAGGGAAAAGCTCCAAGGCCCCTGAGGCCATCAATAGTGTAGGCCCCCCTGGACTAAGAGGGGCTCTCTGACACCAGCGGAGCAACTATCTCCACTTAGACTCTCAGACAGTGTCCCCAGAGACAGAAGGTTGAAATGGACAGGCCCCCAGGCCCTAATCTGAACCTTAGCTTTGGTTTCCATGTTTCCGTTCTCAGAGGACTGTTTTCGTAGACCAGCACATGGGGCTTTTCTGAGGCACCAAACCAAACATCTCTCATCTCCACATGGGCAGCTTTCTTACTGGGATGTATCAAACACTTCAGGTAGGAGAGTTCCGCAGGGCCACTGAACAACCAGCACATTCCAAGGTCTCCATGGACCCAAACGCACATTATGACGCATCCTCAGGAGAGGCCATTTCAACTCAGCCCCCTGGGTCGCGTGTTCCAGAGGCAGCAGATCAAACATATCTTGTCGCTAATAGCCAATGGGAATGCGAGGCATGCTGTACAGGGATTCATCCTTCGAACCCTGCTCTCCAGTCCTTCCATATGGTATGTCCTGGAGCCATGCAACAGGACTCGAATGTCCCGCAGAAGGAAACCTTGTGGTTTGGGGCAACCTCCAAACTCAGCGTGGGAAAACTTCCTTGGCCTCATGAGGCCCCCACTTCATGAAGGTGCCATCATGGACACATACTCCAGCCTCAGCCAACGTCTGATCCTCAGCCTGACTTCAGATGCAGGAGATTTTGATTCAGCCTCTGCAGAGTGGGCCTGCTCTGCCCTTGGTTCCAATCCTCACACTAGCTTGTGTTTTCAGACTTCCGTCCTCACACTCCTGGCCCACAAACCCTCCCTACTGGGAATTCTGGGGCCACAATGAAGCACTGTGCCTGCCTCCCAAGAGAAAAACATTGTCTATGGCGCTGCCCAGAAACCCCAAATGAGGATCAAACTGCTTGGCCCTCGGCAACACCCCAATTGCATAGGCTACCTTAAACAGTGATGCTCTGTCGCAAATAGCCTGAGCCCAGACCTTCCAACAGACACCGACACAGCTGGCTGCACACCCAGCACATTGGACCCGCCACTGCCTTAGGCCACCATCCATTCCCAACCTGGGTTTTCAGTCATCAGAACCTAGACCTTATCTCCAATCCCTGCACAGGGGGGAACCTGATGCACAAGTCAGAACCCCTCCTTCCCCCTGGCAAGAAACCTTGCTGCTGGCAGTGAGTCAAACCTTCAGTGTAGGAGAAAACGGCATGGCCCATGAGGCCACGCCCAAGCGTGAGGGCCGCCTTGGGCACAAACACACATTGTGACCGTCAGCGTGAGTACCTTATTCAAGTAACGCCTCTCAGTGACTGGACCAAGAGCCCGCATATGTGGCTTGCCATGCCCATAGGCACCCAGGACTAACTAGATGGTGTGTATTCCAGTTGAGGGAACCCACTGCTGTGCTCTAGAGTCCCTCTCCTGGGGGGTCCCCTGTGGCAGAAAACAGTACTCTTCATTCCCACAGAATGAACACAAACACTTGGGAGCTTGGACAATCCCCCGAGAGGAAGGCTCTTCCTCGGCCTCTGAGACAACCCCTACCCTGACCGGACACTGTAAACGCAACACCCAGAGACAAAATCCTGAGTGACTGCCTCCCACTTGCCCTACTTTGATTTCCAGAGGATCTCCCCTCACGGACTAGAGATCAGGCCTGCCATTACATTGGCCCCTAGCTGAGCCAAGTTTGCTTTTTCAGACATCTGTCCCCACAGCCCTGGCAAACAGAGCCTCTAGGCTGGGTCCTCTGGAGCCATACCACAGGACCGTGCCTGCTCTCTCCTGGGAAACTGTGTCCATTCCTTTGGCCACACACCTCCAGAATATGAGAAACCTCAAGGCCTCCGAGGACATCCCACTACTGGGAGCCTCACTGGACTCACAGGGGCATTCGGACACAAGCTGAGCAGCTACATCCATGAATGCATGCACACCGATGTCAACAGAGATAGAAGGTTGAGCCGGACAGGCCTTTAGGCCGTAGTCTCAACTCTTGCTTTGGTTTCCAGGTGTCACTCCTCAGAGGCTTTGGATCGAAGAACAGGGTATGGGGCTTTCCTGAGGCACGGAACAGAACTCCTCTCGTCTCCACATGGGAAGTTTCCGTGTGGGAGCCGTGTCAAACACCTCATGTTGGAGAATCCTGCAGAGTCCCTGAGCCACCTCCACATTCCAAGGTCTCCCAGGCCACCAAGCCACAGTAGGACTCATCTTCAGGAGAGTCCATTTCAACTCTCCCCTCTGGGTAGCTCACCCAGGAGCCCGCAGATTGAGCCTGCCTTGTCCTGACTAAAGAGTGGGAATATGAGGTGGCGTTCCCAGGCATCCATGCTTAGACACCTGCTCTCGAGTCTTTCCATATGGGGCCTCTTGGAACCATCCAATAGGACTCGACTGTCGTGCAGAAGGTAACCTTCAGTTTTGGAGCAGTTCACAAATCCCATCGTAGGCAAAACTTTCTGGCCTCATGAAGCCCACACACCCTTCAGGAAGAGGCCATGCTGGACAAGAACTCTAGCCTGAGGCACGTCTTATAGTTGACATGACCTCAGTGCAGGGGATCCCGATTCAGCCTCTGCAGAGTGGGCATGCCGTGACCTCGGTCCCAACCCTCACGCTAGCTTGTGTTTTCAGACTTCCTTCCTCACACTCCTGGCAAACAAGCCCTCCGGACTAGGAACTCCAGAACCAAAACCCAGCCCAGTGTCTGCCCAACGAAAGAAAAACGTTTCCCTGTGGGGCTCTCCAGAAAACCCAGATGAGGATCAACCTGCTCGGGCCTCGACGGTACCCGAACTGGATAGGCTGCTCTGGGCACTCATGCTCTGCCTGACACAGCCTGAAGCCAGACGTCCAGACAGACAAGGAGACAGCTGGCCGCACACCCAGCACTTCGGACACGCCATGGTCTTATGCCGTCACCTCATCCTAACCTTGGTTTTCAGATATCTGAACCTAGGCATTATATCAATTCTCCACACAGCTGGGTATAGTAAGCACAAAACAGAACTCCTCCTTCCCCATGGCTGTCAAGCTTGCTCTTGGCATGAAGTCACACCTTCTGGGTGGGAGAAACCTTCATGGCCCCTGATGCCACGCCCAAACTTGAGTGCTGCTTGGGCACAAATTCACACTGTGATCCTCAGCATGAGCCCCATGTCAAACAAAGGCCTGTCAGGAACTTGGACCAAGAGCCCACATATGGGGCTTGCCAAGCCCCTATGCACCCAATCCTCACCACGGTTTGAATTTTCCAGTCGCCCCGCCCGTACCTGGAGCTCTGCTCTGGAATCCCTTACTTGGAGAGACCCATGAGCCAGACAACACGACTCCACCCTTCCCACAAAATGACCCCAAACTCTTGGGAGCTGGGACAAATCCCCAGAGAGGGATACTCGTCCACAGTACCTGAGGCCACCGCTCCAATCCACGGCTATCCCGGACACAACATCCAGAGACAAAAGCCTGAAGGAACGCCTCCCACTCGCCCTTGTTTCAGAGGCCCAGGAGTTCCCTCTCGGGCTGTACATCCGGCCTGCCATACCCTAGGCGCCACTCCTAAGCTGAGTTGGTGTATTCAGACTTCTGTGCCCACAGCCTGGACCCACACACCTCCAGGCTAGGGCCTCTAGGGCCACAGCGAAAGATTGTGCCTGCCCTCTCCAAGGAAAGTGTGCCCAATCCATTGACCACAACACTACAGGTTAGGGAAAAGCTCCAAGGCCCCTGAGGCCATCAATAGTGTAGGCCCCCCTGGACTAAGAGGGGCTCTCTGACACCAGCGGAGCAACTATCTCCACTTAGACTCTCAGACAGTGTCCCCAGAGACAGAAGGTTGAAATGGACAGGCCCCCAGGCCCTAATCTGAACCTTAGCTTTGGTTTCCATGTTTCCGTTCTCAGAGGACTGTTTTCGTAGACCAGCACATGGGGCTTTTCTGAGGCACCAAACCAAACATCTCTCATCTCCACATGGGCAGCTTTCTTACTGGGATGTATCAAACACTTCAGGTAGGAGAGTTCCGCAGGGCCACTGAACAACCAGCACATTCCAAGGTCTCCATGGACCCAAACGCACATTATGACGCATCCTCAGGAGAGGCCATTTCAACTCAGCCCCCTGGGTCGCGTGTTCCAGAGGCAGCAGATCAAACATATCTTGTCGCTAATAGCCAATGGGAATGCGAGGCATGCTGTACAGGGATCCATCCTTCGAACCCTGCTCTCCAGTCCTTCCATGTGGTATGTCCTGGAGCCATGCAACAGGACTCGAATGTCCCGCAGAAGGAAACCTTGTGGTTTGGGGCAACCTCCAAACTCAGCGTGGGAAAACTTCCTTGGCCTCATGAGGCCCCCACTTCATGAAGGTGCCATCATGGACACATACTCCAGCCTCAGCCAACGTCTGATCCTCAGCCTGACTTCAGATGCAGGAGATTTTGATTCAGCCTCTGCAGAGTGGGCCTGCTCTGCCCTTGGCTCCAATCCTCACACTAGCTTGTGTTTTCAGACTTCCGTCCTCACACTCCTGGCCCACAAACCCTCCCTACTGGGAATTCTGGGGCCACAATGAAGCACTGTGCCTGCCTCCCAAGAGAAAAACATTGTCTATGGCGCTGCCCAGAAACCCCAAATGAGGATCAAACTGCTTGGCCCTCGGCAACACCCCAATTGCATAGGCTACCTTAAACAGTGATGCTCTGTCGCAAATAGCCTGAGCCCAGACCTTCCAACAGACACCGACACAGCTGGCTGCACACCCAGCACATTGGACCCGCCACTGCCTTAGGCCACCATCCATTCCCAACCTGGGTTTTCAGTCATCGGAACCTAGACCTTATCTCCAATCCCTGCACAGGGGGGAACCTGATGCACAAGTCAGAACCCCTCCTTCCCCCTGGCAAGAAACCTTGCTGCTGGCAGTGAGTCAAACCTTCAGTGTAGGAGAAAACGGCATGGCCCATGAGGCCACGCCCAAGCGTGAGGGCCGCCTTGGGCACAAACACACATTGTGACCCTCAGCGTGAGTACCTTATTCAAGTAACGCCTCTCAGTGACTGGACCAAGAGCCCGCATATGTGGCTTGCCATGCCCATAGGCACCCAGGACTAACTAGATGGTGTGTATTCCAGTTGAGGGAACCCACTGCTGTGCTCTAGAGTCCCTCTCCTGGGGGGTCCCCTGTGGCAGAAAACAGTACTCTTCATTCCCACAGAATGAACACAAACACTTGGGAACTTGGACAATCCCCCGAGAGGAAGGCTCTTCCCCGGCCTCTGAGACAACCCCTACCCTGACCGGACACTGTAAACGCAACACCCAGAGACAAAATCCTGAGTGACTGCCTCCCACTTGCCCTACTTTGATTTCCAGAGGATCTCCCCTCACGGACTAGAGATCAGGCCTGCCATTACATTGGCCCCTAGCTGAGCCAAGTTTGCTTTTTCAGACATCTGTCCCCACAGCCCTGGCAAACAGAGCCTCTAGGCTGGGTCCTCTGGAGCCATACCACAGGACCGTGCCTGCTCTCTCCTGGGAAACTGTGTCCATTCCTTTGGCCACACACCTCCAGAATATGAGAAACCTCAAGGCCTCCGAGGACATCCCACTACTGGGAGCCTCACTGGACTCACAGGGGCATTCGGACACAAGCTGAGCAGCTACATCCATGAATGCATGCACACAGATGACAACAGAGATAGAAGGTTGAGCCGGACAGGCCTTTAGGCCGTAGTCTCAACTCTTGCTTTGGTTTCCAGGTGTCACTCCTCAGAGGCTTTGGTTCGAAGAACAGGGTATGGGGCTTTCCTGAGGCACGGAACAGAACTCCTCTCGTCTCCACATGGGAAGTTTCCTTGTGGGAGCCGTGTCAAACACCTCATGTTGGAGAATCCTGCAGAGTCCCTGAGCCACCTCCACATTCCAAGGTCTCCCAGGCCACCAAGCCACAGTAGGACTCATCTTCAGGAGAGTCCATTTCAACTCTCCCCTCTGGGTAGCTCACCCAGGAGCCCGCAGATTGAGCCTGCCTTGTCCTGACTAAAGAGTGGGAATATGAGGTGGCGTTCCCAGGCATCCATGCTTAGACACCTGCTCTCGAGTCTTTCCATATGGGGCCTCTTGGAACCATCCAATAGGACTCGACTGTCGTGCAGAAGGTAACCTTCAGTTTTGGAGCAGTTCACAAATCCCATCGTAGGCAAAACTTTCTGGCCTCATGAAGCACCCACACCCTTCAGGAAGAGGCCATGGTGGACAAGAACTCTAGCCTGAGGCACGTCTCATAGTTGACATGATCTCAGTGCAGGAGATCCCGATTCAGCCTCTGCAGAGTGGGCATGCCGTGACCTCGGTCCCAACCCTCACGCTAGCTTGTGTTTTCAGACTTCCTTCCTCACACTCCTGGCAAACAAGCCCTCCGGACTAGGAACTCCAGAACCAAAACCCAGCCCAGTGTCTGCCCAATGGAAGAAAAACGTTTCCCTGTGGGGCTCTCCAGAAAACCCAGATGAGGATCAACCTGCTCGGGCCTCGACGGTACCCGCACTGGATAGGCTGCTCTGGGCACTCATGCTCTGCCTGACACAGCCTGAAGCCAGACGTCCAGACAGACAAGGAGACAGCTGGCCGCACACCCAGCACTTCGGACACGCCATGGTCTTATGCCGTCACCTCATCCTAACCTTGGTTTTCAGATATCTGAACCTAAACATTATATCAATTCTCCACACAGCTGGGTATAGCAAGCACAAAACAGAACTACTCCTTCCCCATGGCTGTCAAGCTTGCTCTTGGCATGGAGTCACACCTTCAGGGTGGGAGAAGCCTTCATGGCCCCTGATGCCACGCCCAAACTTGAGTGCTGCTTGGGCATAAATTCACACTGTGATCCTCAGCATGAGCCCCATGTCAAAGAAAGGCCTGTCAGGGCCTGGACCAAGAGCCCACATATGGGGCTTGCCAAGCCCCTATGCACCCAATCCTCACCACGGTTTGAATTTTCCAGTCGCCCCGCCCGTACCTGGAGCTCTGCTCTGGAATCCCTTTCTTGGAGAGACCCATGAGCCAGACAACACGACCCCACCCTTCCCACAAAATGACCCCAAACTCTTGGGAGCTGGGACAAATCCCCGAGAGGGATACTCGTCCACAGTACCTGAGGCCACCGCTCCAATCCACGGCTATCCCGGACACCACATCCAGAGACAAAAGCCTGAAGGAACGCCTCCCACTCGCCCTTGTTTCAGAGGCCCAGGAGCTCCCTCTCCGGCTGTACATCCGGCCTGCCATACCCTAGGCGCCAATCCTAAGCTGAGTTGGTGTTTTCAGACTTCTGTGCCCACAGCCTGGACACACACAACCCCCAGGCGAGGCCCTCTGGAGCCACAGTGAAAAATTGTGCCTGCCCTCTCCAAGGAAAGTGTGCCAAATCCATGACCACAACCCTACAGGTTAGGGAAAAGCTCCAAGCCCCTGAGGCCATCAATAGTGGAGACCACCCTGGACTAAGAGGGGCTCTCTGACATCAGCGGATCAACTATGTCCACTTAGACTCTCAGACAGTGTCCCCAGATACAGAAGGTTGAAATGGACAGGCCCCCAGGCCCTAATCTGAACCTTTCTTTGGTTTCCATGTGTCCGTCCTCAGAGGACTGTTTTCGTAGACCAGCACACGGGGCTTTTCTGACGCACCAAACCAAACCTCTCTCGTCTCCACATGGGGAGCTTTCTACTGGGGATGTATCAAACCCTTCAGGAAGGAGAGTTCCGCAGGGCCACTGAACAACCAGCACATTCCAAGGTCTCCATGGACTCCAAACGCACATTATGACGCATCCTCAGGAGAGGCTTTTTCAACACAGCCCCCTGGGTAGCGTGCCCCAGAGGCAGCAGATCAAACATATCTTGTCGCTTATGGCCAAGGGGAATGCGAGGCATGCTGTACAGTGATCCATCCTTCGAACCCTGCTCTCCAGTCCTTCCGTTTGGTATGTCCTGGAGCCATGCAACAGGACTCGAATGTCCCGCAGAAGGAAATCTTGTGGTTTGGGGCAACCTCCAAACTCAGCGTGGGAAAACTTCCTTGGCCTCATGAGGCCCCCGCTTCATGAAGGTGCCATCATGGACACATACTCCAGTCTCAGCCAACGTCTGATCCTCAGCCTGACTTCAGATGCAGGAGATTTTGATTCAGCCTCTGCAGAGTGGGCCTGCTCTGCCCTTGGCTCCAATCCTCACACTAGCTTGTGTTTTCAGACTTCCGTCCTCACACTCCTGGCCCACAAACCCTCCCTACTGGGAATTCTGGGGCCACAATGAAGCACTCTTCCTGCCTCCCAGGAGAAAAACATTGTCTATGGTGCTGCACAGAAACCCCAAATGAGGATCAAACTGCTTGGCCCTCGGCAACACCCCAATTGCATAGGCTACCTTAAACACTGATGCTCTTTCTCAAAAGCCTGAGCCCAGACCTTCCAACAGACACCGACACAGCTGGCTGCACACCCAGCACATTGGACCCGCCACTGCCTTAGGCCACCATCCATTCCCAACCTGGGTTTTCAGTCATCGGAACCTAGACCTTATCTCCAATCCCTGCACAGGGGGGAACCTGATGCATAAGTCAAAACCCCTCCTTCCCCATGGCAAGAAACCTTGCTGCTGGCAGTGAGTCAAACCTTCAGTGTAGGAGAAAACGGCAAACCTGGCGGGCCTCATGAAGCCCTCATATCTTTCAAGGAGAGGCCATCATGGTCAAAAACTCTAGCTTGAAGCACGTCTCATAGTAGACATGACCGCAATGCAGGAGATCTTGATTCAGCCTCTGCAAAGTGGCCTGCCGTGCCCTCGGTCCCAAACCTCATGCTAGCTTGTGTTTTCAGACTTCCTTCCTCACACTCCTGGCAAACAATCCCTCCAGAGTAGGAATTGCAGAACCACAAGCCTGCCCAGTTACTGCCCACCGGTAGAAAACGTTTCCTTGTGGGGCTTTCCATAAAACCCAGATGAGGATCAACCTGCTCTTGCCTCGACGGCACTCAGATTTGATAGGCTTCTCTGGGCACTAATGCTCTGCCTTTCACAGCCTGATGCCAGACGTCCAGACAGGCAAGGAGACAGCTGGCCACACACCTAGCACTTCTGACACGCCATGGTCTTATGCCGTTATATCTTCCTAACCTTGGTTTTCCGATATCTAAACCCAGATATTATATCAATTCCCCACACAGTTTGGCATCTGAAGCACAAATCAGAACTCCTTCTTCCCCATGGCTGTAAGGCTTGCTCTTGGCATGGAGTCACACCTTCAGGGTGGGAGAAACCTTCATTTCCCCTGATACCACGCCCAAACTTGAGTGCTGCCTTGGGCACAAATTCACTCTGTGACCCTCAGCATGAGCCCAATATCAAAGAAAGGCCTGTCAGGGCCTTGACCAAGAGCCCTCATATGGGGCGTGCCAAGCCCCTATACACCCAATCCTCACCAGTGTTTGAGTTTTCCAGTCTCCCCCCTGTTCCTGGGGCTCTGCTCTGGATTCACTTTCTTGGAGAGACACATGAGCCAGACAACAGGACTCCACCCTTCCCACAAAATGACCCAAAACTCCTGTTAGCTGGGACAAATCCCCAGAGAGGTTACTCGTCCACAGTCACTGAGGCCACCCCCTACAATCCACGGCTATCCTGGACGCATCCAGAGACAAAAGCCTGAAGGAATCTCGCCCTTGATTCACAAGCCAAGGAGCTCACTCTTTATCTGTACATCCGGCCTGCCATACCCTCGGCGCCACTCAGAAGCTGAGTTTTTGTTTTCAGACTTATGTGCCCACAGCCTGGACCCACACACCCTCCAGGCTAGGGCATCTGGAGCCACAGTGAAAGATTGTGCCTGCCATCTCCAAGGAAAGTGTGCCCAATCCATTGACCACAACCCTACAGGTCAGGGAAAAGTTCCAAGGCCCCTGAGGCCATCCTGATAGTGTAGGCTGCCCTGGACTAAAAGGGGCACTCTGACACCAGCTGAGCCATTATCACCACTTAGACTTTCAGACAGTGTCCCCAGAGACAGAAGATTGAAATGGACAGGCCCTTGGGCTTTAATATGAACCTTAGCTTTAGTTTTCATGTGTCTGTCCTCAGAGGACTGGTTTCTTATACCAGCATATTAGGTTTTTCTGAGGCTCCAAACCAAACCTCTCTCGTCTCCACATGGAGTGCTTTCTTACTGGATCTGTATCAAACCCTTCTGGTCGGAGAATTCTGCAGGGCCACAGTACAACCATCACATTCCAAGGTCTCCATGGACAGAAACCCACATTATGACGCATCCTCAGGAGAGGCCATTTCAACTCAGCCCACTGGTTAGCTTGCCCCAGAGCCAGCAGAACAAACATATCTTGTCGTTAATGGCCAAAGGGAATGCGAGGCATGTTGTTCAGGGATCCATCCTTTGAACCCTCCTCTTCAGTCCTTCCGTATGGTATGTACTGGAGCCATTCAACAGGACTGACTGTCTCGCAGAAGGAAACCTTGTGGTTTGTGGCAACCTCCAAACTCAGCGTGGGAAAACTTCGTTGGCCTCATGAGGCACCTGCTTCATGAAGGTGCCATCAAGGGCACAATCCAACCTCAGCCAATGTCTGATCCTCAGCCTGACTTCAGATGCATGAGATATCCTTTCAGCCTTTGCAGAGTGGGCCTGCTCCCCACCTCACCCTATGTTTTGTTTTCAGACTCTACCCTAGCACTCCTGGCCCAAACCCTCATGATTGGGAATTCTGGTTCCAGAACGAAGCACTCTGCCTGCCCCCCAAAAAAACATTGTCTATGGCATTGCTCAGAAACCCCAAATGAAAATCAACCTGCTCAGCCCTCGGGAACACCCCAATTGCATAGGCTACCCTAAACACTATGCTCTGTCTTACATAGCCTGAGCCCAGACCTTGTGAGAGACATTGAGACAGTTGGCTTCACACCCAGCACATCGAAACTGCCATGGGTTAGGCCATTTCATCCCTTCCCATTAACCTGGGTGTCTTCCTGGAGGTATATTCTGAGGCTGTGTCAGACTATGCATTTTTTCTGGAGCTTCCTATGGAATTGGGGTGGTATTAGGGGCCTTGCAATTTTCTCTTAATCTAGTGGGTTGGGAAAATGAGACAGGCTGACATTCCTTGGGAGAGCTGGCCCAGTGCTGTTGTGTGTTCCTGGAGGCCCCATCCTGGAGGGCATATGGGTCAAAACTCTGGGTCCAATGTCTTCAGACACAAACTCGGGTAAGAGTTAAGCTCGAGGTGATGGCAGACCCAATCTGTAGACCCTGAGCGAAGCATCTCCAGATATGAAATTCGGACGGCTGTGAGGCAGGAGCACAGTCTTTTCTGTCTGACTTGTTTGTCTATGATGGCCACGAAATGGAGGGGTGGCCTCATGGGTCCATGTGAGATTCTACCTCTCTGGGAATTCTGCTCGGCACCCAAGAGTTTGGTGTATTTCTGGGGGATGGGAGGAGCGCAGTTTTATGAGTCAGGGATCCCGTCCAAACAGCCATTCCAGAGATGGGTCCTGGGTTCTGGAGCCTGGATCACCGCAACAAGGCTTAGGATTTGGGCCTAGGGTCCTGCTCTATGTTTTCCTGGTACAGCTCCCGAGTGATCTTGTTGGAAATGGGTCTCATTCTGAGGGTCACAATGCCTGTTTTTGCCCAGATGCCCATGCTGAGTGGGTGTGACCTCATGGGATATGCACTTGGCTCCCACTCTGAGGGTTGGACTGCCATCTCAACATTCAGTTTTCCTGCCATGGGGAAGGAGGTGTACTTTTTTATGCTTCAGGTTCCCCCATGGGCAGGAATTTGAGATAAGTTCTGGGACAGGGGCCTGAATACCCAGTTCACTTTGAGATGAGGTCCTCGGGCCAAGGCAGGACCCACCTGCAGAAAATGAGGCCTGCTTTCTGGGTGGCTGTCAGGAGCTCGGGCTCGAGCTGTGTCAGACAGAACATTCGTGGAGAGTTCGGCCTATGATATTGGGGTGCTTTTGAGAGCTGTGCAACTGGATCCTCATGGGGGATTTTTGCACAGACCCTTTCTTCACTTCTTCTATCTGGTGAGCAGGCAGATGGCTGCATTACGGCTCCAGAATATCCAAGTTGGAGGGTTTGCAGTCGAGGAGTGTGAGGACAGAAGTATGAAAACATAAGCTACGGTTACGCTCAGTGCCGAGCACATGTCTATTCCAATGTACAGCAGTTGTTTCGAGATCTTCAGCACCTGGGCGAGGGGAAGATGTCTGCTCACGCTGGAGTTTGTATCCATGATGGCCAACAAATGGTGGGGAGGCCTCAAGAATTCTTGGAGGTTTTTCCAAGCTGGAGCTTGTGAGCTGCTCCAAACATCAAGGTGTCCTACTAAGGGACAGCAGAAGTCTTCTTACAGGGCTCCAGGGTCCCCCATATGGAAGATTCGATAGCAATGCTCTCTGAATGGAGGCCTGGGAAGCCAATCTCTTGTTACCATTGCAGCTGAGGAACAGGGTAAGCTTGAACCAATGACACTGATTCCAAGTTCCAAGTGATTTGCGTTGATGGAAGTTCTCAGTCTAACAGGTCCCAATGCTGCTTTGTGTCCAGGGAGACCTTAGAATGTGGTGGCGGCTCTCTGACCATTGAGGATTCTCTATCCTTAGGATTAGACCCAGTACCCAGGAGCCAGGTTTCCTTCTTGGGACAGGAGGTGTGCTCTTGTATGGCTCACGGACCACAGGTTGGACCATATGCTTGAATTTCCAGAACAGCCCTCTAGGGAGAGAGACCTCAAAACATAAGCTAGGGTTCTGATGAGGTTTTAGGGCCATGGAAGTTTCAATCTTCGGACTAAGTGCCATTGGCCTGCATGTCATCCTGGAGGTAGGTGCTGAGGCTGTGTCAGGCTGTGCACTTTTTCCAGAGTGGCCTATGATATTGGGGTGCAGTCAGGGGCCTTGCAGTTTTCTCCTAATCTGGACATTTTGGGAAACTGAGATGGGCAGGGTTTCCTCAGGAGAGCAGGGCCAGTGATGTAATGTGTTTCTCGAGGCCCCATCCTGGAGGTCATGTGTGTCAGGACTTTGGGACCAAAGACTTTAGACACAACCTTGGATAAGAGATAGGAGTGAGGTGATGGCAGTCCGAATCTGAAGACCCTGAGGGAAGCTCCTCGGGATTTGAAATTCAGGTGGCTGGGAGGGAGGAGCACAGGCTTTTCTGTCTGGATTGTGTGTCTAGGATGGCCACTAAATGGAGGGGTGACCTCATGTGTCCATGGGATATTCTTCCACTCTGGTGATTCTGCTTGGCACCCAAGAGTTTGATTTCTTTCTGGGGAAGAGGAAAAGACTGTATTCCATCTCTGGGATCCTGTCCAAACAGGGATTCCAGAGATGGTTTCTGGGTCCAGACACTGGGAAAACTTAACCAAAGCTTCGATTTGGGTTCCTGGTCCAGATCCCAAGGGGGATCTTTGGAAAGGGGTCTCATTCTGAGGGTCACAATGCCTGTTTGTGCCCAGCTGCCCATCCTGTGTAGGCGTGGTCTCATGGACCATGCACCTGGTTCCCACTCAGGGTTGTACAGCCATCTCAACATTCAGTTTTCTGGCCATGGGGAAGGAGGAGCACTCTTTTGTGCTTCCGAGTCCCCTATGGGCAGGAATTTGAGCTAAGTCTGGGACAGGTACCTGAATATCCAGGTTGCTTCAAGAAGATGGCCTCGGGCCAAGGTTGGACCCACCTGGAGGATATGGGGCCCACTATCTGGGTGGCTGACAGGAGGTCGTGGATCAGGCGATGTCAGACAGACAATTTATGCAGAGGTCGGTCTATTATATTGGGGTGCCATTGAGGGCCGTGCAGGAGGATCCTCATGTGGGTTTCTGCGAAGACCCATAGGGCACTTCTTCTTTCTGGTGGGCAGGCAGAAAGCTGCACTGTGGCTTCAGAATTCCCAATATGGAGGGCTTGTAGGCGAGGAGTGTGAAGACAGAAGTCTGAAAACACAAGCCAGGGATAAGCTCAGTGCCGACCACAGGACCATTCCATTGTGCAGTGGTTGTTTCGAGATTTCCAGCACCTGAGTATGGGCGAGGGTCAGATGTCTGCTCACGCTGGGTTTGCATCCATGATGGTCAACGAATTGTGGGGTGGCCTCAAGAATTCTTGGAGATTTTCCCAAGCAGGACCTTGTGAGCTGCTCCAAACAGCAAGGTGTCCTACTGTGGGACAGGGGAAGTCCGCTTACAAGGCTCCAGGGTCCCCCATATAGAAATATTCGACAGCAGAGGTCTCTGAATGGGGGCCTGGGAAGTCTTCCTTGCATGACCATTGCAGCTGAGGAACATTGCAGGCTTGATCTGCTGGTTTTTGTTCAAATTTCCAAGTGATCTAAGTTGACGGATGTTCTCAGTCTAATGAGTCACAATGCTGCTTGTTGTCCAGGGAGACCTTAGAATGTGGTGGTGAGGGTGCCTGGGTGGCTCAATGGGCTAAGCCGCTGCCTTCGGCTCAGGTCATGATCTCAGGGTCCTGGGATTGAGTCCCGCATCGGGCTCTCTGCTCAGCAGGGAGCCTGCTTCTTCCTCTCTCTCTCTCTGCCTTCCTCTATGCCTACTTGTGATCTCTCTCTGTCAAATAAATAAATAAAATCTATATAAAAAAAAAGAATGTCGTTGTGGGTCTGTGGCCATGCAGGATTCTCCTACCTGAGGGTTAGACCCAGTTCCCAGGAGCCAGGTTCCCTTCTCGGGACAGGAGGGGTTCTCTTGTATGGCTCAGGGACCACATGTCGGATCATATGTTGGATTTCAAGACCAGGCCTCTGGGCACAGAGGCCTGAATATCTAGGCTAGGGTTCTTATGAGGTTGTAGGGGCATGTCATCCTCAACCTTCGGACTTAGGGACTTTGACCTGTGAGTCTTCCTGGAGGTAGATGCTCAGGCTGTGTCAGACTGTGCATTTTTTCCAGAGTGGCCTATGAAATTGGGGTGGGCTCAGGGGCCTTGCAGGCTTTTCCTAATCTGGAGGGTTTGTGCAACTGAGACGGCAGAATTTCATCCAGAGATCAGGCCCAGTGATGTAGTGTGGTTCTGTCAGCCCCATCCTGCAGGGAATGTGGTTAAGGGCTCTGGGACCAAAGTCTTCAGACACAAAATTGTGTATCAATTAGGAGGGAGGTGATGGCAGCCCCGATCTGCAGACGCTGAGGGCAGCTCCTCAGGATTTGAAATTCGTGTGGCTGGGAGGCAGGAGCAAAGGCTTTTCTGTCTGGATTGTGTCTAGGATGGCCTTGGAATGGTGGGGTGTCCTCATGTGTCCATGGAATATTCTACCTCTCTGGGGATTCTGCCCAGCACCCAAGAGTTTGGTGTCTCACTGAGAAGGAGAGAGCGTGGTTTACTGTTTCACGGCTCCCGTCAACACAGGGATTCCAGAGATGGGTTATAGGTCCCTGTGCCTGGATAACCCTACAAAGGCTTAGTATTTGGGCCTAGAGGCTTGACTGCCTGGCTCTGTGGGGCTTTGGTTCAGCTCCCATGGAGACTTGTTGGAAATGGGTCTCAGGGTAAGGGTCACAATGCCTGTTTGTGCCCAGATGCCCATCCTGAGTGGGCATTGGCTCTTGTTCCATGCACCTGGATCCCAATATGAGGGTTGGACCACCATATCAACATTTAATTTTCCTTCTATGAGGAAGGAGGAGTACTCTTTTGTGCTTCAGATTCCCCCATGCACAGTAATTTGAGCTATGTTCTGGGACTGGTACGTGAATAACCAGGTTGGTTTGAGATGAAGGACTCAGGTCAAGGCAGGTCACACCTGCCAGATATGGGTCCCGCTATCTAGGTGGCTACCAGGAGGTCGGGGCTCGAGCTGTGTCAGACAGAGCATTAGTTCACAAGGTGGCCTATGATATTGTGGTGCTATAGAGGGCTGTGCTGGTGGAACCTTATATGGAGTTTCACGCAGACCCATAGGGCACCTCTTTTTTCTGGTGGGCAGGCAGAAGGCTGCATTGTGGCTCCCAAATTCCCAATATGGGGGACTTGAAGGCGAGAAGTGTGAGAACAGAAGGCATAAAACACAATCTATGCTTAATCTCAGTGCCGAGAACATGGCCGTTCCAATGTGCAGTGGTTTTTTTCGAGATCTCCAGCATCTGAGTACAGGCGAGGGTCATATGTCTGCTCATGATAGAGTTTGTATCTATCGTGGCCAACAAATGAAATATCCAGCACCTGAGTAAAGGTGGATTTCAGATGTTTACGCACACTGGAGTTTGTGTCTCTGATGACCGAATGGAGGAGTGGCATCAAGAGGCTGATGCATGTGAGATGCTCCAAACAGCAAGGTTGTTTTTTCTACTGGACAGTTAGAGTCTGGTATGTTTTCTGCAGGGCCCCCCATGTGAAAAGTATGGGTAGCAGAGCCCTTCCACATGGATGCCTGGAAAGCACACCTCCATTGACCAATGCAGCTGAGGAACATGCAGGTTCTTTACGGTGCTTCTGGGGCGAAGCACCAAGGTCTTGAGTTGACATGGAATCTCTTGAAGATGGGTTACAATGCTGGTTTTTTTTTACCAGGTAGATCTTAGAATGTGTTGGTGGCTAAGGTGCCTGCAGTATTCTCCTACCCTGAGGGTTTAACACAGGTCGAAAAGCACGGTTACCTTCTGGGGACAGGAGATGTAGTGTTTTGTGGCTCAGGGACCACATGCCGTATCATAAGTTCCTATTCAAGAACAGGCCTCTGAAGACAGATGCCCGACAACCTAATCTAGGGTTCCAATGAGTCCCAGGGGCATGAGAGGTTCAATCTTCAGACCTAGGACAGTTGACTTGGGTGTCTGCCAGGATGTAGGTGATCAGGGCGTTTCAGACTGTGCACTTATGTCCAGAGTAACCTCCAATATTGGGGTGGCCACAGGGGCCTTGAATGTTTCAACCAACTCTGGAGGGTTTGGTTAACTGACATGCACAATTTCCATGGGGATGGCAAGCACAGTCCTGTGGTGTGGCTCCAGAGACTCCACCCTGGAGGGCATGTGAGCCATGGTTCTGGGAGGGAAGTCTGCAAACACAAACTTGGGTTAGGTTTAGTGGCTAGGTTATCACAGGGCAATGTGTAGACCTGGAAGGCTACTCGTCAGGAACAGTAACTGGAATGACCCGAAGGTGGAAGCACAGGCTTTTATATCTGGATTGTGTGTCTAGGGTGACGTCAGAATGTAGCTGTGGCCTCATGGGTCCATGGGAGATTTTTCCTCTAAGGATACAGGCGGCTCCCAATATTTTGATGACTTTTTGGTATGGGAAGACTGCTATTTTCGATCTTAGGTGTGCCCCAAAACAGAGATTCCAGAGATGGGCTCTGGGTCTAGGCGCCTGGAAAATCCCACCAAGGGTTGGGATTTGGGCTTATGGGCAGACCAGGCCTGCAATGCAGGATCTTGGTGGTGCAACTGAGAGGGCTTGTTTGGAAACATGCTCAGGCTGAGCATTACAATGCCTGTTTGTGCTCAGGGTGGCCCTCAGGAGTGGGCGTGGTCCCATTGTCCATTTTCTGGCTCCCACACTGAGGGATGGACACACATTCCAATGTCCAGGTTTCCAGCCATGGGGAAGGAGGAAATATCTATTGTGCTTCATGTTCCCCCATAGGCAGGGATTACAGCAAAGGTCTGGGGACAGATGCCTGAATACCAAGGATGCATAGAGATGACAGATTTGGGCCATGGCCGTTCTCACATGCTGGATATGGGCCCCGCTCTCTGGGTGGCTGACACGAGGTCTGGGCTCAGGCTGTGTCAGACACAGCACTAGTGGCCAGAGAAGTCTATATATTGGGGTTCTCTCCAGGGCCGAGTAAATTGATCCTCATGTAGGGTTTCTGGCGAGACTCACGAAGCACTTCTTTCTGTGGGGCAGGCATAATGCTGCCTTATGGATCCAGAATTCCCTATCAAGAGGGTTTGGGGACAAATAGGGTGAGAATGCAATTGTAAACACCAGCTATGCTTAAATTGAGTGCCAAGCGGAAGTCAGTTTCAATGTGCAGCAGCTTATACGAGATATCCAGCACCTGAGTAAGGGCAGATGTCAGATATTTGCTCACACTGGAGTTTGTGTCTAGGATGACGACTAATGGAGGGGTGGCTTCAGGAGGCAATGGAGGATTACCCACGCTTAAGATTGTGAGATGCTCCAAACAACAAGGTTTCCTTCTAATGGACAGGAGGAGTCTGTTTTTTTTTTCCTCCAGGGTCCCTCAAGTGGAAGTTTGCGTAGCAGAGCCCTCCCGCATGGATGACTGGAAAGCACACGTCCAATGACCATTGCAGCTGAGGAACATGACAGGTTCGTTTTGGTGGTTCTGGTGCCAAGTACCAAGGCCTTGAGTTGACTTGGAATCTCTTACAGATGTGTCCCAAAACTGGTTTGTTACAAGGGAGGTCTTAGAATGTATTGGTGGCTAAGGGCCACGCTGAGGGTTTGGCACAGGTCGATGTGCACAGTTTCCATCTTGGGAGAGGAGATGTTCTGTTTTGTGGCTCAGGGTACATATGTTGTATCCTGACTTGGTATTCAAGAACAGGCCTCTGAGGATTGATGCTGGCAACCTAATCTAGAGATCCAATGATGTCCTTGGTGCCCATCAGGTTCAATTTTCTTACTAAGGACCATTGATATGGTTGTCTGACTGGATGTAGGTGATCAGGGTGTTTCAGACTGTGCATTTGCATCCAGAGCCACTTCCAATATTGGGGTGGGCTCAGGGGCCTTGCAGGTTTCTCCTAACTTGGAGGCTTTGGGGAACTGTGATGGGCACAGTTTCCTTGGGGATGGCAGTCCCAGTCCTGTGGTAAGGCTTCAGAGACCACCTCCTTGAGGATATGAGAGCCATGGTTTTGGGAGGGAAGTCTGAAAACACAAATTTGGGTCAGGGATAGTGGCAAGGTGATGGCAGGTCCAATGCATAGACCTAGAAGGCATCACGTCAGGAACTGTAATTAGGGTGACTGAAAGCTGGTAGCACAGGCTTTTCTATCTGGATTGTGTGTCCAGGATGGGCTCTGAATGTAGACGTGGTCTCATGGTTCAATGGGAGACTTTTCCTCTCTAAGGATCCTGGTGGATCTCCATAGATTGGTGGTTTTTCAGAGAAGAAAAGAGTGCTCTTTTCCATCTTAGGGGTGCTCCAAAACAGGGAAGAATGCTGTTTTCCAACTTAGGCTTATGCCAAAACAGGGATTCCAGAGACGGGCTCTGGGTCTGGGTGCCCGGATATCCCACCAAGTGTTAGGATTTGGGCCTAGGGGCATTCCAGGCCTGCAATGCAGGATCCTAATGGTGTAACAGAGAGGGCTTGTTTGAAAGCATGCTCAGGCTGAGGGTCATCATGCCTCTTTGTGCCCAGGGGGGCCCTCAGGAGAGGGCGTAGTCTCATTGGCCATATAGCTGGATCCCAATTTGAGGGTTGGACACCCATTGCAACAGCCAGGCTTCCTGCAATGGAAAGAGGAGTTCTCTATTGTGCTTCAGGTTCCCCCATTGGCAGGGTTACAGGAAAGGTCTGTGGAAAGTTGCCTTAATACCAAGGATGTGTACAGATGACAGGCTAAGAATTCCCAGGTAACAAAACAGCATTGTTACCCATATTCATGACATTCCATGTAAAAATAAGCCCTTAGTACTTCGCCCCAGAGCCACCAGAATGAACTTGCCATGTTCCTAAGCTGCAATGGTCAGTGGAGGTGTGGTTTCCAGGCAACCATACGGGGGTGCTCTGCTACACAAACTTTGCAATTGGCGGGGACCCTTGAGACAAAAAAACAGAATGCCCCTGTCCGGTAGAAGGAAACCTTCTGTTTGGAGCATCTCACAAGCCCCAGCGTGGGAAATCCTCCATTTCCTCTTGAAGCCACCACTCCATTTGTCAGTCATCATAGACACAAACTCCAGCATGAGCAAACATCTGACATCCGCCCTTACTCAGGTGCTGGATTTCAATTCGATCGCTGCACACTGGAACTGCCTTTAGTTTGACTGAATTAAGCCATAGCTTGGGTTTACAATTCCATCCTCAGCCTACTGGTCCACAAGCCCTATTGTGAGGGAATTCTGGAGCTACAACACAATATTCTGCCTTCCCCATAGAAAGAAAAAGGGCCTGGAGAGTCTGCCCAGAAACTCCATATGATGGTCAATCTCGGTGCTAGACGGAACCCTGATTCATAGGCTGCCCTGGGCACTAGTGCTGTGTCTGACATAGCCGGAGCCAGGACCTAGTGTCAGCCACTGAGAGATCAGGGCCCATATACAGCATGTGAGACCAGCTATGGCCCAAGTCTGTCTTCTCTTCTATTCTTGGTATTCAGGCATCTGTACCCACAACTTTGCTGAAATCCTTGCCATTGGGGGAACCTGAAGCACAATAGAGAACTCCTCCTTCCCCATGGAAGGTATTCTGACAGTTGGGATAGTTGCTCAACCCTCAAAGTGGAAGGCAGCTCCATGGCCAAGGAGACCATGTGCACTCATGATGGCTTCCCCGGGCACAAGCAGGCATTGTGACCTCAGCCTGAGCATGCTTTCAACCAAACGCTCTCAATTGCATCTCTGGGACCCCGAATTGCAGGCCTAGTACACACCTAGGCCCAAATCCTAACCCTGGTGGGATTTTACAGGGGCCCAGACACAGAGCCCATCTCTGGAATCCCTATTTTGGGGGACCCTTAAGATGGAAAACAGCACTCTTCCCTTCCCCGAGATAGTCACCAAACTCATGGTAGCCACCAGGATCCTTGAGTGGAAAAATCTGCCATAGACCCATGAGAACACACCTGCATTCCGAGGCCATCCTGGACATACAATCCAGATACATATCATGTGCTATCACCTTTGAGTCATCGGATTTACAGTTCCTGACGAGCTGCCTTCCAGGTCTATGCATTGGGCCTGCAATCACCTTGCCATTAACCTAAACTGAGTTTGTGTTTGCAGACTTCCTTCCTAAAACCATGGCTCACATGACCTCCAGGTTCTGGCATCTGAAGCCACACCACAAGACTGTGCATGAGATCCTCAAGGAAACTGTGCCCATCACTTTTGCCCGATACCTTTAGATTAGGAGAAACCTGCAAGGCCCCTGAGCGCAGCCAAATAATGGAGGCCGCTCTGGGCACAAATGCACAGTCTGAGACACCCTGATCACCTCCATACAGGCAGACACCCAAGTCAATGCTCCTGAGTCAGAAGATTGAACCTGACATGCCCCGAGGACTTCATTGGCACACTAGATTAGGTTTACAGGTATCTGTCATCAGAGGCCTGCTCTGGAATATCAACTTATGATAAAATATATAGTCCCTGAGCCACAGAACAGAATATATCCTCCCCAAAAAGGAAGCCATGCTCCTGGAATTGTGTCATACCCTTAGGGTATTTGGATCCTGAATGGCCCCTTAGCAACCAGCACATTCTGATATTCCTGGTAACAAACCATCATTGTGCCCCATCTTCATGAGACTCCATGTCAACTTAAGGTCTCGATATATTGCCCCAGAGCCACCAGAATGCACCTGCCATGTTCCTCAGGTGCAATGGTCAATGGAGGGGTGATTTCCAGGCATCCCTGTGGGGTTCTCTGCTACAAAACTTTCCACATGGAGAAACCAGAGAAAACAAACCAGACTTCTCCTGTCCGGTAGAAAGAAACTTTGCTATTTGGAGCATCTCACAAGCCCCAGCATGGGAAATCATCCATGGCCTCTTGACGCCACCCTTCCATTTGTGGGTAATCACAGACACAAACTCCAGTGTGAGCAAACATCTGACATCCACCCTTACTCAGGTGCTGGATATTCGAAACGGCAGCTGCACACTGGAACTGCCTTTTGCTTTTCACTGAACTTAACCATAGCTTTGTATTACTATTCTATCCTCACCACACTGGTCCACAATATCTCTTGATAGGGAATTCTGGAGCCACAACGCAGTATTCTGCCTTCCACATAGAAAGAAGAAGGACCTGTTGAGTCTGCCCAGAAACCTCACATGAGGATCAATCTACTCAGACCACGAGGCAACCCTGATTAATAGATTTCCCTGACCACTAGTGCTGTGTCTGACAGAGTCTAAGCCCCGACCTCGTGTCAGCCACCCAGAGTTGAGGGCCCATATTTAGCATGAGAGATCGGCCATGGCCCTGGGCCATCATCTGTACCCATCCTTGGTATCCAGTCATCTGTCCCCCAAACTTTGCTGGAATTCCTGCCAATGGCGAACCTGAAACACAATAGAGAACACCTCCTTCCCCATGGCAGGAATATTGGTTGTCCAACCCTCAGCGTGGGAGCCAGCTGCATGGCCAAGGAGACCATGCCCACTCCTGAGGGCCTACATGGGCACAGGCAGGCATGGTGATCCTCAGCCTGAGCATGTTTTCCAACAAACACTCTCAGTTGCTCCTCCAGTACCAGCATTGCATGTCTGGTATGCCCCTAGGCCCAAATCCTAACCCTTGGTGGGATTTTCCAGGTGCCCAGACCCAGAGTCCGTCTCAGAATCCCTGTTTGGGGCACCATTAAGATGGAAAACAGCACTCTTCCCTTCCCTGAGAAAGGCACCAAACTATTGGGAGCCGCCAGGATCCTTAGAGAGAAAAAATCTCAAGCCACATCACAGGAAAGTTCCTGCCATCCCCAAGAAAACTTTGCCCATCAGGTTGTCCAAACCCTCCAGATTAGGAGAAACCTGCCAGGCCCCTGAACCCACCCCAATATTGGAGGTTGCTCTGGATGCAAACGTGCAGTCTGAAACACCCTGAGCACCTCCATCGAGGCAGAAAGCCAAGTCAATGGTTCTGAGTCAGATGATTGAGCCTGACATGCCCCTAGGACTTCACTGGAACCCTAGATTGGGTCTTCAGACATCTGTTCTCAGAGTCCTGTTCTGGAATACCAAGTTATGATACAACATGTGGTCCCTGATTCCCACAACAGAACATCTCCTGTCTCCAGAAGGAAAATGTGCTCTTGGATCTATGTCCAACTTTCAGGGTAGATGGATCCTGCATGACCCATTAGCCCCAGCACCTTCTATGGTCTCCCTGGTAACAAACCAGCATTGTGACCCAACTTCCTGAGACTTGATGCCAACTCAAGGTGTTGGTACTTTGCCCAAGAGCCATGAAACGAATCTGCCATGTTCCTCAGGTACAAAGGTCAATGGACGTGTGCTTTCTAGGCATCCAAGAGGTAGTTCTCTGCTACACAAAAATTCCACATAGGGAACCCTAGAGCAAACAAATAAGACTGCTCCTGTCAGGTTGAAGGAAACCTTGGTTGTTTGGAGCATCTCACAAGCCCCAGCCTGGGAAGTCCTCCACATTCTCTTGATGCCAACCCTCCATTTGTTAGTCATCATAGACACAAATTCCAGCATGAGCAAACATCTGACATCTGCTCTTACTCAGGTGCTGGATATTTGAATCAGTCATGCACACTGGAAATACCTTTCACTTGACACTGTATTCTTGCATAGTTTGGTTTTACAATTCCATCCTCACCCTACTGGACTGCAAGTCCTCTTGAGAGGGAATTAGGGAGACAAAACGCAACATTCTGCCTTCCCCATAGAAAGAAGAAGGGCCTGGTGAGTCTGCCCAGAAACTCCCCATGAAGATCAATCTACTTGGCCCTCGAGGGAACCCCGATTTATACTTTGTGCTGGCCACTAGCGCTGTGTCTGAGAGAGCCTGAGCCCCAACCTCGTGTCAGCCACCCAGAGTGTGGGGCCCTTATCCAGCATGTGGGACTGGCCATGGCCCAGTCATCTCTACCCATCCTTGGTATTCCGGCAACTATCCCAGACCTTTGCTGGAATCCCTACCAGTGGGGGAACCTGAAGCACAATTGAGAACTCCTCCTTCCCCATGGCAGGAAGCCTGGCTGTTGCTATGGGTGCCCAACCCTCAGAATTAGAACCAGGTGCATGGCCAATGAGACAACGCCCAATCATAAGGGCCGCCTGAGCCAAAGCAGGCATTGTGTCCCTCAACCTTAGCATGCATTCAAACAAATGCTCTCAGTTGTTTCTGCAGGGTCCCGCATCGCAGGCCTGGTATGCCCTTAGGACCATATCCTAACACTTCGTGGGATTTTCCATGCCAACATAACCAGAGCCCGTCTCTGGAATCTCTGTTTTGAAGCACCCCTATGATGGAAAACAGCACTCTTCCCTCCCCTGAGAAAACTATTAGGAGCTGCCAGGATGCGTAGAGAGGAAAAATCTCCCAGGGCTCCATAAGACCACACCATCATTCCGAGGCCATCCAGGACACACAATCCAGATACAAGAGACTGTGCTACCACCTTCGAATCACCTGGTTTACAGTTCCAGAGGAGCTGCCCTACAGATCTACGCATTGGGCCTGTGATCACCTCGCCATTAACCCTACCCCAAGTTTGTGTTTGCAGACTTCTTTCCCAAAACCATGGCTCACATGCCCTCTATGATGGGTCTCTGTAGCCACACCACAGGAAAGATCCTGCTATCCCCAATGAAACTGTGTCCATCACAGTTGCCCAAACCCTCCAGATTAGGAGAGACCTGCAAGTCCCCTGAGCCCAGTCCAATATTGGAGGCCACTCTGGACACAAATGCACAGTGTGCAACACCCTGATCACCTCCATCCAGGAAGACACCCAAGTCAATGGTCCTGAGTCAGAAGATTGGTCCCTGAACCCCACAATAGAATATCTCCTGTCCCCAGATGGAATTCGTGCTCTTCAACTTGTGTCAAGGGTCGGGGTATATGAATTATGCACAGCCCCTTAGCCCCCAGCACATTCTAAGATCTCTCTGGTAACAAACAAACAGCATTGTGATCCATCTTCATGAGATTCCATGTCACTTCAAGTCCTTGGTAATTCGCCCCAGAGCCACCAGAATGAACCTGCCATGTTCCTCACCTGATATGGTCAGTGGAGGTGTGCTTTCCAGGCATCCATGTGGGAGTGCTCTTCTACTTATTCTTTCCACATGTGGGACCCTGGAGCAAACAAACCAGACTGCCACTGACCAGTAGAAGGGAACCCTCTGTTTGGAGCATCTCAGAAGCACCAGCAGAAGAAATCCTTCATGGCCCTTGACACAACCCCTCCATTTGTCAGTCATCATAGACAAAAACTCCAGCATGAGAAAACATCTGAAATCTGCCGTTATTTAGATTCTGCATTTTCTTTTCCACTACTGCACACTGGAACTGCGTTTCACTTGACACTGAATTTAACAATAGCTTGGGTTTAGAATTCCATCCTCAGCCTCCTGGTCTGCAAGCCCTCTAGAGAGGGAATTTGGAGCCACAAGGCAACATTCTGCATTCCCACTAGAAAGAAATAGGGCCTGGTGAATCTTCCCAGAAACTCCACATGAGGATCAATCTACTTGGCACTCGATGGAACCTTGATTTATAGGCTGTCCTGGGCACTAGTACTAGTACTAGTACTAGTACTGTGTCTGACAGAGCCTGAGCCAAGACCTAGTTTCAGGCACCCAGAGATATAAGCCCATATCCAGCATGTGAGATTGGCCAGGGCCCAATTACATCATCTCTACCCATCCTTGGTATTCAGGCACCTGTCCCCAGACCTTTTATGTAATCCCTACCAATGGGGTAACCTAAAGCACAATAGAGAACTCCTCCGTCCCCATGGTAGGAACCCTGGCTGTTGATATGGGTGTCCAAACCTCAAAGTGGGAGCCAGCTGCATGGCCAAGGAGACAATGCCCACTCATGAGGGCTGCCCTGGGCACAAGTAGCCATTGTAACCCTCAGCTTGATCAAGCCTTCAAAAAAATGCTCTTAGTTGCACCTCCAGGATCCTGCATTGCAGGCCTGATATGCCCTTAAGCCCAAATCCTAACACATCGTGGGATGTTCCATGTGCACATACCCAGAGCCCGTCACTGGAATCCCTGTTTTGAGGCACCCCTAAGATGGAAAACAGCACTCTTCACTTCCCTGAGAAAGCCACCAAACTAATGGGATCCCCCAGGATCCTTGAGAAGAAGAATCTCCCATGGTCCCATGAGTCCACACCTGTATTCCGAGGCCAGCGTGGATATGCTATCCAGATACAAGAGACTGTGCTACTGGCTTCGAGTCACCTGATTTACAGTTCCTGACGTGCTGCCCTCCAGATCTTTGGATTGGGGCTGTGAACACCTCTCCATTAACCTTATCCCGAGTTTGTGTTTGCAGATCTCTCTCTAAAAACCATTGCTCACATGTCCTCCAGGATGGGGCCCCTAGAGTCACACCACAAGACTGTGCTTGCCATCCCCAAGGAAACTGGGCCCATCACAGTTGCCCAAACCCTCCTGATTAGGAGAAACCTGGAAGGCTCCTGAGCACATCCCAATATTGGAGGCTGCTCTGGATGCAAATGCACAGTCTGAAACACCCTGATCACCTCCATCCAGGCAGACACCCAAATCAATGGTCCTGAGTCAGATAATTGAACCTGACATGGCCCTAGGACCTCATTGGAAGAGGGATTAACTTTTCAGGCACCTGTCCTCAGAGGCCACTTCTGGAATACCAACTTATGATACAAATTATGGCCCCTGAGCCCCAGGGTGGGAAATCCTCCATGGCCTCTTGACGCCACCTCTCCATTTGTTGGTCATCATAGACACAAACTCCAGCCTGAGCAAACATCTGACATCCGCCCATATTCAGGCGCTGATATTGGAATCAGCTGCTGCACACTGGAACTGCCTTTCGCTTTGCAATGAATTTAAGCCTAGCTTCAGACTACAATTTCATCCTCACCCTACTGGTCTGCCATATCTCTTGATAGGGAATTCTGGAGCCACAACGCAACATTCTGCCTTCTTCATAGATAGAAGGACCTGGTGAGTCTGCCCATAAACTGCACATGAAGATCAATATACTCAGCCCAGGAGGGAACCCCTATTTATAGTTTGCCCTAGCCACTAGTGCTGTGTCTGACAGAGCCTGAGCCCCTACCTCGTGTCAGCAACCCAGAGGGTGGGGCCCACATTAACCATGTGAGACCGGCCATGGCCCAGGGCTGTCATTACTACCCATCCTTGGTATTCAGGCATCTGTCCCCTAGATCTTAGCTGGAATCCCTACCAATGGGGGGACCTGAAGCACAATAGAGAATTCATCCTTCGCCATGGCAGGAATCCTGGCTTTTGGATGGGTGTCCAACCCTAGGAATGGGAACTGGCTGCATGGCTGAGTAGACATCGCCCAATCCTGATGGCCTCCGGGGCACAAGCAGGCATTGGGACCCTCAGCTTGACCATACTTTCAAACAAACGCTCTCAGTTGCACCTCCAGGATCCCGCATTGCAGGCCTGGTATGGCCCTAGGCCTAAATATTAACCCTTGGTGGGATTTTCCAAGCACTTAGACCCAGAGCTCATCTCTGGAATGCCTGTTTTGGGGCACGCCTAAGCTGGAAAACAGTACTCATCCCTTCCCGGAGAAATCCAACAAACTATTGAGAACCGCCAGGATCCTTGAGAGGAGAAATCTCCCATGGACCCTTGAGACAACACCTGCAATAAAGGCCATTCTGGAAATTAAATCCAGATACAATTACCTGTGCTACCACCTTTGAGTTACGTGATTTACAGTTCCAGACTTGCTGCCCTCCTGGTCTATGGATTGGGACTATGATCACCTTGCCACTAACCCTAACCTAAGTTTGTGTTTGCAGACTTCTCTCTCAAAATCATGGCGCACATGTCCTCCAGGATGGGGTCTCTGGAGTCACACCACAGGACAGTTCCTGCAATCCCCAAGGAAACTGCCCATCACAGTTGTCCAAAAACCCCATATAAGGAGAAACCTGCAAGGAACCTGAGCCAACCCTAGTATTGGATGCCACTCTGGACACAAATGCACAGTCTGAAACACCCTCATCACCTGCATCCAGTCAGACACCAGAGTCAATGATCCTGAGTCAGAAGATTGAATGACATTCCCCTAGGGCCTCATTCAAACCCTTTATTAGGTTTTCAGGCTTCTGTCCTCAGAGACCTGTTCTGGATTACCAATTTATGATACAACATATGGCCGCTGAGCCCCACAACAGAATATCTCCTGCCCCCAGAAGCAATCCGGGCTCTTGGGCCTGTGTCAAATCCTCAGGCTAGATGAATCCTGCATGGCCCATTAACCACCAGCACATTCTACGATCTCCCTGGTAACAAACCAACATTTTGACCCATCTTCATGAGGTTCCATGTCCAATCCAGTCTTTATTTCTTCGCCTCAAAGCCACCAGATGCCATGTTCCTTCGCTGTCATGGTCAATGAAGGTGTGCTTTCCAGTCACCCATGTGGGAGATCTATGTTATCCGATCTTTCGACATGGGGAACCTTGGAGGAAACAAATCAGACTGCCCCTGTCTGGTAGAAGGAAACCTTGCTGTTTGGAGCATCTCAAAAACACCAGATTGGGAAATCCTCCATAACCTCTTGACGCCACCCCTCCATTTTTGTGTCATCATAGACACAAACTCCAGCATGAGCAAATATCTGACATCCACCCTCACTCAAGTGCTGAATATTGGATTCAAACATTGCACACTGGAAATTCCTTTTGCTTGATACAGAATGTATACATAGCTTAGGTTTACAATTCCATCCTCAGCCTCCTGGTCCACAAGCCCTATTTATAGTGAATTCTAGAGCCACAAAGCAGCATTCTGCCTTCCCCTTACAAACAAGAAGGGCCTGGTGAGTCTGCCCAGAAACCATACATGAGGATCAATCTGCTCGGCACTTGAGGGAACCCCAATTTATAGGCTGCCCTGGGCACTAGTGCTGTGTCTGACAGAGCCTGAGCCAAGACCTAGTGTCAGCCACCCAGTGATCGGGGCCCATATCCACGATTTGATACTGGCCATGGCCCATGTCCATCATCTTTACCCATCCTTGGTATTCAGGCCTCTGTCCCCAGACCTTTGCTGGAATCCCAGCTAATGGGGGAACCTGAAGCACTATAGAGAACTCCTCTTTCCCCATGGCAGGATTCTGGCTGTTGGGATGGTTTTCCAACCCTCAAAGTGGGAGCCAGCTGCATGGCCAACGTGACCACGCCCACTAATGAGGGCCACCTGGGCATAAGCAAGTATTGTGACCCTCAGCCTGAGAATGATTTCAAACAAGCCCTCTCAGTTGCACCTCCAGGATCCTGAATGCAGGCCTGGTAAGCCACTAGGCCCAAATCCTAACACTTGGTGGGATTTTCCAGGGGACCAAACCCAGAGTCCGTCTCTGGAATCCATATTTTGGGGCACCCCTAACATGAAAAACAGCACTCTTCCCTTCCCCGAAAAAGCCACCAACTATTGGGAGCCACCAGGATCCTTAGAGAGGAAAAATCTCCCATGGACCCATGAGGCCACAACTGCATTCTGAGGCCATCCTGCACACAATACAGAGAAAAAAGCCTGTGATTCTGCCTTTGAGTCACCCGATTAACAGTTCCTGAAGAGCTGCCATCCATGTCTATGCATTGGGCCTGTGATAACCTTGCCACTAACCCTAACCCAAGTTTGTGTTTTCAGACTTCCCTCCCAAAACCATGGCTCACATGCCCTCCAGTTTGTGATAACTGGAGCCACACCACGGGATTGTACCTGTCTTCCCAAAGGAAACTGTGATTGTCACTATTAAACAAACCCTCTAGATTAGGAGAAACCTGCAAGGCCCCTAAGCCCAGCCCAATATTGGAGGCCACTCTGGACGCAAATGCACAGTCTGACACACCATATCACCTACATCCAGGCTGATATCCAAGTCAATGGTCCTCAGACAGAAGATTGAACCTGACATGCTCCTAGGATTCACTGGAACACTATAATAGGTTTTCAGGTATCTGTACTCAGAAGGCTGTTCTGAATATCAATGTATGATACAATATGGTCACTGAGCCACACAAAAGAACATCTCCTGTCCTTAGAAGAAAGCTGTGCTCTGGACCTGTGTCAAACACTCTGGGTAGATAAATCCTTCAAGGCCCCATGACAACCAGCACATTCTATGATCTCCCTGACAACATACCAGCATTGTGACCCATCTTCATGAGACTCCATGACAACTCCAGCCCTTGGTACTTCGGCCCAGAGCCACCAGAATGAAACTGCCATGTTCCTCTGCTGCCATGGTCAATGTAGGTGTACTTTCCAGGCATCCAGCGGGAGTGCTCTGATACCAACTTTCCACATGGGGAACCCTGGAGGAAACAAACCAGACTCCCCTGTACGGTAAAAGGGATCTTTGCTGTATGGAGTATCTCAAGCCTAAGGGTGGGTAATCCTCCATGGCCTCTTGAGGCCACCCATCCATTTGTTGGTCATCATAGACACTAACTCCAGCGTGAGCAATCAACTGACATCTGCACTTACTCAAGTGCTGGATATTTGAATCAGCTGCTACACACTGGAATTGCCTTATGCTTGGCACTGAATTTAAAAGTAGCTTGGCGGGACGCCTGGGTGGCTCAGTTGGTTAAACAGCTGCCTTCGGCTCAGGTCATGATCCCAGCGTCCTGGGATCAAATCCCACATCAGGCTCCTTGCTCCGCAGGGAGCCTGCTTCTCCGTCTGACTCTGCCTTCCACTCTGTCTGCCTGTGCTTGCTCTCGCTCGCTCTCTGACAAATAAATAAAATCTTGAAAAAAAAAAGTAGCTTGGGTTTGCAATTCCATCCTCACCCTGGTGTTCAGTAAGCTCTCTTGATAGGGAATTCTGAAGCCACAACACAGCATTCTGCCTTCCCCATAGCAAGAAAAAACAGCCTGGAGAGACTGCCCAGAAACCCTACATGAGGATAAATCTACTCGACCCTCGAGTGAACCCCATTTATAGGTTTACCTGGCCACTAGCGCTGAGTCTGACAGAACCTCGTCTCTGACCTCGTGTCAGGACCCAGAGACTGGGCTCCAACTCCAGAATGTGAGACCAGCCATGTCCCAGGGCTGTCATCTCTACCCATTCTTGATTCAGGCATCTGTCCCCAGACAATTGCTGAAATCCCTGCCAATGGGGGAACCAGAAGCACAATAGGGAAATCCTCCTTCCCCATGGCAGGAATGATGGCTCTTGGGATGGGTTTCCAGACCTCAGAGTGGTAGCCAGCTGAATGGCCAATGATAACCCGCCCACTCATGAGGGCCGCCCTGGACACAAGCAGGCATTGTGACCCCCAACATGAGCATGCTTTCAAACAAACACTCTCAGTTGCATTCCAGAATCCAAATTTGCAGGCCTGATATGCCCCTAAGCACAAATCCTAACACCTGGTGGGATTTTTCAGGGGCCCAGAAACACAGCCTGTCTCTGGAATCCCTGTTTTGGGACACCCCTAAGATGGAAAATAGCACTCTCCCCTTCGCCAAGAAAGCCACCATAGTATAGGGAGCCGCTAGGATCCTTGAGAGGAAAAATCTCCCATGGATCCATGAGACCACACCTGTATTCCGAGGCCATCCTGGACACAAAAGCCAGATACACAAGCCTGTGCTACCACCTTCAAGGCAACTAATTTATAGTTCCAGACGAGCTGCCCTCCAGGTCTATGCATTGGGCCTGCGATCACCTCACCGCTAACCTTAACCCGAGTTTGTGCTTACAGACTTCTATCCCGAAACCATGGCTCATATTTCCTCCAGGATGGGGTCTCTGGAGCCACACCAAAGGACTGTGCCTGCCATCCCCAAGGAAAATGTGTCCGTCACATTTGCCTAAAACTTCGAGATAAGGAGAAACCTGCAAGGCCCCTGAGCCCACCCCAATACTGGAGGCCCCTCTGGACACAAATGTGCAGTCTGAAATACGCTGATCACCTGAATCCAGGCAGATACCCAAGTCAGTGTTTCTCAGTCAGAAGATTGAACCTGACATGCTCCTATGACCTCATTATAAACCCTGATTAGGTTTTCAGGCATCTGTAATCAGAGACCTGTTCTGGAGTACCAACTTAAGATACAACATATGGTCCCTGATCCCCACAACAGAACATCTCCTTTCTCTAGATGGAAGCCGTGCTCTTGGAACTGTGTCAAACCCTCAGGGTAGATGAATCCTACTTGGCCCGTAGCCACCAGCAGAATCTAAGATCTCACTGGTAACAAGCCAGCATTGTGAGCCATCTTCATGAGATTCCATGTCAACTACAGGCCTTGGTACTTCACCCCAGAGCCTTCAGAAAGAACCTGTCATGTTCCTCAGCTGCAATGTTCAGTGGAAGTGTGCTTTCCAGGCATCCATGTGGGAGTGCTCTGCTACCCAAACTTTCCACATGGGGGACTCTCGAGCAAACAAATCTGACTGCCCTGTCCTGTAGAAGGAAACCTGGCTGTTTGGAGCATCTCACAAGCTCAAGTGTGGGAAATCCTCTATGACCTCTTTTCAACTCCTCTCCATTTGTCGGTCATTATAGACACAAACTCCAGCTTGAGCAAACATCTGACGTCTGCGCTTACTCAGGTGCTGGATATTCGAATCAGCCGCTGCACACTGGAAATGCCATTCGCTTGTCACTGAATTTATTCATAGCTTGGGTTTACAATTCCATCCTCACCCTACTGGTCTACAAGCCCTCATGATAGGGAATTCTGCAGCCACAACACAGCATTCTGCCTTCCCAATAGAAAGAAGAAGGGCCTGGTGAGTCTGCCCAGAAACTCCACATTATGATCAATCTACTTGTCCCTTGAGGGAACCCTGAATTATAGACAGCCCTGGCCCCTAGTGTTGTGTCTGACAGAGCCTAAGCCCCGACCTCGTGTCAGCCACCTAGAAGGCGGGGCCCATATCCCGCATGTTAGACTGGCCACGGAACAGAGCCGTCATCTTTACCCATCCTTGGTATTCAGGCATGTGTCCCCAGACCTTTCCTGGAATCCCTACCAATGAGGGAACCTGAATCACAATAGAGAAATCCTCATTCCCCATGGCAGGATTCCTGTAAGTTCGGAAGGGTGTCCAACAAATCCAGCATCTGGTCCTGATTAAAATGCTTCAAATTATAGGGATAGAGGGAACATTAGTCAACTTCATAAAATGTCTATGAAAAACCCACAGTGAATATTATTCTCGATGGGTAATAGCTGACAGGCTTCCCTTTGAGATCAGGAACATGACAAGGATGCCCACTCTCACCACTCTTGTTCTACAAACTATTTGAAATCCTAGCAACAGCAATCAGACAACAATGAGAAATAAAAGGTATCCAAATTGGTAATGAAGAAGTCAAACACTCTCTCCTCACAGATGACATAATTTATATGGAAAACTCAAAACACCCCACCTCCAAACTACCAGAACTCATACAGCAACTCAATAATGTGGCAGGATACAAAATCATTGTACAGAAATCAGTGGCCTTCTTCTACATTATCAATGAAAATACAGAAAGGGACATTAGAGAATCAATTCCATTTACTACAGCACTGAAACCATAAGATACCTGGGAATAAACCATACCAAAGAAGTAAAGGATTTTTCTTGAGGAACTACAGAACACTCATGAAAAAAATTGAAGAAAACAAAAAAGACAGAAGACCATTCCATGCTCAAGGATCAGAAGAATAAACATTGGTAAAATGGATAAAAGACCTCAAAGTAAGACAGGAATCCATCAGAACCCTAGAGGAGAACATTGGCAGTAATCTCTTCTATATCAGCCACAGCAACTTATTTCAAGATATGTCTCCAAAGGCAAAGGAAACAAAAGCCAAAATAAACTTTTGGGACTTCATCAAAATCAAAAGCTTCTGCACAGCAAAGGAAAAAGTCAAAAAAACAAAGATGCAACCCATGGAATGTGATAAGATATTTGCAAATAACAGTACAGACAAAAGGTTGATATCCAGGATCTATAATGAACTCCTCAAACTCAACACATAGGAAATAGGCAAACATATCAAAAAATGGGCAGAAGATATGAACAGACAATTCTCTAATGAAGACATACAAATGGCAATCAGACACATGAAAAAATGTACATCATCACTAGCCCTCAGGGTGATTCAAAATAAAACCACAGTGAGATATCACCTTACACCAGTTAGAATTGCCAAAGTTAACAAAACAAGAAACAACATGTGTTGGAGAGGATGTGGAGAAAGGGGAACCCTTTTACACTGTTGGTGGGATTGCAAGTTGGTGCAGCCTCTTTGGAGAACAGTGTGGAGATTCCTCAAGAAATTAAAAACAGAACTTCCCTATGACCCTGCAATTGCACTCCTGGGTATTTACCCCAAAGATACAGATGTCGTGAAAAGAAGGGCCATCTGTACCCTAATGTTTATAGCAGCAATGGCCATGGTCGCCAAACTATGAAAGAACCAAGATGCCCTTCAACGGACGAATGGATAAGGAAGATGTGGTCCATATACACTATGGAGTATTATGCCTCCATCAGAAAGGATGAATACCCAACTTTTGTAGCAGCATGGACGGGACTGGAAGAGATTTTGCTGAATGAAGAAAGGCAGAGAGAATCAATTATCATATGGTTTCACTTATTTGTGGAGCATAACAAATATCATGGAGAACAAGGGGTCTTAGAGAGGAGAAGGGAGTTTGGGGGAATTGGAAGGGGAGGTGAATCATGAGAGACTATGGACTCTGAAAAACAACCTAGGGGTTTGAAGTGGCGGGGGGGTGGGATCTTGGGGTACCAGGTGGTGGGTATTATAGAGGGCACAGATTGCATGGAGCACTGGGTTGGTGAAAAAAATAATGAATACTGTTTTTCTGAAAATAAAGAAATTAATTTAATTAAAAAAAAAACATTGTTAAAATGTTATACTGGAGACAAGATGGCGGAGAAGTAGGAGGAGGCTCCCTTTCAACCTGAACCCTACTTCTATTGAACTCCACTCACCGACAAAATCAGCCTGAGACCCGAATTATACACATCTGGATCTCTACCAGAGCAGAAAACGCCAGTGGGCAGGTAAAGCAGAGTGGGAAAGTCGGACTGATATCGGAAGATAAACAAAAGTGGGAGGGTGCTACCAGAGGTGACCCACTGGAAAGTAATATCCCAATACGAGAGTGCCCTGCATCTGGGGACCAGCATTATCTCAGAAGTATGGTAGAAAGCACTCAAGAAGAGCAAGGGATCACTGGGAAGAAATTGCAGGAATCGGGGTGTTAGGGTCAGGGGCTTAAGTCCCCAGACCCAGGACAGCCACCCCTGGTGCAGAGCCAGAATGAGTGCGGCAGAGAAACCAGGTCTTGGTCCCTGAACCACCAGCAAGCTCGCCTGAGAGCGTGTGGCTCCCAGCTCCCATGAGGGGCTGGGAGCCTCGCCAGCCAACAGAAGCAGAGCTTTTTTGCAGTCCCCATGCAAGTGCCCTGCCATGCCATCAGAGTCCGAGTCATGCCCTGCGCCCTCCAGAGAGAGAGGTGGCACAGGCACCAGCCTGGTGCTCTCGGACCTGGAAATACCAGGCACTCCCAGCTTGTGCCAGGGGGAAAATCTCAGTTTGCGATTGCTGCTTGGAACTTCTCTGGCAGTCTGGAGCTGCCCAGACAGCGGCCACTGCTGTGGTTTTGGTACAAGCAAAAAATCTTGAGTCCCCAGGGACCGCGACTGGGAACCTGCTCTGCCAGTGTTGAAGGGGGATTTTATTTGGGCTCTTCGGACAGATTGAGGCTTCTCTCTGAGACGAAGGACAGGGTACAGTTTGCTTTCCTCTAAACCTACAAAAACCATCAAAAGCCCTCAAGGCAAGAGAAAAACAAAAGTGAACAAATATAAAAACCTCCAGAGAACAAAAGCCTGAAAAAAACAGTTTCCTAAGAGCACACCCCCTTGAGGGGGGTGTGAGGACTTAACTCAGAGAACATCATTGACTGAAATCCCACGTGGCAGGCCCCTCCCCCAGAAAACCAACCGGGAAAGGAAAAAAAAAAAAAAAAACAACAAGAGATCAACCACCACTACTTCATAGGACAATTTTTATTATTAATTTGTTCCCACTATCCTGGCTCATTTTATTAAAGATAATTTTTTATTATATATAGAAAATTTTTTAACCTATTTACCGTCACAGTGAGATGTCCAGTACATCAAATTCCATAATAACCTTCTAACCTGAACATTTTGATACATACACCTGTGTTTTCCTTTTGCATTTCTGTTTTTTAAATTTATTTTTTTTAATTTTAGTTTAGTTTAGTCTAGTTTATTCCTTTTTTTAATTTTTATTTTCTAATATTCATATAGAATTAAACTTCAAGGTAATCCCCTTTTCCCAATCAAAGCCACCCCTATAGGTAAAACAATTCCTAATCCCCATTTATCTTAGGAAAGTGGAGTCTTTAACAAATACATCAAGATATATCCGGAAAAAAAAAACAAAAAAACAAAAAACAAAAAAACTTCCTCACCCACACTGAGAATTTACAACCACTCTACAATCTTTTTCTTCCACCAGTATTTCTGTGTTGTTTTTTATTTATATATTTGACAGAGAGAGATCACAAGTAGGCAGAGAGGCAGGCAGAGAGAGAGAGAGAGAGAGGAAGCAGGCTCCCTGCTGAGCAGAGAGCCCGATGTGGGACTTGATCCCAGGACCCTGAGATCATGACCTGAGCCGAAGGCAGCGGCTTAACCCACTGAGCCACCCAGGCGCCCCTATTTCTGTGTTTTTGTGTTTGTCCTGATAGTATATAAATCTTACACTCGGGGTTCTTTCTGATGAGGTTATTCCTTTATTTGCATTTATATATGCAAATATATATATATATATATATATATATATATATATATAATTTTCTCTTCTCATATACTTTTATCAGTCTTTTTGTTTGTCTGTTTTTGTTTGTAAACTTCATAAATCTTACCTTGGAACCCATTTGGGCTGAACCTTCTCTTTTATCTCACCTTTCATTCTTGTCTCTCTCCCTCTCTCTTTTTTTCTTTTTTTTAACCTCAGGTGTCCCAACAAATGAGGGATTCCAGAGTAGAACCCTGGGGAGGGGCGACTGGACAATCAGAAATCTGATTAAAAATTGGGGCCTAGGGACATGTCAAGCCCATTATGACACCTAATGGTCCAGCCACTGAGAGGACTTACTAGAGGACAGGAATCATGCTGAGGGTCACAATGCGTGTGTATGCCCTCGTCGCACTCAAGAATGGGCGGGGCCTCAGGGTGAATGCTGGTTTCTCCTACACTGAACTTTGGACAACATGCCAACCACAAGGGTTCTTGCCATGGGTAAGATGAAGTTCTGATTTCTGCATCACACTCACCCCTGGGCAGTGATTGGAGATAAGGTCTCGGTTCTGTAGCCTGAAACCTGAGGTAGGGAAGAGGTGAGGACCTAAGGCCATGGCGGGTTTTATGTGCTCAGTGTGCGGTCAACTTTCTGGGTGTTGGTCAGGAGGTCCGGGCTCAGGTTGTGTTCGACAGTGCATTAGTGCCCAGGTTAGACTATATAATTTGGGTAAAGTCGAGTGCTGTGTAGGTTGATCCTCATTTATGGTGCCTGGGCAGCTCATGAGGCAATAATTTTTTTTTTTCTATAGGGCAGGCAGTGTGCTGCATTGTGGGTCCGGAATTGCCAAACTTGAGGGCTTCGGGACCAGGAGTGTGAGGACGGAAGTCTGAGAAGACAAGCCAGACTTGGGTTTCAGGGCGAGGGCACGGCAGGTACCCCCTGCAGATCTGAACCAATATCTCATGCATCTGAAGTCAGGGCGAGGATCAGACATTGGCTCAGGTTGGAGATTCTCTGCAGGACGGCCGCTTCATGAAGTGAGCGGAATCTCGAGGCCATTGAGGTTTTCCCACGTTGGGAGTTGTGGGATGCCCCCTTCCAGGATTCCTTCTGCGGGACAATTGAGACCTGTTGGACAGCTCAAGGACATCCCATATGGAATGACTCCAGAGCACCATTCACGGATGAATGCCTGGGAAGCCCGCCTCGCATTCCAATTGTCTCCTAGCAAGAAGACAGTTTAGATCTGATGGCTCTGCCGGATCAACCGGGGTGGCTGAGTTGAAATGGACTTTCCTGAGGATGGGTCCTACTGTGTTTTTGTGTCCATGAGGGCCTAGGAATGGGGCGGTGGCACCGGGATCCTGAAGTACTCTCCTAAGCTTTGGACATGGCTCCCATGCACAGGTTTCCTTGTGGAGACGAGATGAGTTCTGATGGGTGCGTCAGGAAAACCCCTATGCTCGTATTGGAATCAGGCTTTTGAGGACACATGCGTGTAACCCAAAGCAATGGATCCTATAATGGCCTAGGTTCTGTCTGGTTCAATCTTCTTCTCTGGGGACATCCATCTATGGTATGAGTGCAGGTCGATTATCAGCTGGTGTCAGACAGCCCTTGTTTGTTCCGGGCGACCTACACTATTGGGATGGCCTCAGGGACTTTGGAGGTTTCTCCTAATTTGTACGATTTTGGACCTTGGAATGGGCAGAATTTTCATGGATTGGTAGGCACAGTCCTAATGTGTGGCTTCAGGGGCAACCTGGAGGGTGTGTGGCTCAAGACGTTGAGGACAGAAGTCTGAAAACACAAACTCAGCTTAGGTTTGGGGATGTAGGTATGGCAGGCCCGATCTACAAACCATGAGAAGAACTCTGCAGGATATGAAGAAAGTGCGAGTCTGAGGCGCTTGCTCAGGCTTTTGTCTCTGGATTTTGTATCAGCGATGGCCGTGGAATGTCGGGGAGGCCTCATGACCATGGACAGATCTTCCTCTCTGAGGATTTGGCCCGATTCCCAATTGCTTTTCATCAATCTGTGGGATGGGAGGACTCATTTCAGTTTTGTTACCTCAGGTGTCCCACCAAAAGAGGAATTCCAAAGCCAAGCCGTGGAGAAGACTGAAGGGACAACCCAAACTATGGTTAAAAATTGGGGCCTAGGGGCATGGCAAGCCCAATATGCTATCTCTTCATCCAGCCACTGAGTGGCCTTACTTGAGGACTGGGCTCAGCCTGAGGGTTACAATGTGTGTTTGTGACCAATGTGGCCCGCGAGCATGGGCGCGGCCTCATGGGCCACACTGGTTTCAACGACACTGAACGTTGGACAACATGCCAACCACAAGGTTTCTTGCCATGGGGAAGGAGTTCTGATCTCTGCATCACCTTCAACCCTGCGCAGTGATTGGAGATAAGGTCTAGGTTATGAAACCTGAAAACCTAGGTTGGGAAGAGATGACGACCTACGTCCACGGCGGCTCGATGTGCTCAGTGTGCGGCCAGCTGTCTGGGAGGGTCCAGGGGGTCCCGGCTCAGGCTGTGTCAGAAAGGGCATTAGTGCCCTGGTCAGCCTATGTATTTGGGGTACAGCCAAGGTCGGTGCAGGTTGATCCTCATTTGCGGTTACTGGGTTGCCCCAGAGGACAAAGTTTTTCTTCTGGTTGGCAGGCAGAGTGCTGCATTGCAGTTCTGGATTGCCAAACTGGAGGGCTTGTGGGCCAGTAGTCTGACGAAAAAAGTCTGAGAACACAAGCTAGGCTTAGGTTTCAGGGTGAGGCCATGACAGGCAAAATCTAGAGACCTGAATCGAGATCTCGTGCATCTGAAGTCATGGCGAGGATCAGACGATCGCTCAGGTTGGAGTTTCTGTCCCTGATGGACCCTTCATGAATGGGGGGGCATCACGAGGCCATGGGTGTTTTCCCACGATGGGAGTTGTGAGAAGCTCCAAACTGCGGAGAGTCTTCTGCAGGACAATTGAGACTTGTTGTTTGGCTCCAGGCCAATGATTCTGAGCAGGGTTCTAAGGATGGATGGCTGGGAAGGCCACCTCGCATTCCAATTGTCTCCTAGCAACAAGACAGGTTAGATCTCCTGGATCTGTGGGGAGCAACCGAGGACGCTGAGTTGAAATGGACACCCCTGGGGATGGGTCCTAATGTGCTTTTGTGTCTATGGAGTCCTTGGAATGAAGCGGTGGCACTGGGGCCTAAAGGGTTCTCCTAAACAGAGGCTTTGACACAGCTCCAACGTGCAAGTTTCCCATGAGTAGATGAGATGTTTTCTGATGGGTGAGTCAAGAAACAGCTATATGCTGCTTTTGAAATCCAGGCCTCTGAGGAGAGATGCCTGGAAACCAAAGCAATGGATCTGATTAGTGCCTAGGGGCCTGTTCTTTCCTTTTTACCACTGAAGACATCTGTCTATGGGTCAGAGTGCAGGTAGGTGCTCAGTTGGGCTCAGATTGCCCCTGTTTTTCCTGGGAAGCCACCAATATTGAGATGGATCAGGGACTTTGGAGGTTTAACCTATGAGAAGGGTTGTGGCCATTGGAATGGGCACACACAATTCCCTTGGAGAGGGCAAGTACAGTCCTCAGGTTTGGCTCCAGGGGCCTGAGCCTGTAGGTTGTGTAGGCCAGGGCTGTTTGGACAGTTGTCTGAAAACACAAACTCGGCTTATGTTTCGGGTCATAGGTATGGCAGGACTGAACTACAGACCATGAGGAGAACTCTTCGGGATTTGAAATAAGGGCGACTGTGAGGCTCCTGCTCCAGTTTTTGTCTCTGGATATCGTGTCACTCATGGTCGTGGAATTTCTGGGTGACTTCATGGGAAATGGACGAGTCTTACTCTCTGGTGGTTTGGCCCCGTCCAAAGAGTTTGGGGTCATTCTGTGGGCTGGAAGAAGTCCGTTTTTTTTTTTTTTTGGTTGTTGTTGTTGTTGTTTTCTTTTTTAACCTCAAGTGTCCCACCAAATGAGGATTCCAGAGTAGAACCCTGGGGAGGGTCGAATGGACAATCAGAAATCTGGTTAAAAATTGGGGCCTAGGGACATGTCAAGCCCATTATGACATCTAATGGTCCAGCCAAGGAGAGGACTTACTAGAGGACAGGACTCATTCTGAGGGTCACAATGCGTGTGTATGCCCTCGTCACACTCAAGAATGGGCGGGGCCTCAGGGTGAATGCTGGTTTCTCCTACACTGAACGTTGGACAACGTGCCAACCACAAGGGTTCTTGCCATGGGTAAGGAGGAGTTCTGATTTCTGCATCAACTCACCCCTGGGCAGTGATTGGAGATAAGGTCTCGGTTCTGAAGCCTGAAAACTGAGGTAGGGAAGAGATGATGACCTAAGGCCATGGCGGGTTTTATGTGCTCAGTGTGCGGTCAGCTTTCTGGGTGTTGGTCAGGAGGTCCGGGCTCAGGTTGTGTTCGACAGTGCATGAGTGCCCAGGTTAGACTTTATAATTTGGGTAAAGTCGAGTGCTGTGTAGGTTTACCCTCATTTAAGGTGCCTGGCCAGCTATGAGGCAATAATTTTTTTTTTAGAGGGCAGGCAGAGTGCTGCATTGTGGGTCCGGAATTGCCAAACTTGAGGGCTTCGGGGCCAGGAATGTGAGGACGGAAGTCTGAGAAGACAAGCTAGACTTGGCTTTTAGGGCGAGGGCACGGCAGGTAAGCCCTGCAGATCTGAACCAATATCTCATGCATTTGAAGTCATGGCGAGGATCAGACGTTGGCTCAGGTTGGAGTTCTGAGCATGACGGCCGCTTCATGAAGGGAGCGGAATCTCGAGGCCATTGAGGTTTTCCCACGTTGGGAGTTGTGGGATGCCCCCTTCAAGGATTCCTTCTTCGGGACAATTGAGACTTGTTGGACAGCTCCAGGACATCCCATATGGAATGACTCCAGAGCACCGTTCGCGGATGGATGCCTGGGAAGCCCGCCTCACATTCCAATTGTCTCCTAGACACAAGACAGTTTAGATTTGATGGCTCTGCCGGAGCAACCGGGGTGTCTGAGTTGAAATGGACTTTCCTGAGGATGGGTCCTAATGTGTTTTTGTGTCCATGAGGGCCTTGGAATGGGGCGGTGGCACCGGGACCCTGAAGTACTCTCCTAAGCTTTGGACATGGCTCCCATGCACAGGTTTCCTTGTGGAGACGAGATGAGTTCTGATGGGTGCCTCAGGAAAACCCCTATGCTCGTATTAGAATCAGGCTTTTGAGGACACATGCCTGTAACCCATAGCAATGGATCCTATTATGGCCTAGGGTCCTGTCTGGTTCAATCTTCTTCTCTGGGGACATCCATCTATGGTATGAGTGGAGGACGATTATCAGCTGGTGTCAGACAGCCCTTGTTTGATCCGGGCGACCTACACTATTGGGATGGCCTCAGGGACTTTGGAGGTTTCTCCTAATTTGTACGATTTTGGACCATGGAATGGGCAGAATTCCCATGGATTGGTAGGCACAGTCCTAATGTGTGGCTTCAGGGGCCGAGCCTGGAGGGTGTGTGGCCCAAGACTTTGAGGACATAAGTCTGAAAACACAAACTCAGCTTAGGTTTGGGGACGTAGGTATGGCAGGCCCGATCTACAAACCATGAGAAGAACTCTTCAGGATATGAAGAAAGTGCGAGTCTGAGGCGCTTGCTCAGGCTTTTGTCTCTGGATTTTGAATCAGCGATGGCCGTGGAATGTCGAGGAGGCCTCATGGGCCATGGAGGAATCTTCCTCTCTGAGGATTTGGCCCAATTCCCAATTGCTTTTCGTCAATCTGTGGGATGGGAGGTCTCCTTTCAGGTTTGTTACCTCAGGTGTCCCACCAAAAGAGGAATTCCAAAGCCAAGCCGTGGGGAAGACTGAAGGGACAACCCGAACTATGGTTAAAAATTGGGGCATAGGGACACGGCAAGCCCAATAAGCTATCTCTTCATCCAGCCACTGAGTGGCCTTACTTGAGGACTGCGCTCAGCCTGAGGGTCACAATGTGTGTTTGTGACCAATGCGGCCCGCAAGCATGGGGTGGCCTCATGGGCCAAACTGGTTTCAACTACACTGAACGTGGACAATATGCCAACCACAAGGTTTCTTACAATGGGAAGGAGTTCTGATTTCTTCATCACCTTCAACCTGGGCAGTGATTGGAGATAAGGTCTAGGTTCTGAAACCTGAAAACCGAGGATGGGAAGAGATGACGACCTAAGGCCATGGCGGATCGATGTGCTCAGTGTGCGGCCAGCTGTCTGGGAGGGGCCAGGGGCTCCAGGCTCAGGCTGTGTCAGAAAGGGCATTAGTGCCCTGGTCAGCCTATGTATTTGGGGTACAGTCAAGGTCGGTGCAGGTTGATCCTCATTTGGGATTACTGGGTAGCCCCAGAGGACAATGTATTTCTTCTGGAGGGCAGGAAGAGTGCTGCATTGTAGTTCTGGATTGCCAAAATGGAGGGCTTGTGGGCCAGTAGTCTGACGACAAAAGTCTGAGAACACAAGCTAGGCTTAGGTTTCTGGGCGAGGCCATGGCAGGCACAATCTACAGACCTGAATCGAGATCTCGTGCATCTGAAGTCAGGGCGAGGATCAGGCAATCGCTCAGGTTGGAGTTTCTATCCCTGATGGCCCCTTCATGAATGGGAGGGGCATCACGAGGCCATGGGGGTTTTCCTACGATGGGAGTTGTGTGAAGCTCCAAACTGCAGAGAGTCTTCTGCAGGACAATTGAGACCTGTTGTTTGGCTCCAGGCCAATGATTCTGAGCAGGGTTCTAAGGATGGATGGCTGGGTAGCCCACCTCGCATTCCAATTGTCTCCTAGCAACAAGACAGGTTAGATCTCCTGGTTCTGTGGGGAGCAACCGAGGACGCTGAGTTGAAATGGACACCCCTGGGGATGGGTTCTAATGTCATTTTGTGTATATGGAGACCTTGGAATGAAGCGGTGGCACTGGGGCCCTAAAGGTTCTCCTAAACAGAGGCTTTGACACAGCTCCAACGTGCAAGTTTCCCATGTGTAGATGAGATGTTTTCTGATGGGTGAGTCAAGAAACAGCTATATGCTGCTTTTGAAATCCAGGCCTCTGTGGAGAGATGCCTGGAAACCAAAGCAATGGATCTGATTAGTGCCTAGGGGCCTGTTCTTTCCTTTTTACCTCTGGGGACATCTGTCTATGGGTCTGAGTGCAGGTAGGTGCTCAGTTGGGCTCAGATTGCCCCTGTTTTTCCTGGGAAGCCACCACTATTGAGATGGATCAGGGACTTTGGAGGTTTATCCTATTAGAAGGGTTGTGGCCATTGGAATGGGCACACCCAATTCCCTTGGAGAGGGCAAGTACAGTCCTCAGGTTTGGCTCCAGGGGCCTGAGCCTGTAGGCCTGAGTCTGCTCAGTAGTCCTGAGCCAGGGCTGTTTGGACAGTTGTCTGAAAACACAAACTCGGCTTATGTTTCGGGTCATAGGTATGGCAGGACTGATCTACAGACCATGAGGGGAACTCTTCGGGATTTGAAAGAAGGGCGACTGTGAGGCTCCTGCTCAAGTTTTTGTCTCTGGATATCGTGTCACTCATGGTCGTGGAATTTCTGGGTGACTTCATGGGGAATGGACGAGTCATACTCTCTGGTGGTTAGGCCCCGTCCAAAGAGTTTGGGGTCATTCTGTGGGCTGGAAGAAGTCCGTGTTTTTTGTTGTTGTTGTTGTTGTTGTTGTTTTTTTTAACCTCAGGTGTCCCACCAAATGAGGGATTCCAGAGTAGAGCCCTGGCGAGGGGCGACTGGACAATCAGAAATCTGGTTAAACATTGGGGCCTAGGGACATGTCAAGCCCATTATGACATCTAATGGTCCAGCCAAGGAGAGGACTTACTAGAGGACAGGACTCATGCTGAGGGTCCCAATGCGAATGTATGCCCTTGTCGCACTCAAGAATGGGCGGGGCGCCAGGGTGAATGCCGGTTTCTCCTACACTGAACTTTGGACAACGTGCCAACCACAAGGGTTCTTGCCATGAGTAAGGAGGAGTTCTGATTTCTGCATCACACTCATTCGTGGGCAGTGATTGGAGATAAGGTCTCGGTTCTGAAGCCTGAAAACTGAGGTAGGGAAGAGATGATGACCTAAGGCCATGGCGGGTTTTATGGGCTCAGTGTGCGGTCAGCTTTCTGGGTGTTGGTCAGGAGGTCCGGGCTCAGGTTGTGTTCGACAGTGCATTAGTGCCCAGGTTAGACTATATAATTTGGGTAAAGTCGAGTGCTGTGTAGGTTTACCCTCATTTCAGGTGCCTGGGCAGCTCATGAGGCAATAATTTTTTTTCTAGAAGGCAGGCAGAGTGCTGCATTGTGGGTCCGGACTTGCCAAACTTGAGGGCTTTGGGGCCAGGAGTGTGAGGACAGAAGTCTGAGAAGACAAGCTAGACTTGGGTTTCAGGGTGAGGGCACGGCAGGTACCCCCTGCAGATCTGAACCAATATCTCATGCATCTGAAGTCAGGGCGAGGATCAGACGTTGGCTCAGGTGGGAGTTTCTGAGGATGACGGCCGCTTCATGAAGGGAGCGGAATCTCGAGGCCATTGAGGTTTTCCCACGTTGGGAGTTGTGGGATGACCCCTTCAAGGATTCCTTCTGCGGGACAATTGAGACCTGTTGGACAGTTCCAGGACATCCCATATGGAATGACTCCAGAGCACCGTTCGCGGATGGATGCCTGGGAAGCCCGCCTCGCATTCCAATTGTCTCCTAGAAACAAGACAGTTTAGATCTGATGGCTCTGCCGGAGCAACCGGGGTGGCTGAGTTGAAATGGACTTTCCTGAGGATGGGTCCTAATGTGTTTTTGTGTCCATGAGGGCCTTGGAATGGGGCGGTGGCACCGGGACCCTGAAGTACTCTCCTAAGCTTTGGACATGGCTCCCATGCACAGGTTTCCTTGTGGAGACGAGATGAGTTCTGATGGGTGCCTCAGGAAAACCCCTATGCTCGTATTAGAATCAGGCTTTTGAGGACACATGCCTGTAACCCAAAGCAATGGATCCTATTATGGCCTAGGGTCCTGTCTGGTTCAATCTTCTTCTCTGGGGACATCCATCTATGGTATGAGTGGAGGTCGATTATCAGCTGGTGTAAGACAGCCCTTGTTTGTTCCGGGCTACCTACACTATTGGGATGGCCTCAGGGACTTTGGAGGTTTCTCCTAATTTGTACGATTTTGGACCATGGAATGGGCAGAATTCCCATGGATTGGTAGGCACAGTCCTAATGTGTGGCTCCAAGGGCCCAGCCTGGAGGGTGTGTGGCCCAAGACTTGGAAGACAGAAGTCTGAAAACACAAACTCAGCTTAGGTTTGGGGACGTAGGTATGGCAGGCCCGAACTACAAACCATGAGAAGAACTCTTCCGGATATGAAGAAAGAGCGAGTCTGAGGCACTTGCTCAGGCTTTTGTCTCTGGATTTTGTATCAGCGATGGCCGTGGAATGTCGGGGAGGCCTCATGGGCCATGGACGAATCTTCCTCTCTGAGGATTTGGCCCGATTCCCAATTGCTTTTCGTCAATCTGTGGGATGGGAGGACTCATTTCAGTTTTGTTACCTCAGGTGTCCCACCAAAAGAGGAATTCCAAAGCCAAGCCGTGGGGAAGACTGAAGGGACAACCCGAACTATGGATAAAAATTGGGGCAAAGGGGCATGGCAAGCCCAATATGCTATCTCTTCATCCAGCCACTGAGTGGCTTTACTTGAGGACTGGGCTCAGCCTGAGGGTCACAATGTGTGTTTGTGACCAATGTGGCCCGCGAGCATGGGCGGGGCCTCATAGGCCACACTGGTTTCAACTACACTGAACGTTGGACAACATGCCAACCACAAGGTTTCTTGCCATGGGGAAGGAGTTCTTATTTCTGTATCACCTTCAACCCTGGGCAGTGTTTGGAGATAAGGTCTAGGTTCTGAAACCTGAAAACTAATGTTGGGAAGAGATGACGACCTAAGTCCATGGCAGCTAGATGTGCTCCGTGTGCGGCCAGCTGCCTGGGAGGGGCCAGGGGGTCCAGCCTCAGGCTGTGTCAGAAAGGGCATTAGTGCCCTGGTCAGCCTATGTATTTGGGGTACAGCCAAGGTCGGTGCAGGTTGATCCTCAATTGGGGTTACTGGGTAGCCCCAGAAAACAATGTTTTTCTTCTGGAGGTCCGGCAGAGTGCTGCATTGTAGTTCTGGATTGCCAAACTGGAGGGCTTGTGGGCCTGTAGTCTGACGACAAATGTCTAAGAACACAAGCTAGGCTTAGGTTTCTGGGTGAGGATATGGCAGGCACAATCTACAGACCTGAATCGAGATCTCGTGCATCTGAAGTCAGGACAAGGATTAGATGATCTCTCAGGTTGGAGTTTCTGCCCCTGATGGCCCCTTCATGAATGGGGGGGCATAACGAGGCCATGGGGGTTTTCCCACGATGGGAGTTGTGAGAAGCTCCAAACTGCAGAGAGTCTTCTGCAGGACAATTGAGACCTGTTGTTTGGCTCCAGGCCAATGATTCTGAGCAGGGTTCTAAGGATGGATGGCTGGGTAGCCCACCTCGCATTCCAATTGTCTCCTAGCAACCAGACAGGTTAGATCTCCTGGATCTGTGGGGAGCAACCGAGGACGCTGCATTGAAATGGACACCCCTGGGGATGGGTCCTAATGTGCTTTTGTGTCTAAAGAGACCTTGGAATGAAGCGGTGGCACGTGGGCCCTAAAGAGTTCTACTAAACAGAGGCTTTGACGCAGCTCCAACCTGCAAATTTCCTATGTGTAGATGAGAAGTTTTCTGTTGGGTGAGTTAAGAAACAGCTATATGCTGGTTTTGAAATCCAGGCCTCTGAGGAGAGATGCCTAGAAACCAATGCAGTGCATGTGATTAGTGCCTAGGGGCCTGTTCTTTCCTTTTTACCTCTGGGACATCTGTCTATGGGTCTGAGTGCAGGTAGGTGCTCAGTTGGGCTCAGATTGCCCCTGTTTTTCCTGGGAAGCCACCACTATTGAGATGGATCACGGACTTTGGAGGTTTATCCTATTAGAAGGGTTGTGGCCATTGGAATGGGCACACACAATTCCCTTGGAGAGGGCAAGTACAGTCCTCAGGTTTGGCTCCAGGGGCCTGAGCCTGTAGGTTGTGTAGGCCAGGGCTGTTTGGACAGTTGTCTGAAAACACAAACTCGGCTTATGTTTCGGGTCATAGGTATGGCTGGACTGATCTACAGACCATGAGGAGAACTCTTCGGGATTTGAAAGAAGGGCGAGTGTGAGGCTCCTGCTCAAGTTTTTGTCTCTGGATATCGTGTCACTCATGGTCGTGGAATTTCTGGGTGACTTCATGGGAAATGGACGAGTCTTACTCTCTGGTGGTTTGGTCCCGTCCAAAGAGTTTGGGGTCATTCTCTGGGCTGGAAGAAGTCCGTTTTTTTTTTTTTTTTTTTTTTTTTCTTGTTTAACCCCAGGTGTCCCAACAAATGATGGATTCCAGAGTAGAACCCTGGGGAGGGGCGACTGGACAATCAGAAATCGGGTTAAAAATTGGGGCCTAGGGACATGTAAAGCCCATTATGACATCTAATGATCCAGCCACTGAGAAAACTTAATAGAGGACAGGACTCATGCTGAGGGTCACAATGCGTGTGTATGCCCTTGTAGCACTCAAGAATGGGCGGGGCCTCAGGGTGAATGCTGGTTTCTCCTACACTGAACTTTGGACAACGTGCCAACCACAAGGGTTCTTTCCATGGGTAAGGAGGAGTTCTGATTTCTGCATCACACTCATTCCTGGGCAGTGATTGGAGATAAGGTCTCGGTTCTGAAGCCTGAAAACTGAGGTAGGGAAGAGATGATGACCTAAGGCCATGGCGGGTTTTATGTGCTCAGTGTGCGGTCAGCTTTCTGGGTGTTGTTTAGGAGGTCCGGGCTCATGTTGTGTTCGGCAGTGCATTAGTGCCCAGGTTAGACTATATAATTTGGGTAAAGTCGAGTGCTGTGTAGGTTTACCCTCATTTAAGGTGCCTGGGCAGCTCATGAGGCAATAATTTTATTTCTTGAGGGCAGGCAGGGTGCTGCATTGTGGGTCCGGAATTGCCAAACTTGAGGGCTTCGGGGCCAGGAGTGTGAGGACGGAAGTCTGAGAAGACAAGCTAACTTTGGGTTTCAGGGCGAGGACACGGCAGGTACCCCCTGCAGATCTGAACCAATATCTCATGCATCTGAAGTCAGGGCGAGGATCAGACGTTGGCTCAGGTTGGAGTTTATGTGCATGACGGCCGCTTCATGAAGGGAGCGGAATCTCGAGGCCACTGAGTTTTTCCCACGTTGGGAGTTGTGGGGTGCCCCTTCAAGGGTTCCTTCTGCGGGACAATTGAGACCTTTTGGACAGCTCCAGGACATCCCATATGGAATGACTCCAGAGCACCGTTCGCGGATGGATGCCTGGGAAGCCCGCCGCGCATTCCAATTGTCTCCTAGCAACAAGACAGTTTAGATCTGATGGCTCTGCGGGAGCAACCGTGGTGGCTGAGTTGAAATGGACTTTTCTGAGGATGGGTCCTAATGTGTTTTTGTGTCCATGAGGGCCTTGGAATGGGGCGGTGGCACCGGGAACCTGAAGTACTCTCCTAAGCTTTGGACATGGCTCCCATGCACAGGTTTCCTTGTGGAGACGAGATGAGTTCTGATGGGTGCCTCAGGAAAACCCCTATGCTCGTATTGGAATCAGGCTTTTGAGGACACATGCCTGTAACCCAAAGCAATGGATCCTATTATGGCCTAGGGTCCTGTCTTGTTCAATCTTCTTCTCTGGGGACATCCATCTATGGTATGAGTGGAGGTCGATTATCAGCTGGTGTCAGACAGCCCTTGTTTGTTCCGGGCGACCTACACTATTGGGATGGCCTCAGGGACTTTGGAGGTTTCTCCTAATTTGTACGATTTTGGACCATGGAATGGGCAGAATTCCCATGCATTGGTAGGCACAGTCCTAATGTGTGGCTCCAAGGGGCCCAGCCTGGAGGGTGTGTGGCCCAAGACTTTGAGGACAGAAGTCTGAAAACACAAACTCAGCTTAGGTTTGGGGACGTAGGTATGGCAGGCCCGATTTAGAAACCATGAGCAGAACTCTTCAGGATATGAAGAAAGTGTGAGTCTTAGGCGCTTGCTCAGGCTTTTGTCTCTGGATTTTGTATCAGCTATGGACGTGGAATGTCGGGGAGGCCTCATGGGCCATGGACGAATCTTCCTCTCTGAGGATTTGGCCCGATTCCCAATTGCTTTTCGTCAATCTGTGGGATGGGAGGACTCATTTCAGTTTTGTTACCTCAGTTGTCCAACCAAAAGAGGAATTCCAAAGCCAAGCCGTGGGGAAGACTGAAGGGACAACCTGAACTATGGTTAAAAATTGGGGCCTAGGGGCATGGCAAGCCCAATATGCTATCTCTTCATCCAGCCACTGAGTGGCCTTACTTGAGGACTGGGCTCAGCTTGAGGGTCACAATGTGTGTTTGTGTCCAATGTGGCCTGCGAGCATGGCCGGGACTCATGGGCCACACTGGTTTCAACTACACTGAACGTTGGACAACATGCCAACCACAAGGTTTCTTGCCATGGGGAAGGAGTTCTGATTTCTGCATCACCTTCAACCCTGGGCAGTGATTGGAGATAAGGTCGAGGTTCTGAAACCTGAAAACTGTTGTTGGGAAGAGATGACGACCTAAGGCCATGGCAGCGCGATGTGCTCAGTGTGCGGCCAGCTGTCTGGGAGGGGCCAGGGGGTCCAGGCTCAGGCTGTGTCAGAAAGGGCATTAGTGCCCTGGTCAGCCTATGTATTTGGGGTACAGCCAAGTTCGGTGCAGGTTGATCCTCATTTGAGATTACTGGGTAACCCCAGAGGACAATATTTTTCTTCTGGAGGGCCGGCAGAGTGCTGCATTGTAGTTCTGGATTGCCAAACTGGAGGGCTTGTGGGCCAGTAGTCTGACGACAAAAGTCTGAGAACACAAGCTAGGCTTAGGTTTCTGGGTGAGGCCATGGCAGGCACAATCTACAGACCTGAATCGAGATCTCGTGCATCTGAAGTCAGGGCGAGGATCAGATGATCGCTCAGGTTGGAGTTTCTGTCCCTGATGGCCCCTTCATGAATGGGGGGGGGCATCAAGAGGCCATGGGGGTTTTTCCACGATGATAGTTGTGAGAAGCTCCAAACAGCAGACAGTCCTCTGCAGGACAATTGAGACCTGTTGTTTGGCACCAGGCCAATGATTCTGAGCAGGGTTCTAAGAATGGATGGCTGGGTAGCACACCTCGCATTCCAATTGTCACCTAGCAACAAGACAGGTTAGATATCCTGGATCTGTGGGGAGCACCCGAGGACGCTGAGTTGAAATGGACACCCCTGGGGATGGGTCCTAACGTGCTTTTGTGTCTATGGAGACCTTGGAATGAAGCGGTGGCACTGGGGCCCTAAAGGGTTCTCCTAAACAGAGGCTTTGACACAGCTCCAACGTGCAAGTTTCCCATGTGTAGATGAGATGTTTTCTGATGGGTGAGTCAAGAAACAGCTATATGCTGCTTTTGAAATCCAGGCCTCTGAGTAGAGATGCCTGGAAACCAAAGCAATGGATCTGATTAGTGCCTAGGGCCTGTTCTTTCCTTTTTACCTCTGGGTACATCTGTCTATGGGAATGAGTGCAGGTAGGTGCTCAGTTGGGCTCAGATTGCCGCTGTTTTTCCTGGGAAGCCACCACTATTGAGATGGATCAGGGACTTTGGAGGTTTATCCTATTAGAAGGGTTGTGGCCATTGGAATGGGCACACACAATTCCCTTGGAGAGGGCTAGTACAGTCCTCAGGTTTGGCTCCAGGGGCCTGAGCCTGTAGGTTGTGTAGGCCAGGGCTGTTTGGACAGTTGTCTGAAAACACAAACTCGGCTTATGTTTCGGGTCATAGGTATGGCAGGACTGATCTACAGACCATGAGGGGAACTCTTCGGGATTTGAAAGAAGGGCGACTGTGAGGCTCCTGCGCAAGTTTTTGTCTCTGGATATCGTGTCACTCATGGTCGTGGAATTTCTGGGTGACTTCATGGGGAATGGACGAGTCATACTCTCTGGTGGTTAGGCCCCGTCCAAAGAGTTTGGGGTCATTCTGTGGGCTGGAAGTAGTCCGTTTTTTTTTTTTGTTTTTTTTTGTTTTTTTTGTGTGTGTTTTTTTTTAACCTCAGGTGTCCCACCAAATGAGGGATTTCAGAGTAGAGCCCTGGGGAGGGGCGACTGGACAATCAGAAATCTGGTTAAAAATTGGAACCTAGGGACATGTCAAGCCCATTATGACATCTAATGGTCCAGCCACTGAGAAGAATTACTAGAGGACAGGACTCATGCTGAGGGACACAATGCGTGTATATGCCCTCGTTAAACTCAAGAATGGGCGGGGCCTCAGGATGAATGCTGGTTTCTCCTACACTGAACGTTGGACAACGTGCCAACCACAAGGGTTCTTGCCATGGGTAAGGAGGAGTTCTGATTTCTCCATCACACTCACCCCTGGGCAGTGATTGGAGATAAGGTCTCGGTTCTGAAGCCTGAAATCTGAGGTAGGGAAGAGATGATGTCCTAAGGCCATGGCGGGTTTTATGTGCTCAGTGTGCGGTCAGCTTTCTGGGTGTTGGTCAGGAGGTCCGGGCTCAGGTTGTGTTCGACAGTGCATTAGTGCCCAGGTTAGACTATATAATTTGGGTAAAGTCGAGTGCTGTGTAGGTTCACCCTCATTTAAGGTGCCTGGGCAGCTCATGAGGCAATAATTTTTTTTCTAGAGGGCAGGCAGAGTGCTGCATTGTGGGTCCGGAATTGCCAAACTTGAGGGCTTCAGGGCCAGGAGTGTGAGGACGGAAGTCTGAGAAGACAAGCTAGACTTGGGTTTCAGGGTGAGGGTACGGCAGGTACCCCATGAAGATCAGAAGCAATATCTCATGCATTTGAAGTCATGGCGAGGATCAGACGTTGGCTCAGGTTGGAGTTCTGAGCATGACGGCCGCTTCATGAAGGGAGCGGAATCTCGAGGCCATTGAGGTTTTTCCACGTTGGGAGTTGTGGGATGACCCCTTCAAGGATTCCTTCTGTGGGACAATTGGGACCTGTTGGACAGCTCCAGGACTTCCCATATGGAATGACTCCAGAGCACCGTTCGCGGATTGATGCCTGGGAAGCCCGCCTCGCATTTCAATTGTCTACTAGCAACAAGACAGTTTAGATCTGATGGTTCTGCCGGAGCAACTGGGGTAGCTGAGTTGAAATGGACTTTCCTGAGGATGGGTCCTAATGTGTTTTTGTGTCCATGAGGGCCTTGGAATGGTGTGGTGGCACCGGGACCCTGTAGTACTCTCCTAAGACTTGGGCATGGCTCCCATGCACAGGTTTCCTTGTGGAGACGAGATGAGTTCTGATTGGTGCCTCAGGAAAACCCCTATGCTCGTATTGGAATCAGGCTTTTGAGGACACATGCCTGTAACCCAAAGCAATGGATCCTATTATGGCCTAGGGTCCTGTCTGTTTCAATCTTCTTCTCTGGGGACATCCATCTATGGTATGAGTGGAGGTCGATTATCAGCTGGTGTCAGACAGCCCTTGTTTGTTCCGGGCGACCTACACTATTGGGATGGCCTCAGGGACTTTGGAGGTTTCTCCTAATTTGTACGATTTTGGACCATGGAATGGGCAGAATTCCCATGGATTGGTAGGCACAGTCCTAATGTGTGGCTCCAGGGGCCCAGCCTGGAGGGTGTGTGGCCCAAGACTTTGAGGACAGAAGTCTGAAAACACAAACTCAGCTTAGGTTTGGGGACGTAGGTATGGCAGGCCCGATCTACAAACCATGAGAAGAACTCTTCAGGATATGAAGAAAGTGCGAGTCTGAGGCGCTTGCTCAGGCTTTTGTCTCTGGATTTTGTATCAGCGATGGCCGTGGAATGTCGGGGAGGCCTCATGGGCCGTGGACGAATCTTCCTCTCTGAGGATTTGGCCCGATTCGCAATTGCTTTTCGTCAATCTGTGGGATGGAATGACTCATTTCAGTTTTGTTACCTCAGGTGTCCCACCAAAAGAGGAATTCCAAAGCTAAGCCGTGGGGAAGACTGAAGGGACAACCCGAACTATGGTTAAAAATTGGGGCCTAGGGGCATGGCAAGCCCAATACGCTGTCTCTTCATCCAGCCACTGAGTGGCCTTACTTGAGGACTGGGCTCAGCCTGAGGTTCACAATGTGTGTTTGTGACCAATGTGGCCCGCGAGCATGGGCGGGGCCTCATGGGCCACACTGGTTTCAACGACACTGAACGTTGGACAACATGCCAACCACAAGGTATCTTGCAATGGGGAAGGAGTTCTGATTTCAGCATCACCTTCAACCCGGGGCAGTGATTGGAGATAAGGTCTAGGTTCTGAAACCTGAAAACCGAGGTTTGGAAGAGATGACGACCTAAGGCCATGGCGGCTCGATATGCTCAGTGTGCGGCCAGCTGTCTGGGAGGGGCCAGGGGGTCCAGGCTCAGGCTGTGTCAGAAAGGGCATTAGTGCCCTGGTCAGCCTATGTATTTGGGGTACAGCCAAGGTCGGTGCAGGTTGATCCTCATTTGGGGTTACTGGATAGCCCCAGAGGACAATGTTTTTCTTCTGGCGGGCAGGCAGAGTGCGGCATTGTAGTTCTGGATTGCCAAACTGGAGGGCTTGTGTGCCAGTAGTCTGACGACAAAAGTCTGAGAACACAAGCTAGGCTTAGGTTTCTGGGTGAGGCCATGGCAGGCACAATCTACAGACCTGAATCGAGATCTCGTGCATCTGAAGTCAGGGCGAGGATCAGACGATCGCTCAGGTTGGAGTTTCTGTCCCTGATGGCCCCTTCATGAATGGGGGGGCATCACGAGGCCATATGGGTTTTCCCACGATGGTAGTTGTGAGAAGCTCCAAACTGCAGAGAGTCTTCTGCAGGACAATTGAGACCTGTTGTTTGGCTCCAGGCCAATGATTCTGAGCAGGTTTCTAAGGATGGATGGCTGAGTAGCCCACCTCGCATTCCAATTGTCTCCTACCAACAAAACAGGTTAGATCTTTTGGATCTGTGGGGAGCAACCGAGGATGCTGAGTTGAATTGGAAACCCATGGGGATGGGTCCTAACGTGCTTTTGTGTCTATGGAGACCTTAGAATGAAGCGGTGGCACTGGGGACCTTAAGATTTCTCCTAAACTGAAGCTTTGACACAGCTCCAACGTGCAAGTTTCCCATGTGTAGATGAGGTGTTTTCTGATGGGTGAGTCAAGAAACAGCTATATGCTGCTTTTGAAATCCAGGCCTCTGAGGAGAGATGCCTGGAAACCAAGCAATGGATCTGATTAGTGCCTAGGGGCCTGTTCTTTCCTTTTTACCTCTGGGGACATCTGTCTATGGGTCTGAGTGCAGGTAGGTGCTCAGTTGGTCTCAGATTGCCCCTGTTTTTCCTGGGAAGCCACCACTATTGAGATGGATCAGGGACTTTGGAGGTTTATCCTATTAGAAGGGTTGTGGCCATTGGAATGGGCACACACAATTCCCTTGGAGAGGGCAAGTACAGTCCTCAGGTTTGGCTCCAGGGGCCTGAGCCTGTAGGTTGTGTAGGCCAGGGCTGTTTGGACAGTTGTCTGAAAACACAAACTCGGCTTATGTTTCGGGTCATAGGTATGGCAGGACTGATCTACAGACCATGAGGAGAACTCTTCAGGATTTGAAAAGGGCGACTGTGAGGCTCCTGCTCAAGTTTTTGGCTCTGGCTATCGTGTCACTCATGGTCGTGGAATTTCTGGGTGACTTCATGGGAAATGGACGAGTCTTACTCACGGGTGGTTTGGCCCCGTCCAAATAGTTTGGGGACATTCTGTGGGCTGGAAGAAGTCCGTTTTTTTTTTTTTTGTTGTTGTTGTTGTTTTTGTTGTTGTTTTTAACCTCAGGTGTCCCACCAAATGAGGGATTCCAGATTAGAGCCCTGAGGAGGGGCTACTGGACAATCAGAAATCTGGTAAAAAATTGGGGCTTAGGGACATTTCAAGCCCATTATGACATCTAATGATCCAGCCACTGAGAGGACTTACTAGAGGACAGGACTCATGCTGAGGGTCTCAATGCGTGTGTATGCCCTCGTAACACTCAAAAATGGGCGGGGCCTCAGGGTGAATGCTGGTTTCTCCTACACTGAACGTTGGACAACGTGCCAACCACAAGGGTTCTTGCCATGGGTAAGGAGGAGTTCTGATTTCTCCATCACACTCACCCCTGGGCAGTGTTGGAGATAAGGTCTCGGTTCTGAAGCTGAAAACTGAGGTAGGGAAGAGATGATGACCTAAAGCCATGGCGGGTTTTATGTGCTCAGTGTGCGGTCAGCTTTCTGGGTGTTGGTCAGGAGGTCCGGGCTCAGGTTGTGTTCGACAGTGCATTAGTGCCCAGGTTAGACTATATAATTTGGGTAAAGTCGAGTGCTGTGTAGGTTCACCCTCATTTAAGGTGCCTGGGCAGCTCATGAGGCAATAATTTTTTTTCTAGAGGGCAGGCAGAGTGCTGCATTGTGGGTCCGGAATTGCCAAACTTGAGGGCTTCGGGGCCAGGAGTGTGAGGACGGAAGTCTGAGAAGACAAGCTAGACTTGGGTTTCAGGGCGAGGGCACGGCAGGTACCCCCTGCAGATCTGAACCAATATCTCATGCATCTGAAGTCAGGGCGAGTATCAGACGTTGGCTCAGGTTGGAGTTTCTGAGCATGACGGCCGCTTCATGAAGGGAGCGGAATCTCGAGGCCATTGAGGTTTTCCCACGTTGGGAGTTGTTAGATGCCCCCTTCAAGGATTCCTTCTGTGGGACAATTGGGACCTGTTGGACAGCTCCAGGACATCCCATATGGAATGACTCCAGAGCACCGTTCGCGGATGGATGCCTGGGAAGCCCGCCTCGCATTCCAATTGTCTCCTAGCAACAAGACAGTATAGATCTGATGGCTCTGCGGGAGCAACCGGGGTGGTTGAGTTGAAATGGACTTTCCTGAGGATGGGTCCTAATGTGTTTTTGTGTCCATGAGGGCCTTGGAATGGGGCGGTGGCACCGGGACTCTGAAGTACTCTCCTAAGCTTTGGACATGGCTCCCATGCAGAGGTTTCCTTGTGGAGACGAGATGAGTTCTGATGGGTGCCTCAGGAAAACCCCTATGCTCGTATTGGAATCAGGCTTTTGAGGACACATGCCTGTAACACAAAGCAATGGATCCTATTATGGCCTAGGGTCCTGTCTTGTTCAATCTTTTTCTCTGGGGACATCCATCTATGGTCTGAGTGGAGGTCGATTATCAGCCGGTGTCAGACAGCCCTTGTTTGTTCCGGGCGACCTACACTATTGGGATGGCCTCAGGGACTTTGGAGGTTTCTCCTAATTTGTACGATTTTGAACCATGGAATGGGCAGAATTCCCATGGATTGGTAGGCACAGTCCTAATGTGTGGCGCCAGGTGCCCAGCCTGGAGGGTGTGTGGCCCAAGACTTTGAGGACAGATGTCTGAAAACACAAACTCAGCTTAGGTTTGGGGACGTAGGTATGGCAGGCCTGATCGACAAACCATGAGCAGAACTCTTCAGGATATGAAGAAAGTGCGAGTCTGAGGCGCTTGCTCAGGCTTTTGTATCTGCATTTTGTATCAGCGATGGCCGTGGAATGTCGGGGAGGCCTCATGGGCCATGTACGAATCTTCTTCTCTGGGGATTTGGCCCGATTCCCAATTGCTTTTCGTCAATCTGTGGGATGGGTGGACTCATTTCAGTTTTGTTACCTCAGGTGTCCAACCAAAAGAGGAATTCCAAAGCCAAGCCGTGGGGAAGACTGAAGGGACAACCTGAACTATGTTTAAAAATTGGGGCCTAGGGGCATGGCAAGCCCAATATGCTATCTCTTCATCCAGCCACTGAGTGGCCTTACTTGAAGACTGGGCTCAGCCGAGGGTCACAATGTGTGTTTGTGACCATGTGGCCTGCGAGCATGGGCCGGGACTCATGGGCCACACTGGTTTCAACTACACTGAACGTTGGACAACATGCCAACCACAAGGTTTCTTGCCATGGGGAAGGAGTTCTGATTTCTGCATCACCTTCAACCCTGGGCAGTGATTGGAGATAAGGTCTAGTTTCTGAAACCTGAAAACTGATGTTGGGAAGAGATGACGACCTAAGGCCATGGCAGCTAGATGTGCTCAGTGTGTGGCCAGCTGTCTGGGAGGGGCCAGGGGGTCCAGGCTCAGGCAGTGTCAGAAAGGGCATTAGTGCCCTGGTCAGCCTATGTATTTGGGGTACAGCCAAGGTCGGTGCAGGTTGATCCTCATTTGGGGTCACTGGGTAGCCCCAGAGGACAATGTTTTTCTTCTGGAGGGCCGGCAGAGTGCTGCATTGTAGTTCTGGATTGCCAAACTGGAGGGCTTGTGGGCCAGTAGTCTGACGACAAATGTCTAAGAACACAAGCTAGTAGGTTTCTGGGTGAGGATATGGCAGGCACAATCTACAGACCTGAATCGAGATCTCGTGCATCTGAAGTTGGGGCAAGGATTAGACAATCGCTCAGGTTGGAGTTTCTGTCCCTGATGGCCCCTTCATGAATGTGGGGGGGGGGCATCACGAGGCCATGGGTGTTTTCCCACGATGGTAGTTGTGAGAAGCTCCAAACTGCAGAGAGTCTTCTGCAGGACAATTGAGACCTGTTGTTTGGCTCCAGGCCAATGATTCTGAGCAGGGTTCTAAGGATGGATGGCTGAGTAGCCCACCTCGCATTCCAATTGTCTCCTAGCAACAAGACAGGTTAGATCTCCTGGATCTGTGGGGAGCAACTGAGGACGATGAGTTGAATTGGACACCCCTGGGGATGGGTCCTAACGTGCTTTTGTGTCTATGGAGACCTTGGAATGAAGCGGTGGCACTGGGGCCCTTAAGGTTTCTCCTACACTGAAGCTTTGACACAGCTCCAACGTGCAAATTTCCCATGTGTAGATGAGATGTTTTCTGATGGGTGAGTCAAGAAACAGCTAGATGCTGCTTTTGAAATCCAGGCCTCTGAGGAGAGATGCCTGGAAACCAAAGCAATGGACCTGATTAGTGCCTAGGTTCCTGTTCTTTCCTTTTTACCTCTGGGGACATCTGTCTATGGGTCTGAGTGCAGGTAGGTGCTCAGTTGGGCTCAGATTGCCCCTGTTTTTCCTGGGAAGCCACCACTATTGAGATGGATCAGGGACTTTGGAGGTTTATCCTATTAGAAGGGTTCTGGCCATTGGAATGGGCACACACAATTCCCTTGGAGAGGGCAAGTACAGTCCTCAGGTTTGGCTCCAGGGGCCTGAGCCTGTAGGTTGTGTAGGCCAGGGCTGTTTGGACAGTTGTCTGAAAACACAAACTCGGCTTATGTTTCGGGTCATAGGTATGGCAGGACTGATCTACAGACCATGAGGAGAACTCTTCAGGATTTGAAAGAAGGGCAACTGTGTGGCTCCTGCTCAAGTTTTTGGCTCTGGATATCGTGTCACTCATGGTCGTGGAATTTCTGGGTGACTTCATGGGAAATGGACGAGTCTTACTCTCTGGTGGTTTGGCCCCGTCCAAAGAGTTTGGGGTCATTCTGTGGGCTGGAAGAAGTCCGTTTTTTTTTTTTTTTTTTGTTGTTGTTGTTTTTTTTAACCTCAGGTGTCCCACCAAATGAGGGATTCCAGATTAGAGCCCTGAGGAGGGGCTACTGGATAATCAGAAATCTGGTAAAAAATTGGGGCTTAGGGACATTTCAAGCCCATTATGACATCTAATGGTCCAGCCACTGAGAGGACTTACTAGAGGACAGGACTCATGCTGAGGGTCTCAATGCGTGTGTATGCCCTCGTAACACTCAAAAATGGGCGGGGCCTCAGGGTGAATGCTGGTTTCTCCTACACTGAACGTTGGACAACGTGCCAACCACAAGGGTTCTTGCCATGGGTAAGGAGGAGTTCTGATTTCTCCATCACACTCACCCCTGGGCAGTGTTGGAGATAAGGTCTCGGTTCTGAAGCTGAAAACTGAGGTAGGGAAGAGATGATGACCTAAAGCCATGGCGGGTTTTATGTGCTCAGTGTGCGGTCAGCTTTCTGGGTGTTGGTCAGGAGGTCCGGGCTCAGGTTGTGTTCGACAGTGCATTAGTGCCCAGGTTAGACTATATAATTTGGGTAAAGTCGAGTGCTGTGTAGGTTTACCCTCATTTAAGGTGCCTGGGCAGCTCATGAGGCAATAATTTTTTTTCTAGAGGGCAGGCAGAGTGCTGCATTGTGGGTCCGGAATTGCCAAACTTGAGGGCTTAGGGGCCAGGAGTGTGAGGACGGAAGTCTGAGAAGACAAGCTAGACTTGGGTTTCAGGGCGAGGGCACGGCAGGTACCCCCTGCAGATCTGAACCAATATCTCATGCATCTGAAGTCAGGGCGAGTATCAGACGTTGGCTCAGGTTGGAGTTTCTGAGCATGACGGCCGCTTCATGAAGGGAGCGGAATCTCGAGGCCATTGAGGTTTTCCCACGTTGGGAGTTGTTAGATGCCCCCTTCAAGGATTCCTTCTGTGGGACAATTGGGACCTGTTGGACAGCTCCAGGACATCCCATATGGAATGACTCCAGAGCACCGTTCGCGGATGGATGCCTGGGAAGCCCGCCTCGCATTCCAATTGTCTCCTAGCAACAAGACAGTATAGATCTGATGGCTCTGCGGGAGCAACCGGGGTGGTTGAGTTGAAATGGACTTTCCTGAGGATGGGTCCTAATGTGTTTTTGTGTCCATGAGGGCCTTGGAATGGGGCGGTGGCACCGGGATTCTGAAGTACTCTCCTAAGCTTTGGACATGGCTCCCATGCAGAGGTTTCCTTTTGGAGACGAGATGAGTTCTGATGGGTGCCTCAGGAAAACCCCTATGCTCGTATTGGAATCAGGCTTTTGAGGACACATGCCTGTAACACAAAGCAATGGATCCTATTATGGCCTAGGGTCCTGTCTTGTTCAATCTTCTTCTCTGGGGACATCCATCTATGGTCTGAGTGGAGGTCGATTATCAGCTAGTGTCAGACAGCCCTTGTTTGTTCCGGGCGACCTACACTATTGGGATGGCCTCAGGGACTTTGGAGGTTTCTCCTAATTTGTACGATTTTGAACCATGGAATGGGCAGAATTCCCATGGATTGGTAGGCACAGTCCTAATGTGTGGCGCCAGGTGCCCAGCCTGGAGGGTGTGTGGCCCAAGACTTTGAGGACAGATGTCTGAAAACACAAACTCAGCTTAGGTTTGGGGACGTAGGTATGGCAGGCCTGATCGACAAACCATGAGCAGAACTCTTCAGGATATGAAGAAAGTGCGAGTCTGAGGCGCTTGCTCAGGCTTTTGTATCTGCATTTTGTATCAGCGATGGCCGTGGAATGTCGGGGAGGCCTCATGGGCCATGTACGAATCTTCTTCTCTGGGGATTTGGCCCGATTCCCAATTGCTTTTCGTCAATCTGTGGGATGGGTGGACTCATTTCAGTTTTGTTACTTCAGGTGTCCAACCAAAAGAGGAATTCCAAAGCCAAGCCGTGGGGAAGACTGAAGGGACAACCTGAACTATGTTTAAAAATTGGGGCCTAGGGGCATGGCAAGCCCAATATGCTATCTCTTCATCCAGCCACTGAGTGGCCTTACTTGAAGACTGGGCTCAGCCGAGGGTCACAATGTGTGTTTGTGACCATGTGGCCTGCGAGCATGGGCCGGGACTCATGGGCCACACTGGTTTCAACTACACTGAACGTTGGACAACATGCCAACCACAAGGTTTCTTGCCATGGGGAAGGAGTTCTGATTTCTGCATCACCTTCAACCCTGGGCAGTGATTGGAGATAAGGTCTAGTTTCTGAAACCTGAAAACTAATGTTGGGAAGAGATGACGACCTAAGGCCATGGCAGCTAGATGTGCTCAGTGTGTGGCCAGCTGTCTGGGAGGGGCCAGGGGGTCCAGGCTCAGGCAGTGTCAGAAAGGGCATTAGTGCCCTGGTCAGCCTATGTATTTGGGGTACAGCCAAGGTCGGTGCAGGTTGATCCTCATTTGGGGTCACTGGGTAGCCCCAGAGGACAATGTTTTTCTTCTGGAGGGCCGGCAGAGTGCTGCATTGTAGTTCTGGATTGCCAAACTGGAGGGCTTGTGGGCCAGTAGTCTGACGACAAATGTCTAAGAACACAAGCTAGGCTTAGGTTTCTGGGTGAGGATATGGCAGGCACAATCTACAGACCTGAATCGAGATCTCGTGCATCTGAAGTCGGGGCAAGGATTAGACAATCGCTCAGGTTGGAGTTTCTGTCCCTGATGGCCCCTTCATGAATGTGGGGGGGGGGGGCATCACGAGGCCATGGGTGTTTTCCCACGATGGTAGTTGTGAGAAGCTCCAAACTGCAGAGAGTCTTCTGCAGGACAATTGAGACCTGTTGTTTGGCTCCAGGCCAATGATTCTGAGCAGGGTTCTAAGGATGGATGGCTGAGTAGCCCACCTCGCATTCCAATTGTCTCCTAGCAACAAGACAGGTTAGATCTCCTGGATCTGTGGGGAGCAACTGAGGACGATGAGTTGAATTGGACACCCCTGGGGATGGGTCCTAACGTGCTTTTGTGTCTATGGAGACCTTGGAATGAAGCGGTGGCACTGGGGCCCTTAAGGTTTCTCCTACACTGAAGCTTTGACACAGCTCCAACGTGCAAATTTCCCATGTGTAGATGAGATGTTTTCTGATGGGTGAGTCAAGAAACAGCTAGATGCTGCTTTTGAAATCCAGGCCTCTGAGGAGAGATGCCTGGAAACCAAAGCAATGGACCTGATTAGTGCCTAGGTTCCTGTTCTTTCCTTTTTACCTCTGGGGACATCTGTCTATGGGTCTGAGTGCAGGTAGGTGCTCTGTTGGGCTCAGATTGCCCCTGTTTTTCCTGGGAAGCCACCACTATTGAGATGGATCAGGGACTTTGGAGGTTTATCCTATTAGAAGGGTTGTGGCCATTGGAATGGGCACACACAATTCCCTTGGAGAGGGCAAGTACAGTCCTCAGGTTTGGCTCCAGGGGCCTGAGCCTGTAGGTTGTGTAGGCCAGGGCTGTTTGGACAGTTGTCTGAAAACACAAACTCGGCTTATGTTTCGGGTCATAGGTATGGCAGGACTGATCTACAGACCATGAGGAGAACTCTTCCGGATTTGAAAGAAGGGCGAGTGTGAGGCTCCTGCTCAAGTTTTTGTCTCTGGATATCGTGTCACTCATGGTCGTGGAATTTCTGGGTGACTTCATGGGAAATGGACGAGTCTTACTCTCTGGTGGTTTGGCCCCGTCCAAAGAGTTTGGGGTCATTCTGTGGGCTGGAAGAAGTCCGTTTTTTTTTTGTTGTTGTTGTTGTTGTTGTTGTTTTTAACCTCAGGTGTCCCACCAAATGAGGGATTCCAGATTAGAGCCCTGAGGAGGGGCTACTGGACAATCAGAAATCTGGTAAAAAATTGGGGCTTAGGGACATTTCAAGCCCATTATGACATCTAATGATCCAGCCACTGAGAGGACTTACTAGAGGACAGGACTCATGCTGAGGGTCTCAATGCGTGTGTATGCCCTCGTAACACTCAAAAATGGGCGGGGCCTCAGGGTGAATGCTGGTTTCTCCTACACTGAACGTTGGACAACGTGCCAACCACAAGGGTTCTTGCCATGGGTAAGGAGGAGTTCTGATTTCTCCATCACACTCACCCCTGGGCAGTGTTGGAGATAAGGTCTCGGTTCTGAAGCTGAAAACTGAGGTAGGGAAGAGATGATGACCTAAAGCCATGGCGGGTTTTATGTGCTCAGTGTGCGGTCAGCTTTCTGGGTGTTGGTCAGGAGGTCCGGGCTCAGGTTGTGTTCGACAGTGCATTAGTGCCCAGGTTAGACTATATAATTTGGGTAAAGTCGAGTGCTGTGTAGGTTTACCCTCATTTAAGGTGCCTGGGCAGCTCATGAGGCAATAATTTTTTTTCTAGAGGGCAGGCAGAGTGCTGCATTGTGGGTCCGGAATTGCCAAACTTGAGGGCTTAGGGGCCAGGAGTGTGAGGACGGAAGTCTGAGAAGACAAGCTAGACTTGGGTTTCAGGGCGAGGGCACGGCAGGTACCCCCTGCAGATCTGAACCAATATCTCATGCATCTGAAGTCAGGGCGAGTATCAGACGTTGGCTCAGGTTGGAGTTTCTGAGCATGACGGCCGCTTCATGAAGGGAGCGGAATCTCGAGGCCATTGAGGTTTTCCCACGTTGGGAGTTGTTAGATGCCCCCTTCAAGGATTCCTTCTGTGGGACAATTGGGACCTGTTGGACAGCTCCAGGACATCCCATATGGAATGACTCCAGAGCACCGTTCGCGGATGGATGCCTGGGAAGCCCGCCTCGCATTCCAATTGTCTCCTAGCAACAAGACAGTATAGATCTGATGGCTCTGCGGGAGCAACCGGGGTGGTTGAGTTGAAATGGACTTTCCTGAGGATGGGTCCTAATGTGTTTTTGTGTCCATGAGGGCCTTGGAATGGGGCGGTGGCACCGGGATTCTGAAGTACTCTCCTAAGCTTTGGACATGGCTCCCATGCAGAGGTTTCCTTTTGGAGACGAGATGAGTTCTGATGGGTGCCTCAGGAAAACCCCTATGCTCGTATTGGAATCAGGCTTTTGAGGACACATGCCTGTAACACAAAGCAATGGATCCTATTATGGCCTAGGGTCCTGTCTTGTTCAATCTTCTTCTCTGGGGACATCCATCTATGGTCTGAGTGGAGGTCGATTATCAGCTGGTGTCAGACAGCCCTTGTTTGTTCCGGGCGACCTACACTATTGGGATGGCCTCAGGGACTTTGGAGGTTTCTCCTAATTTGTACGATTTTGAACCATGGAATGGGCAGAATTCCCATGGATTGGTAGGCACAGTCCTAATGTGTGGCGCCAGGTGCCCAGCCTGGAGGGTGTGTGGCCCAAGACTTTGAGGACAGATGTCTGAAAACACAAACTCAGCTTAGGTTTGGGGACGTAGGTATGGCAGGCCTGATCGACAAACCATGAGCAGAACTCTTCAGGATATGAAGAAAGTGCGAGTCTGAGGCGCTTGCTCAGGCTTTTGTATCTGCATTTTGTATCAGCGATGGCCGTGGAATGTCGGGGAGGCCTCATGGGCCATGTACGAATCTTCTTCTCTGGGGATTTGGCCCGATTCCCAATTGCTTTTCGTCAATCTGTGGGATGGGTGGACTCATTTCAGTTTTGTTACTTCAGGTGTCCAACCAAAAGAGGAATTCCAAAGCCAAGCCGTGGGGAAGACTGAAGGGACAACCTGAACTATGTTTAAAAATTGGGGCCTAGGGGCATGGCAAGCCCAATATGCTATCTCTTCATCCAGCCACTGAGTGGCCTTACTTGAAGACTGGGCTCAGCCGAGGGTCACAATGTGTGTTTGTGACCATGTGGCCTGCGAGCATGGGCCGGGACTCATGGGCCACACTGGTTTCAACTACACTGAACGTTGGACAACATGCCAACCACAAGGTTTCTTGCCATGGGGAAGGAGTTCTGATTTCTGCATCACCTTCAACCCTGGGCAGTGATTGGAGATAAGGTCTAGTTTCTGAAACCTGAAAACTAATGTTGGGAAGAGATGACGACCTAAGGCCATGGCAGCTAGATGTGCTCAGTGTGTGGCCAGCTGTCTGGGAGGGGCCAGGGGGTCCAGGCTCAGGCAGTGTCAGAAAGGGCATTAGTGCCCTGGTCAGCCTATGTATTTGGGGTACAGCCAAGGTCGGTGCAGGTTGATCCTCATTTGGGGTCACTGGGTAGCCCCAGAGGACAATGTTTTTCTTCTGGAGGGCCGGCAGAGTGCTGCATTGTAGTTCTGGATTGCCAAACTGGAGGGCTTGTGGGCCAGTAGTCTGACGACAAATGTCTAAGAACACAAGCTAGGCTTAGGTTTCTGGGTGAGGATATGGCAGGCACAATCTACAGACCTGAATCGAGATCTCGTGCATCTGAAGTCGGGGCAAGGATTAGACAATCGCTCAGGTTGGAGTTTCTGTCCCTGATGGCCCCTTCATGAATGTGGGGGGGGGGCATCACGAGGCCATGGGTGTTTTCCCACGATGGTAGTTGTGAGAAGCTCCAAACTGCAGAGAGTCTTCTGCAGGACAATTGAGACCTGTTGTTTGGCTCCAGGCCAATGATTCTGAGCAGGGTTCTAAGGATGGATGGCTGAGTAGCCCACCTCGCATTCCAATTGTCTCCTAGCAACAAGACAGGTTAGATCTCCTGGATCTGTGGGGAGCAACTGAGGACGATGAGTTGAATTGGACACCCCTGGGGATGGGTCCTAACGTGCTTTTGTGTCTATGGAGACCTTGGAATGAAGCGGTGGCACTGGGGCCCTTAAGGTTTCTCCTACACTGAAGCTTTGACACAGCTCCAACGTGCAAATTTCCCATGTGTAGATGAGATGTTTTCTGATGGGTGAGTCAAGAAACAGCTAGATGCTGCTTTTGAAATCCAGGCCTCTGAGGAGAGATGCCTGGAAACCAAAGCAATGGACCTGATTAGTGCCTAGGTTCCTGTTCTTTCCTTTTTACCTCTGGGGACATCTGTCTATGGGTCTGAGTGCAGGTAGGTGCTCTGTTGGGCTCAGATTGCCCCTGTTTTTCCTGGGAAGCCACCACTATTGAGATGGATCAGGGACTTTGGAGGTTTATCCTATTAGAAGGGTTGTGGCCATTGGAATGGGCACACACAATTCCCTTGGAGAGGGCAAGTACAGTCCTCAGGTTTGGCTCCAGGGGCCTGAGCCTGTAGGTTGTGTAGGCCAGGGCTGTTTGGACAGTTGTCTGAAAACACAAACTCGGCTTATGTTTCGGGTCATAGGTATGGCAGGACTGATCTACAGACCATGAGGAGAACTCTTCCGGATTTGAAAGAAGGGCGAGTGTGAGGCTCCTGCTCAAGTTTTTGTCTCTGGATATCGTGTCACTCATGGTCGTGGAATTTCTGGGTGACTTCATGGGAAATGGACGAGTCTTACTCTCTGGTGGTTTGGCCCCGTCCAAAGAGTTTGGGGTCATTCTGTGGGCTGGAAGAAGTCCGTTTTTTTTTTGTTGTTGTTGTTGTTGTTGTTTTTTTTAACCTCAGGTGTCCCACCAAATGAGGGATTCCAGATTAGAGCCCTGAGGAGGGGCTACTGGACAATCAGAAATCTGGTAAAAAATTGGGGCTTAGGGACATTTCAAGCCCATTATGACATCTAATGATCCAGCCACTGAGAGGACTTACTAGAGGACAGGACTCATGCTGAGGGTCTCAATGCGTGTGTATGCCCTCGTAACACTCAAAAATGGGCGGGGCCTCAGGGTGAATGCTGGTTTCTCCTACACTGAACGTTGGACAACGTGCCAACCACAAGGGTTCTTGCCATGGGTAAGGAGGAGTTCTGATTTCTCCATCACACTCACCCCTGGGCAGTGTTGGAGATAAGGTCTCGGTTCTGAAGCTGAAAACTGAGGTAGGGAAGAGATGATGACCTAAAGCCATGGCGGGTTTTATGTGCTCAGTGTGCGGTCAGCTTTCTGGGTGTTGGTCAGGAGGTCCGGGCTCAGGTTGTGTTCGACAGTGCATTAGTGCCCAGGTTAGACTATATAATTTGGGTAAAGTCGAGTGCTGTGTAGGTTTACCCTCATTTAAGGTGCCTGGGCAGCTCATGAGGCAATAATTTTTTTTCTAGAGGGCAGGCAGAGTGCTGCATTGTGGGTCCGGAATTGCCAAACTTGAGGGCTTAGGGGCCAGGAGTGTGAGGACGGAAGTCTGAGAAGACAAGCTAGACTTGGGTTTCAGGGCGAGGGCACGGCAGGTACCCCCTGCAGATCTGAACCAATATCTCATGCATCTGAAGTCAGGGCGAGTATCAGACGTTGGCTCAGGTTGGAGTTTCTGAGCATGACGGCCGGTTCATGAAGGGAGCGGAATCTCGAGGCCATTGAGGTTTTCCCACGTTGGGAGTTGTTAGATGCCCCCTTCAAGGATTCCTTCTGTGGGACAATTGGGACCTGTTGGACAGCTCCAGGACATCCCATATGGAATGACTCCAGAGCACCGTTCGCGGATGGATGCCTGGGAAGCCCGCCTCGCATTCCAATTGTCTCCTAGCAACAAGACAGTATAGATCTGATGGCTCTGCGGGAGCAACCGGGGTGGTTGAGTTGAAATGGACTTTCCTGAGGATGGGTCCTAATGTGTTTTTGTGTCCATGAGGGCCTTGGAATGGGGCGGTGGCACCGGGACTCTGAAGTACTCTCCTAAGCTTTGGACATGGCTCCCATGCAGAGGTTTCCTTGTGGAGACGAGATGAGTTCTGATGGGTGCCTCAGGAAAACCCCTATGCTCGTATTGGAATCAGGCTTTTGAGGACACATGCCTGTAACACAAAGCAATGGATCCTATTATGGCCTAGGGTCCTGTCTTGTTCAATCTTCTTCTCTGGGGACATCCATCTATGGTCTGAGTGGAGGTCGATTATCAGCTGGTGTCAGACAGCCCTTGTTTGTTCCGGGCGACCTACACTATTGGGATGGCCTCAGGGACTTTGGAGGTTTCTCCTAATTTGTACGATTTTGAACCATGGAATGGGCAGAATTCCCATGGATTGGTAGGCACAGTCCTAATGTGTGGCGCCAGGTGCCCAGCCTGGAGGGTGTGTGGCCCAAGACTTTGAGGACAGATGTCTGAAAACACAAACTCAGCTTAGGTTTGGGGACGTAGGTATGGCAGGCCTGATCGACAAACCATGAGCAGAACTCTTCAGGATATGAAGAAAGTGCGAGTCTGAGGCGCTTGCTCAGGCTTTTGTATCTGCATTTTGTATCAGCGATGGCCGTGGAATGTCGGGGAGGCCTCATGGGCCATGTACGAATCTTCTTCTCTGGGGATTTGGCCCGATTCCCAATTGCTTTTCGTCAATCTGTGGGATGGGTGGACTCATTTCAGTTTTGTTACCTCAGGTGTCCAACCAAAAGAGGAATTCCAAAGCCAAGCCGTGGGGAAGACTGAAGGGACAACCTGAACTATGTTTAAAAATTGGGGCCTAGGGGCATGGCAAGCCCAATATGCTATCTCTTCATCCAGCCACTGAGTGGCCTTACTTGAAGACTGGGCTCAGCCGAGGGTCACAATGTGTGTTTGTGACCATGTGGCCTGCGAGCATGGGCCGGGACTCATGGGCCACACTGGTTTCAACTACACTGAACGTTGGACAACATGCCAACCACAAGGTTTCTTGCCATGGGGAAGGAGTTCTGATTTCTGCATCACCTTCAACCCTGGGCAGTGATTGGAGATAAGGTCTAGTTTCTGAAACCTGAAAACTGATGTTGGGAAGAGATGACGACCTAAGGCCATGGCAGCTAGATGTGCTCAGTGTGTGGCCAGCTGTCTGGGAGGGGCCAGGGGGTCCAGGCTCAGGCAGTGTCAGAAAGGGCATTAGTGCCCTGGTCAGCCTATGTATTTGGGGTACAGCCAAGGTCGGTGCAGGTTGATCCTCATTTGGGGTCACTGGGTAGCCCCAGAGGACAATGTTTTTCTTCTGGAGGGCCGGCAGAGTGCTGCATTGTAGTTCTGGATTGCCAAACTGGAGGGCTTGTGGGCCAGTAGTCTGACGACAAATGTCTAAGAACACAAGCTAGGCTTAGGTTTCTGGGTGAGGATATGGCAGGCACAATCTACAGACCTGAATCGAGATCTCGTGCATCTGAAGTCGGGGCAAGGATTAGACAATCGCTCAGGTTGGAGTTTCTGTCCCTGATGGCCCCTTCATGAATGTGGGGGGGGGGGGCATCACGAGGCCATGGGTGTTTTCCCACGATGGTAGTTGTGAGAAGCTCCAAACTGCAGAGAGTCTTCTGCAGGACAATTGAGACCTGTTGTTTGGCTCCAGGCCAATGATTCTGAGCAGGGTTCTAAGGATGGATGGCTGAGTAGCCCACCTCGCATTCCAATTGTCTCCTAGCAACAAGACAGGTTAGATCTCCTGGATCTGTGGGGAGCAACTGAGGACGATGAGTTGAATTGGACACCCCTGGGGATGGGTCCTAACGTGCTTTTGTGTCTATGGAGACCTTGGAATGAAGCGGTGGCACTGGGGCCCTTAAGGTTTCTCCTACACTGAAGCTTTGACACAGCTCCAACGTGCAAGTTTCCCATGTGTAGATGAGATGTTTTCTGATGGGTGAGTCAAGAAACAGCTAGATGCTGCTTTTGAAATCCAGGCCTCTGAGGAGAGATGCCTGGAAACCAAAGCAATGGACCTGATTAGTGCCTAGGGGCCTGTTCTTTCCTTTTTACCTCTGGGACATCTGTCTATGGGTCTGAGTGCAGGTAGGTGCTCTGTTGGGCTCAGATTGCCCCTGTTTTTCCTGGGAAGCCACCACTATTGAGATGGATCAGGGACTTTGGAGGTTTATCCTATTAGAAGGGTTGTGGCCATTGGAATGGGCACACACAATTCCCTTGGAGAGGGCAAGTACAGTCCTCAGGTTTGGCTCCAGGGGCCTGAGCCTGTAGGTTGTGTAGGCCAGGGCTGTTTGGACAGTTGTCTGAAAACACAAACTCGGCTTATGTTTCGGGTCATAGGTATGGCAGGACTGATCTACAGACCATGAGGAGAACTCTTCCGGATTTGAAAGAAGGGCGAGTGTGAGGCTCCTGATCTAGTTTTTGTCTCTGGATATCGTGTCACTAATGGTCGTGGAATTTCTGGGTGACTTCATGGGAAATGGATGAGTCTTACTCTCTGGTGGTTTGGCCCCGTCCAAAGAGTTTGGGGTCATTCTGTGGGCTGGAAGAAGTCCGTTTTTGTTGTTGTTGTTGTTGTTGTTGTTGTTTTCTTTTTTAACCTCAGGTGTCCCACCAAATGAGGGATTCCAGAGTAGAGCCCTGGTGAGGGGCGACTGGACAATCAGAAATCTGGTTAAAAATTGTGGCCTAGGGACATGTCAAGCCCATTATGACATCTAATCGTCCAGCCACTGAGAGGACTTACTAGAGGAAAGGACTCATGCTGAGGGTCTCAATGCGTGTGTATGCCCTCGTAACACTCAAGAATGGGCGGGGCCTCAGGGAGAATGCTGGTTTCTCCTACAATGAACGTTGGACAAGGTGCCAACCACAAGGGTTCTTGCCATGGGTATGGAGGAGTTCTGATTTCTCCATCACACTCACCCCTGGGCAGTGTTGGAGATAAGGTCTCGGTTCTGAAGCTGAAAATTGAGGTAGGGAAGAGATGATGACCTAAAGCCATGGCGGGTTTTATGTGCTCAGTGTGCAGTCAGTTTTCTGGGTGTTGGTCAGGAGGTCCGGGCTCAGGTTGTGTTCGACAGTGCATTAGTGCCCAGGTTAGACTATATAATTTGGGTAAAGTCGAGTGCTGTGTAGGTTTACCCTCATTTAAGGTGCCTGGGCAGCTCATGAGGCAATCATTTTTTTTCTAGAGGGCAGGCAGAGTGCTGCATTGTGGGTCTGGAATTGCCAAACTTGAGGGCTTAGGGGCCAGGAGTGTGAGGACGGAAGTCTGAGAAGACAAGCCAGACTTGTGTTTCAGGGCGAGGGCACGGCAGGTACCCCCTGCAGATATGAACCAATATTTCATGCATCTGAAGTCAGGGCGAGGATCAGACGTTGGCTCAGGTTGGAGATTCTGTGCATGACGGCCGCTTCATGAAGGGAGCGGAATCTCGAGGCCATTGAGGTTTTCCCACGTTGGGAGTTGAGGGATGCCCCCTTCAAGGATTCCTTCTGCGGGACAATTGGGACCTGTTGGACAGCTCCAGGACATCCCATATGGAATGACTCCAGAGCACCGTTCGCGGATGGATGCCTGGGAAGCCCGCCTCGCATTCCAATTGTCTCCTAGCAACAAGACAGTTTAGATCTGATGGCTCTGCGGGAGCAACCGGGGTGGCTGAGTTGAAATGGACTTTCCTGAGGATGGGTCCTAATGTGTTTTTGTGTCCATGAGGGCCTTGGAATGGGGCGGTGGCACCGGGACCCTAAAGTACTCTCCTAAGCTTTGCACATATCTCCCATGCACAGGTTTCCTTGTGGAGACGAGATGAGTCCTATTGGTGCCTCAGGAAAACCCCTATGCTCGTATTGGGATCAGGCTTTTGAGGACACATGCCTGTAACCCAAAGCAATGGATCCTATTATGGCCTAGGGTCCTGTCTGGTTCAATCTTCTTCTCTGGGGACATCCATCTATGGTATGAGTGGAGGTCGATTATTAGCTGGTGTCAGACAGCCCTTGTTTGTTCCGGGCGACCTACACTATTGGGATGGCCTCAGGGACTTTGGAGGTTTCTCCTAATTTGTACGATTTTGGACCATGGAATGGGCAGAATTCCCATGGATTGGTAGGCACAGTCCTAATGTGTGGCTCCAGGGGCCCAGCCTGGAGGGTGTGTGGCCCAAGACTTTGAGGACATAAGTCTGAAAACACAAACTCAGCTTAGGTTTGGGGACGTAGGTATGGCAGGTCCGATAGACAAACCATGAGAAGAACTCTTCAGGATATGAAGAAAGTGCGATTCTGAGGCGCTTGCTCAGGCTTTTGTCTCTGGATTTTGTATCAGCGATGGCCGTGGAATGTCGGGGAGGCCTCATGGGCCATGGACGAATCTTCCTCTCTGAGGATGTGGCCCGATTCCCAATTGCATTTCGTCAATTTGTGGGATGGGAGGACTCATATCAGTTTTGTTACCTCAGGTGTCCCCAAAAGAGGAATTCCAAAGCCAAGCCATGGGGAAGACTGAAGGGACAACCCGAACTATGGTTAAAAATTGGGGCCTAGGGGCTGGCAATCCCAATATGCTATCTCTTCATCCAGCCACTGAGTGGCCTTATTTGAGGACTGGTCTCAGCCTGAGCGTCACAATGTGTGTTTGTGACCAATGTGGCCCGCGAGCATGGGCGGGGCCTCATGGGCCAACCTGGATTTCAATTACACTGAACGTTGGACAACATGGCAACGACAAGGTTTCTTGCCATGGGGAAGGAGTTCTGCTTTCAGCATCACCTTCAACCCCAGGCAGTGATTGGAGATATGGTCTAGGTTCTGAAACCTGAAAACCGAGGTTGGGAAGAGATGACGACCTAAGGCCATGGCGGCTCAATGTGCTCAGTGTGCGGCAGCTGTCTGGGAGGGGCCAGGGGGTCCAGGCTCAGGCTGTGTCAGAAAGGGCATTAGTGCCCTGGTCAGTCTATGTATTTGGGGTACAGACAAGGTCGGTGCTGGTTGATCCTCATTTGGGGTTACTGGATAGTCCCAGAGGACAATGTTTTTTTTTTTTTTTTTTTGCGGGCAGGCAGAGTGCGGCATTGTAGTTCTGGATTGCCAAACTGGAGGGCTTGTGGGCCAGTAGTCTGACGACAAAAGTCTGAGAACACAAGCTAGGCTTAGGTTTTTGGGTGAGGCCATGGCAGGCACAATCTACAGACCTGAAGCGAGATCTCGTGCATCTGAAGTCAGGGCGAGGATCAGACGATCGCTCATGTTGGAGTTTCTGTCCCTGATGGCCCCTTCATGAATGGGGGGGGCATCACGAGGCCATGGGGGTTTTCCCACGATGGGAGTTGTGAGAAACTCCAAACTGCAGAGAGTCTTCTGCAGGATAATTGAGACCTGTTGTTTGGCTCCAGGCCAATGATTCTGAGCAGGGTTCTAAGGATGGATGGCTGGGTAGCCCACCTCGCATTCCAATTGTCTCCTAACAACAAGAGAGGTTAGATCTCCTGGATCTTTGGGGAGCAACCGAGGACGTTGAGGTGAAATGGACACCCCTGGGGATGGGTCCTAATGTGCTTTTGTGTCTATGGAGACCTTGGAATGAAGCGGTGGCATTGGGGCTATAAACGGTTCTCCTAAACAGAGGCTTTGACACAGCTCCAACGTGCAAGTTTCCCATGTGTAGATGAGATGTTTTCTGATGGGTGAGTCAAGAAACATCTATATGCTGCATTTGAAATCCAGGCCTCTGAGGAGAAATGCCTGGAAACCAAAGCAATGGATCTGATTAGTGCCTAGGGGCCTGTTCTTTCCTTTTTACCTCTGGGGACATCTGTCTATGGGTCTGAGTGCAGGTAGGTGCTCAGTTGGGCTCAGATTGCCCCTGTTTTTCCTGGGAAGCCACCACTATTGAGATGGATCACGGACTTTGGAGGATTATGCTATTAGAAGGATTGTGGCCATTGGAATGGGCACACACAATTCCCTAGAGAGGTCAAGTACAGTCCTCAGGTCTGGCTCCAGGTGCCTGAGCCTGTAGGTTGTGTAGGCCAGGGCTGTTTGGACAGTTGTCTGAAAACACAAACTCGTCTTATGTTTCGGGTCATAGATATGGCAGGACTGATCTACAGACCATGAAGAGAACTCTTCGGGATTTGAAAGAAGGGAGAGTGTGAGGCTCCTGGTCAAGTTTTTGTCTCTGGATATCGTGCCACTCATGGTCGTGGAATTTCTGGGTGACTTCATGGGAAATGGACGAGTCTTACTCTCTGGTGGTTTGGCCCCGTCCAAAGAGTTTGGGGTCATTCTGTGGGCTGGAAAAAGTCCTTTTTTTTTGTTGTTGTTGTTGTTGTTTTCTTTTTTAACCTCAGGTGTCCCACCAAATGAGGGATTCCAGAGTAGAGCCCTGGGGAGGGGCGACTGGACAATCAGAAATCTGGTTAAAAATTGGGGCCTAGGGACATGTCAAGCCCATTATGACATCTAATGGTCCAGCCACTGAGAGGACTTACTAGAGGACAGGACTCATGCTGAGGGTCACAATGCGTGTGTATGCCCTCGTCGCACTCAAGAATGGGCGAGGCCTCAGGGTGAATGCTGGTTTCTCCTACACTGAACGATGGACAACGTGCCAACCACAAGGGTTCTTGCCATGGGTAAGGAGGAGTTCTGATTTCAGCATCACACTCACCCCTGGGCAGTGATTGGAGATAAGGTCTCGGTTCTGAAGCCTGAAATATGAGGTAGGGAAGAGATCATGACTTAAGGCCATGGTAGTTTTTATGTGCTCAGTGTGCGGTCAGCTTTCTGGGTGTTGGTCAGGAGGTTCGGGGTCAGGTTGTGTTCGACAGTGCATTAGTGCCCAGGTTAGACCGCTTCATGAAGGGAGTGGAATCTCGAGGCCATTGAGGTTTTCCCATGTTGGGAGTTGTGGGATGCCCCCTTCAAGGATTCCTTCTGCGGGACAATTGAGACCTGTTGGACAGCTCCAGGACATCCCATATGGAATGACTCCAGAACACCGTTCGTGGATGGATGCCTGGGAAGCCGGCCTCGCATTCCAATTGTCTCCTAGCAACAAGACAGTTTAGATCTGCTAGCTCTGGGGAAGCAACCGGGGTGCTGAGTTGAAATGGACTTTCCTGAGGATGGGTCCTAATGTGTTTTTGTGTCCATGAGGGCCTTGGAATGGGGTGGTGTCACCGGGACCCTGAAGTACTCTCCTAAGCTTTGGACATGGCTCCCATGCACAGGTTTCCTTGTGGAGACGAGATAGTTCTGATGGGTGCCTCAGGAAAACCCCTATGCTCATATTGTAATCAGGCTTTTGAGGACACATGCCTGTAACCCAAAGCAATGGATCCTATTATGGCCTAGGGTCCTGTCTGGTTCAATCTTCTTCTCGGGGGACATCCATCTATGGTATGAGTGGAGGTCGATTATCAGCTGGTGTCAGACAGCCCTTGTTTGTTCCGGGCGACCTACACTATTGGGATGGCCTCAGGGACTTTGGAGGTTTCTCCTAATTTGTACGATTTTGGACCATGGAATGGGCAGAATTCCCATGGATTGGTAGGCACAGTCCTAATGTGTGGCTCCAGGGGCCCAGCCTAGAGGGTGTGTGGCCCAAGACTTTGAGAACAGAAGTCGAAAACACAAACTCAGCTTAGGTTTGGGGACGTAGGTATGGCAGGCCCGATCTACAAACCATGTTAAGAACTCTACAGGATATGAAGAAAGTGCGAGTCTGAGGCGCTTGCTCAGGCTTTTGTCTCTGGATTTTGTATCAGCGATGGCCGTGAAATGTCGGAGAGGCCTCATGGGCCATGGACGAATCTTCCTCTCTGAGGATTTGGCCCGATACCCAATTGTTTTATTCAATCTGTGGGATGGGATGACTCCTTTCAGTTTTGTTACCTCAGGTGTCCGACCAAAAGAGGAATTCCAAAGCAAAGCCGTGGGGAAGACTGAAGGGACAACCCGAACTATGGTTAAAAATTGGGGACTAGGGGCATGGCAAGCCCAATACGCTGTCGCTTCATCCAGCCACTGAGAGGCCTTACTTGAGGACTGGGCTCAGCCTGAGGGTCACAATGTGTGTTAGTGACCATAGTGGCCCACGAGCATGGGCGGGGCCTCATGGGCCACACTGGTTTCAACGACACTGAACGTTGGACAACATGCCAACCACAAGGTTTCTTGCCATGGGGAAGGAGTTCTGATTTCTGCATCACGTTCAACCCTGCGCAGTCATTGGACATAAGGTCTAGGTTCTGAAACCTGAAAACCGAGGTTGGGAAGAGACGAGGACCTAAGGCCATGGCGGCTCCATGTGCTCAGTGTGCGGCCAGCTGTCTGGGAGTGGACAGGGGGTCCAGGCTCAGGCTGTGTCAGAAAGGGCATTAGTGCCCTGGTCAGCCTATGTATTTGGGGTACAGCCAAGGTCGGTGCAGGTTGATCCTCATTTGGGGTTACTGGGTAGACCCAGAGGACAATGTTTTTCTTCTGGAGGGCAGGCAGAGTGCTGCATTGTAGTTCTGGATTGCCAAACTGGAGGGCTTGTGGGCCAGTAGTCTGACGACAAAAGTCTGAGAACACAAGCTAGGCTTAGGTTTCTGTGTGAGGCCATGGCAGGCACAATCTACAGACCTGAATCGAGATCTCGTGCATCTCAAGTCAGGGCGAGGATTAGACGATCGCTCAGGTTGGAGTTTCTGTCCCTGATGGCCCCTTCATGAATGGGGGGGCATCACGAGGCCATGGGTGTTTTCCCACGATGGTAGTTGTGAGAAGCTCCAAACTGCAGAGAGTCTTCTGCAGGACAATTGAGACCTGTTGTTTGGCTCGAGGCCAATGATTCTGAGCAGGGTTCTAAGGATGGATGGCTGGGTAGCCCACCTCGCATTCCATTTATCTGCTAGCAACAAGACAGGTTAGATCTCCTGGATCTATGGGGAGCAACCGAGGACGCTGCATTGAAATGGACACCCCTGGGGATGGGTCCTAATGTGCCTTTGTGTCTAAGGAGACCTTGGAATGAAGCGGTGGCACTTGGGCCCTAAAGAGTTCTACAAAACAGAGGCTTTGACACAGCTCCAACGTGCAAGTTTCCCATGAGTAGATGAGATGTTTTCTGATGGGTGAGTCAAGAAACAGCTATATGCTGCTTTTGAAATCCAGGCCTCTGAGGAGAGATTCCTGGAAACGAAAGCAATGGATCTGATTAGTGCCTAGGGGCCTGTTCTTTCCTTTTTACCTCTGGGGACATCTGTCTATGGGTCTGAGTGCAGGTAGGTGCTCTGTAGGGCTCAGATTGCCCCTGTTTTTCCTGGGAAGCCACCACTATTGAGATGGATCAGGGACTTTGGAGGTTTATCCTATTAGAAGGGTTGTGGCCATTGGAATGGGCACACACAATTCCCTTCGAGAGGGCAAGTACAGTCCTCAGGTTTGGCTCCAGGGGCCTGAGCCTGTAGGTTGTGTAGGCCAGGGCTGTTTGGACAATTGTCTGAAAACACAAACTCGGCTTATGTTTCGGGTCATAGGTAAGGCAGGACTGATCTACAGACCATGAGGAGAACTCTTCGGGGTTTGAAAGAAGGGTGAGTGTGAGGCTCCTGCTCATGTTTTTGTCTCCGGATATCGTGTCACTCATGGTCGTGGAATTTCTGGGTGACTTCATGGGAAATGGACGAGTCTTACTCTCTGTTGGTTTCGCCCTGTCCAAAGAGTTTGGGGTCATTCTGTGGGTTGGAAGAAGTCCGTTTTTTTTTTGTTGTTGTTGTTGTTGTTGTTGTTTTCTTTTTTAACCTCAGGTGTCCCACCAAATGAGGGATTCCAGAGTAGAGCCCTGGGGAGGGGCGACTGGACAATCAGAAATCTGGTTAAAAATTGTGGCCTAGGGACCTGTCAAGCCCATTATGACATCTAATGGTCCAGCCTAGGAGAGGACTTACTAGAGGACAGGACTCATGCTGAGGGTCACAATGCGTGTGTATGCCCTCGTCGCACTCAAGAATGGGCGGGGCCTCAGGGTGAATGCTGGTTTCTCCTACACTGAACGTTGGACAACGTGCCAACCACAAGGGTTCTTGCCATGGGTAAGGAGGAGTTCTGATTTCTCCATCACACTCACCCCTGGGCAGTGATTGGAGATAAGGTCTCGGTTCTGAAGCCTGAAAACTGAGGTAGGGAAGAGATCATGACCTAAGGCCATGGCGGGTTTTATGTGCTCAGTGTGCGGTCAGCTTTCTGGGTGTTGGTCAGGAGGTCCGGGCTCAGGTTGTGTTCGACAGTGCATTAGTGCCCAGGTTAGACTATATAATTTGGGTAAAGTCGAGTGCGGTGTAGGTTTATCCTCATTTAAGGTGCCTGGGCAGCTCATGAGGCAATAATTTTTTTTCTAGAGGGCAGGCAGGGTGCTGCATTGTGGGTCCGGAATTGCCAAACTTGAGGGCTTCGGAGCCAGGAGTGTGAGGACGGAAGTCTGAGAAGACAAGCTAGACTTGGGTTTCAGGGCGAGGGCACGGCAGGTACCCCCTGCAGATCTGAACCAATATCTCATGCATCTGAAGTCAGGGCGAGGATCAGACGTTGGCTCAGGTTGGAGTTTCTGTGCATGACGGACGCTTCATGAAGGGAGCGGAATCTCGAGGCCATTGAGGTTTTCCCACGTTGGGAGTTGTGGGATGCCCCCTTCAAGGATTCCTACTGCGGGACAATTGAGACCTGTTGGACAGCTCCAGGACATCCCATATGGAATGACTCCAGAGCACCGTTCGCGAATGGATGCCTGGGAAGCCCGCCTCGCATTCCAATTGTCTCCTAGCAACAAGACAGTTTAGATCTGATGGCTCTCCCGGAGCAACCGGGGTGGCTGAGATGAAATGGACTTTCCTGAGGATGGGTCCTAATGTGTTTTTGTGTCCATGAGGGCCTTGGAATGGGGCGGTGGCACCGGGACCCTCAAGTACTCTCCTAAGCTTTGGACATGGCTTCCATGCACAGGTTTTTTGTGGAGACCAGATGAGTTCTGATGGGTGCCTCAGGAAAACCCCTATGCTCGTATTGGAATCAGGCTTTTGAGGACACATGCCTGTAACCCAAAGCAATGGATCCTATTATGGCCTAGGGTCCTGTCTGGTTCAATCTTCTTCTCTTGGGACATCCATCTATGGTATGAGTGGAGGTCGATTATCAGCTGGTGTCAGACAGCCCTTGTTTGTTCCGGGCGACCTACACTATTGGGATGGCCTCAGGGACTTTAAAGGTTTCTCCTAATTTGTACGATTTTGGACCATGGAATGGGAAGAATTCCCATGGATTGGTAGGCAGAGTCCTAATGTGTGGCTCCAGGGGCCCAGCCTGGAGGGTATGTGGCCCAAGACTTTGAGGACAGAAGTCTGAAAACACAAACTCAGCTTAGGTTTGGGGACGTAGGTATGGCAGGCCCGATCTACAAACCATGAGAAGAACTCTTCAGGATATGAAGAAAGTGCGAGTCTGAGGCGCTTGCTCAGGCTTTTGTCTCTGGATTTTGTATCAGCGATGGCCCTGGAATGTCGGGGAGGCCTCATGGGCCGTGGACGAATCTTCCTCTCTGAGGATTTGGCCCGATTCGCAATTGCTTTTCGTCAATCTGTGGGATGGAATGACTCATTTCAGTTTTGTTACCTCAGGTGTCCCACCAAAAGAGGAATTCCAAAGCTAAGCCGTGGGGAAGACTGAAGAAACAACCCGAACTATGGTTAAAATTGGGGCCTAGGGGCATGGCAAGCCCAATACGCTGTCTCTTCATCCAGCCACTGAGTGGCCTTACTTGAGGACTGGGCTCAGCCTGAGGGTCACAATGTGTGTTTGTGACCAATGTGGCCCGCGAGCATGGGCGGGGCCTCATGGGCCACACTGGTTTCAACGACACTGAACGTTGGACAACATGCCAACCACAAGGTATCTTGCCATGGGGAAGGAGTTCTGATTTCAGCATCACCTTCCACCCCGGGCAGTGATTGGAGATAAGGTCTAGGTTCTGAAACCTGAAAACCGAGGTTTGGAAGAGATGACGACCTAAGGCCATGGCGGCTCGATATGCTCAGTGTGCGGCCAGCTGTCTGGGAGGGGCCAGGGGGTCCAGGCTCAGGCTGTGTCAGAAAGGGCATTAGTGCCCTGGTCAGCCTATGTATTTGGGGTACAGCCAAGGTCGGTGCAGGTTGATCCTCATTTGGGGTTACTGGATAGCCCCAGAGGACAATGTTTTTCTTCTGGCGGGCAGGCAGAGTGCGGCATTGTAGTTCTGGATTGCCAAACTGGAGGGCTTGTGGGCCAGTAGTCTGACGACAAAAGTCTGAGAACACAAGCTAGGCTTAGGTTTCTGGGTGAGGCCATGGCAGGCACAATCTACAGACCTGAATCGAGATCTCGTGCATCTGAAGTCAGGGCGAGGATCAGACGATCGCTCAGGTTGGAGTTTCTGTCCCTGATGGCCCCTTCATGAATGGGGGGGCATCACGAGGCCATGGGGGTTTTCCCACGATGGGAGTTGTGAGAAGCTCCAAACTGCAGAGAGTCTTCTGCAGGACAATTGAGACCTGTTGTTTGGCTCCAGGCCAATGATTCTGAGCAGGGTTCTAAGGATGGATGGCTGGGTAGCCCACCTCGCATTCCATTTATCTGCTAGCAACAAGACAGGTTAGATCTCCTGGATCTGTGGGGAGCAACCGAGGACGCTGCATTGAAATGGACACCCCTGGGGATGGGTCCTAATGTGCCTTTGTGTCTAAGGAGACCTTGGAATGAAGCGGTTGCACTTGGGCCCTAAAGAGTTCTACTAAACAGAGGCTTTGACACAGCTCCAACGTGCAAGTTTCCCATGAGTAGATGAGATGTTTTCTGATGGGTGAGTCAAGAAACAGCTATATGCTGCTGTTGAAATCCAGGCCTCTGAGGAGAGATTCCTGGAAACGAAAGCAATGGATCTGATTAGTGCCTAGGGGCCTGTTCTTTCCTTTTTACCTCTGGGGACATCTGTTTATGGGTCTGAGTGCAGGTAGGTGTTCTGTAGGGCTCAGATTGCCCCTGTTTTTCCTGGGAAGCCACCACTATTGAGATGAATCAGGGACTTTGGAGGTTTATCCTATTAGAAGGGTTGTGGCCATTGGAATGGGCACACACAATTCCCTTCGAGAGGGCAAGTACAGTCCTCAGGTTTGGCTCCAGGGGCCTTAGCCTGTAGGTTGTGTAGGCCAGGGCTGTTTGGACAATTGTCTGAAAACACAAACTCGGCTTATGTTTCGGGTCATAGGTATGGCAGGACTGATCTACAGACCATGAGGAGAACTCTTCGGGATTTGAAAGAAGGGCGAGTGTGAGGCTCCTGCTCAAGTTTTTGTCTCTGGATATAGTGTCCCTCATGGTCGTGGAATTTCTGGGTGACTTCATGGGAAATGGACGAGTCTTACTCTCTGTTGGTTTCGCCCCGTCCAAAGAGTTTGGCGTCATTCTGTGGGCTGGAAGAAGTCCGTTTTTGTTGTTGTTGTTGTTGTTGTTGTTGATGTTTTCTTTTTTAACCTCAGGTGTCCCACCAAATGAGGGATTCCAGAGTAGAGCCCTGGGGAGGGGCGACTGGACAATCAGAAATCTGGTTAAAAATTGTGGCCTAGGGACCTGTCAAGCCCATTATGACATGTAATGGTCCAGCCTAGGAGAGGACTTACTAGAGGACAGGACTCATGCTGAGGGTCACAATGCGTGTGTATGCCCTCGTCGCACTCAAGAATGGGCGGGGCCTCAGGGTGAATGCTGGTTTCTCCTACACTGAACGTTGGACAACGTGCCAACAACAAGTGTTCTTGCCATGGGTAAGGAGGAGTTCTGATTTCTCCATCACACTCACCCCTGGGCAGTGATTGGAGATAAGATCTCGGTTCTGAAGCCTGAAAACTGAGGTAGGGAAGAGATCATGACCTAAGGCCATGGCGGGTTTTATGTGCTCAGTGTGCGGTCAGCTTTCTGGGTGTTGGTCAGGAGGTCCGGGCTCAGGTTGTGTTCGACAGTGCATTAGTGCCCAGGTTAGACTATATAATTTGGGTAAAGTCGAGTGCGGTGTAGGTTTATCCTCATTTAAGGTGCCTGGGCAGCTCATGAGGCAATAATTTTTTTTCTAGAGGGCAGGCAGGGTGCTGCATTGTGGGTCCGGAATTGCCAAACTTGAAGGCTTCGGGGCCAGGAGTGTGAGGACGGAAGTCTGAGAAGACAAGCTAGACTTGGGTTTCAGGGCGAGGGCACGGCAGGTACGCCCTGCAGATCTGAACCAATATCTCATGCATCTGAAGTCAGGGCGAGGATCAGACGTTGGCTCAGTTTGGAGTTTCTGTGCATGACGGCCGCTTCATGAAGGGAGCGGAATCTTGAGGCCATTGAGGTTTTCCCACGTTGGGAGTTGTGGGATGCCCCCTACAAGGATTCCTACTGCGGGACAATTGAGACCTGTTGGACAGCTCCAGGACATCCCATATGGAATGACTCCAGAGCACCGTTCGTGGATGGATGCCTGGGAAGCCCACCTCGCATTCCAATTGTCTCCTAGCAACAAGACAGTTTAGATCTGATGGCTCTGCGGGAGCAACCGGGGTGGCTGAGATGAAATGGACTTTCCTGAGGATGGGTCCTAATGTGTTTTTGTGTCCATGAGGGCCTTGGAATGGGGCGGTGGCACCGGGACCCTCAAGTACTCTCCTAAGCTTTGGAAATGGCTCCCATGCACAGGTTTTTTTGTGGAGACGAGATGAGTTCTGATGGGTGCCTCAGGAAAACCCCTATGCTCGTATTGGAATCAGGCTTTTGAGGACACATGCCTGTAACCCAAAGCAATGGATCCTAATATGGCCTAGGGTCCTGTCTGGTTCAATCTTCTTCTCTTGGGACATCCATCTATGGTATGAGTGGAGGTCGATTATCAGCTGGTGTCAGACAGCCCTTGTTTGTTCCGGGCGACCTACACTATTGGGATGGCCTCAGGGACTTTGGAGGTTTCTCCTAATTTGTACGATTTTGGACCATGGAATGGGCAGAATTCCCATGGATTGGTAGGCAGAGTTCTAATGTGTGGCTCCAGGGGCCCAGCCTGGAGGGTGTGTGGCCCAAGACTTTGAGGACAGAAGTCTGAAAACACAAACTCAGCTTAGGTTTGGGGACGTAGGTATGGCAGGCCCGATCTACAAACCATGAGAAGAACTCTTCAGGATATGAAGAAAGTGCGAGTCTGAGGCGCTTGCTCAGGCTTTTGTCTCTGGATTTTGTATCAGCGATGGCCGTGGAATGTCGGGGAGGCCTCATGGGCCGTGGACGAATCTTCCTCTCTGAGGATTTGGCCCGATTTGCAATTGCTTTTCGTCAATCTGTGGGATGGGATGACTCATTTCAGTTTTGTTACCTCAGGTGGCCCACCAAAAGAGGAATTCCAAAGCTAAGCCGTGGGGAAGACTGAAGGGACAACCCGAACAATAGTTAAAAATTGGGGCCTAGGGGCATGGCAAGCCCAATACGCTGTCTCTTCATCCAGCCGCTGAGTGGCCTTACTTGAGGACTGGGCTCAGCCTGAGGGTCACAATGTGTGTTTGTGACCAATGTGGCCCGCGAGAATGGGCGGGGCCTCATGGGCCACACTGGTTTCAACGACACTGAACGTTGGACAACATGCCAACCACAAGGTATCTTGCCATGGGGAAGGAGTTCTGATTTCAGCATCACCTTCAACCCCGGGCAGTGTTTGGAGATAAGGTCTAGGTTCTGAAACCTGAAAAACGAGGTTGGGAAGAGATGACGACCTAAGGCCATGGAAGCTAGATGTGCTCAGTGTGCGGCCAGCTGTCTGGGAGGGGCCAGGGGGTCCAGGCTCAGGCTGTGTCAGAAAGGGCATTAGTGCCCTGGTCAGCCTATGTATTTGGGGTACAGCCAAGGTCGGTGCAGGTTGATCCTCATTTGGGGTTACTGGATAGCCCCAGAGGACAATGTTTTTCTTCTGGCGGGCAGGCAGAGTGCGGCATTGTAGTTCTGGATTGCCAAACTGGAGGGCTTGTGGGCCAGTAGTCTGACGACAAAAGTCTGAGAACACAAGCTAGGCTTAGGTTTCTGGGTGAGGCCATGGCAGGCACAATCTACAGACCTGAATCGAGATCTCGTGCATCTGAAGTCAGGGCGAGGATCAGACGATCGCTCAGGTTGGAGTTTCTGTCCCTGATGGCCCCTTCATGAATGGGGGGGCATCACGAGGCCATGGGGGTTTTCCCAAGATGGGAGTTGTGAGAAGCTCCAAACTGCAGAGAGTCTTCTGCAGGACAATTGAGACCTGTTGTTTGGCTCCAGGCCAATGATTCTGAGCAGGGTTCTAAGGATGGATGGCTGGGTAGCCCAACTCGCATTCCATTTATCTGCTAGCAACAAGACAGGTTAGATCTCCTGGATCTGTGGGGAGCAACCGAGGACGCTGCATTGAAATGGACACCCCTGGGGATGGGTCCTAATGTGCCTTTGTGTCTAAGGAGACCTTGGAATGAAGCGATTGCACTTGGGCCCTAAAGAGTTCTACAAAACAGAGGCTTTGACACAGCTCCAACGTGCAAGTTTCCCATGTGTAGATGAGATGTTTTCTGATGGGTGAGTCAAGAAACAGCTATATGCTGCTGTTGAAATCCAGGCCTCTGAGGAGAGATTCCTGGAAACGAAAGCAATGGATCTGATTAGTGCCTAGGGGCCTGTTCTTTCCTTTTTACCTCTGGGGACATCTGTTAATAAGTCTGAGTGCAGGTAGGTGTTCTGTAGGGCTCAGATTGTCCCTGTTTTTCCTGGGAAGCCACCACTATTGAGATGGATCAGGGACTTTGGAGGTTTATCCTATTAGAAGGGTTGTGGCCATTGGAATGGGCACACACAATTCCCTTCGAGAGGGCAAGTACAGTCCTCAGGTTTGGCTCCAGGGGCCTGAGCCTGTAGGTTGTGTAGGCCAGGGCTGTTTGGACAATTGTCTGAAAACACAAACTCGGCTTATGTTTCAGGTCATAGGTATGGCAGGACTGATCTACAGACCATGAGGAGAACTCTTCGGGATTTGAAAGAAGGGCGAGTGTGAGGCTCCTGCTCAAGTTTTTGTCTCTGGATATCGTGTCACTCATGGTCGTGGAATTTCTGGGTGACGTCATGGGAAATGGACGAGTCTTACTCTCTGTTGGTTTCGCCCCGTCCAAAGAGTTTGGGGTCATTCTGTGGGCTGGAAGAAGTCCGTTTTTGTTGTTGTTGTTGTTGTTGTTGTTGTTTTCTTTTTTAACCTCAGGTGTCCCACCAAATGAGGGATTCCAGAGTAGAGCCCTGGGGAGGGGCGACTGGACAATCAGAAATCTGGTTAAAAATTGTGGCCTAGGGACCTGTCAAGCCCATTATGACATCTAATGGTCCAGCCTAGGAGAGGACTTACTAGAGGACAGGACTCATGCTGAGGGTCACAATGCGTGTGTATGCCCTCGTCGCAATCAAGAATGGGCGGGGCCTCAGGGTGAATGCTGGTTTCTCCTACACTGAACGTTGGACAACGTGCCAACAACAAGGGTTCTTGCCAATGGTAAGGAGGAGTTCTGATTTCTCCATCACACTCACCCCTGGGCAGTGATTGGAGATAAGGTCTCGGTTCTGAAGCCTGAAAACTGAGGTAGGGAAGAGATCATGACCTAAGGCCATGGCGGGTTTTATGTGCTCAGTGTGCGGTCAGCTTTCTGGGTGTTGGTCAGGAGGTCCGGGCTCAGGTTGTGTTCGACAGTGCATTAGTGCCCAGGTTAGACTATATAATTTGGGTAAAGTCGAGTGCGGTGTAGGTTTACCCTCATTTAAGGTGCCTGGGCAGCTCATGAGGCAATAATTTTTTTTCTAGAGGGCAGGCAGGGTGCTGCATTGTGGGTCCGGAATTGCCAAACTTGAGGGCTTCGGGGCCAGGAGTGTGAGGACGGAAGTCTGTGAAGACAAGCTAGACTTGGGTTTCAGGGCGAGGGCACGGCAGGTACGCCCTGCAGATCTGAACCAATATCTCATGCATCTGAAGTCAGGGCGAGGATCAGACGTTGGCTCAGGTTGGAGTTTCTGAGCATGACGGCCGCTTCATGAAGGGAGCGGAATCTCGAGGCCATTGAGGTTTTCCCACGTTGGGAGTTGTGGGATGCCCCCTTCAAGGATTCCTACTGCGGGACAATTGAGACCTGTTGGACAGCTCCAGGACATCCCATATGGAATGACTCCAGAGCACCGTTCGCGGATGGATGCCTGGGAAGCCCGCCTCGCATTCCAATTGTCTCCTAGCAACAAGACAGTTTAGATCTGATGGCTCTGCCGGAGCAACCGGGGTGGCTGAGATGAAATGGACTTTCCTGAGGATGGGTCCTAATGTGTTTTTGTGTCCATGAGGGCTTGGAATGGGGCGGTGGCACCGGGACCCTCAAGTACTCTACTAAGCTTTGGACATGGCTTCCATGCACAGGTTTTTTTGTGGAGACGAGATGAGTTCTGATGGGCGCCTCAGGAAAACCCCTATGCTCATATTGGAATCAGGCTTTTGAGGACACATGCCTGTAACCCAAAGCAATGGATCCTATTATGGCCTAGGGTCCTGTCTGGTTCAATCTTCTTCTCTTGGGACATCCATCTATGGTATGAGTGGAGGTCGATTATCAGCTGGTGTCAGACAGCCCTTGTTTGTTCCGGGCGACCTACACTATTGGGATGGCCTCAGGGACTTTGGAGGTTTCTCCTAATTTGTACGATTTTGGACCATGGAATGGGCAGAATTCCCATGGATTGGTAGGCACAGTCCTAATGTGTGGCTCCAGCGGCCCAGCCTGGAGGGTGTGTTGCCCAAGACTTTGAGGACAGAAGTCTGAAAACACAAACTCAGCTTAGGTTTGGGGACGTAGATATGGCAGGCCCGATCTACAAACCATGTGGAAAAACTCTTCAGGATATGAAGAAAGTGCGAGTCTGAGGCGCTTGCTCAGGCTTTTGTCTCTGGATTTTGTATCAGCGATGGCCGTGGAATGTCGGGGAGGCCTCATGGGCCGTGGACGAATCTTCCTCTCTGAGGATTTGGCCCGATTCGCAATTGCTTTTCGTCAATCTGTGGGATGGAGACTCATTTCAGTTTTGTTACCTCAGGTGTCCCACCGAAAGAGGAATTCCAAAGCTAAGCCGTGGGGAAGACTGAAGGGACAACCCGAACTATGGTTAAAATTGGGGCCTAGGGGCATGGCAAGCCCAATACGCTGTCTCTTCATCCAGCCACTGAGTGGCCTTACTTGAGGACTGGGCTCAGCCTGAGGGTCACAATGTGTGTTTGTGACCAATGTGGCCCGCGAGCATGGGCGGGGCCTCATGGGCCACACTGGTTTCAACGACACTGAACGTTGGACAACATGCCAACCACAAGGTATCTTGCCATGGGGAAGGAGTTCTGATTTCAGCATCACCTTCAACCCCGGGCAGTGATTGGAGATAAGGTCTAGGTTCTGAAACCTGAAAACCGAGTTTGGGAAGAGATGACGACCTAAGGCCATGGCGATTCGATATGCTCAGTGTGCGGCCAGCTGTCTGGGAGGGGCCAGGGGGTCCAGGCTCAGGCTGTGTCAGAAAGGGCATTAGTGCCCTGGTCAGCCTATGTATTTGGGGTACAGCCAAGGTCGGTGCAGGTTGATCCTCATTTGGGGTTACTGGATAGCCCCAGAGGACAATGTTTTTCTTCTGGCGGGCAGGCAGAGTGCGGCATTGTAGTTCTGGATTGCCAAACTGGAGGGCTTGTGGGCCAGTAGTCTGACGACAAAAGTCTGAGAACACAAGCTAGGCTTAGGTTTCTGGGTGAGGCCATGGCAGGCACAATCTACAGACCTGAATCGAGATCTCATGCATCTGAAGTCAGGGCGAGGATCAGACGATCGCTCAGGTTGGAGTTTCTGTCCCTGATGGCCCCTTCATGAATGGGGGGGCATCACGAGGCCATGGGGGTTTTCCCACGATGGGAGTTGTGAGAAGCTCCAAACTGCAGAGAGTCTTCTGCAGGACAATTGAGACCTGTTGTTTGGCTCCAGGCCAATGATTCTGAGCAGGGTTCTAAGGATGGATGGCTGGGTAGCCCACCTCGCATTCCATTTATCTGCTAGCAACAAGACAGGTTAGATCTCCTGGATATGTGGGGAGCAACCGAGGACGCTGCATTGAAATGGACACCCCTGGGGATGGGTCCTAATGTGCCTTTGTGTCTAAGGAGACCTTGGAATGAAGCGGTGGCACTTGGGCCCTAAAGAGTTCTACTAAACAGAGGCTTTGACACAGCTCCAACGTGCAAGTTTCCCATGTGTAGATGAGATGTTTTCTGATGGGTGAGTCAAGAAACAGCTATATGCTGCTTTTGAAATCCAGGCCTCTGAGGAGAGATTCCTGGAAACGAAAGCAATGGATCTGATTAGTGCCTAGGGGCCTGTTCTTTCCTTTTTACCACTGCGGACATCTGTCTCTGGGTCTGAGTGCAGGTAGGTGCTCTGTAGGGCTCAGATTGCCCCTGTTTTTCCTGGGAAGCCACCACTATTGAGATGGATCACGGACTTTGGAGGTTTATCCTATTAGAAGGGTTGTGGCCATTGGAATGGGCACACACAATTCCCTTCGAGAGGGCAAGTACAGTCCTCAGGTTTGGCTCCAGGGGCCTAGCCTGTAGGTTGTGTAGGCCAGGGCTGTTTGGACAGTTGTCTGAAAACACAAACTCGGCTTATGTTTCGGGTCATAGGTATGGCAGGACTGATCTACAGACCATGAGGAGAACTCTTCGGGATTTGAAAGAAGGGCGAGTGTGAGGCTCCTGCTCAAGTTTTTGTCTCTGGATATCGTGACACTCATGGTCGTGGAATTTCTGGGGGACTTCATGGGAAATGGACGAGTCTTACTCTCTGTTGGTTTCGCCCCGTCCAAAGAGTTTGGGGTCATTCTGTGGGCTGGTAGAAGTCCGTTTTTGTTGTTGTTGTTGTTGTTGTTGTTGTTTTCTTTTTTAACCTCAGGTGTCCCACCAAATGAGGGATTCCAGAGTAGAGCCCTGGGGAGGGGCGACTGGACAATCAGAAATCTGGTTAAAAATTGTGGCCTAGGGACCTGTCAAGCCCATTATGACATCTAATGGTCCAGCCTAGGAGAGGACTTACTAGAGGACAGGACTCATGCTGAGGGTCACAATGCGTGTGTATGCCCTCGTCGCAATCAAGAATGGGCGGGGCCTCAGGGTGAATGCTGGTTTCTCCTACACTGAACGTTGGACAACGTGCCAACAACAAGGGTTCTTGCCAATGGTAAGGAGGAGTTCTGATTTCTACATCACACTCAACCCTGGGCAGTGATTGGAGATAAGATCTCGGTTCTGAAGCCTGAAAACTGAGGTAGGGAAGAGATCATGACCTAAGGCCATGGCGGGTTTTATGTGCTCAGTGTGCGGTCAGCTTTCTGGGTGTTGGTCAGGAGGTCCGGGCTCAGGTTGTGTTCGACAGTGCATTAGTGCCCAGGTTAGACTATATAATTTGGGTAAAGTCGAGTGCGGTGTAGGTTTATCCTCATTTAAGGTGCCTGGGCAGCTCATGAGGCAATAATTTTTTTTCTAGAGGGCAGGCAGGGTGCTGCATTGTGCTTCCGGAATTTCCAAACTTGAGGGCTTCGGGGCCAGGAGTGTGAGGACGGAAGTCTGAGAAGACAAGCTAGACTTGGGTTTCAGGGCGAGGGCACGGCAGGTACGCCCTGCAGATCTGAACCAATATATCATGCATCTGAAGTCAGGGCGAGGATCAGACGTTGGCTCAGGTTGGAGTTTCTGAGCATGACGGCCGCTTCATGAAGGGAGCGGAATCTCGAGGCCATTGAGGTTTTCCCACGTTGGGAGTTGTGGGATGCCCCCTTCAAGGATTCCTACTGCGGGACAATTGAGACCTGTTGGACAGCTCCAGGACATCCCATATGGAATGACTCCAGAGCACCGTTCGCGGATGGATGCCTGGGAAGCCCGCCTCGCATTCCAATTGTCTCCTAGCAACAAGACAGTTTAGATCTGATGGCTCTGCCGGAGCAACCGGGGTGGCTGAGATGAAATGGACTTTCCTGAGGATGGGTCCTAATGTGTTTTTGTGTCCTTGAGGGCCTTGGAATGGGGCGGTGGCACCGGGACCCTCAAGTACTCTACTAAGCTTTGGACATGGCTTCCATGCACAGGTTTTTTGTGGAGACGAGATGAGTTCTGATGGGTGCCTCAGGAAAACCCCTATGCTCGTATTGGAATCAGGCTTTTGAGGACACATGCCTGTAACCCAAAGCAATGGATCCTATTATGGCCTAGGGTCCTGTCTGGTTCATTCTTCTTCTCTTGGGACATCCATCTATGGTATGAGTGGAGGTCGATTATCAGCTGGTGTCAGAAAGCCCTTGTTTGTTCCGGGCGACCTACACTATTGGGATGGCCTCAGGGACTTTGGAGGTTTCTCCTAATTTGTACGATTTTGGACCATGGAATGGGAAGAATTCCCATGGATTGGTAGGCACAGTCCTAATGTGTGGCTCCAGGGGCCCAGCCTGGAGGGTGTGTGGCCCAAGACTTTGAGGACAGAAGTCTGAAAACACAAACTCAGCTTAGGTTTGGGGACGTAGGTATGGCAGGCCCGATCTACAAACCATGAGAAGAACTCTTCAGGATATGAAGAAAGTGCGAGTCTGAGGCGCTTGCTCAGGCTTTTGTCTCTGGATTTTGTATCAGCGATGGCCATGGAATGTCGGGGAGGCCTCATGGGCCGTGGACGAATCTTCCTCTCTGAGGATTTGGCCCGATTCGCAATTGCTTTTCGTCAATCTGTGGGATGGAGACTCATTTCAGTTTTGTTACCTCAGGTGTCCCACCAAAAGAGGAATTCCAAAGCTAAGCCGTGGGGAAGACTGAAGGGACAACCCGAACTATGGTTAAAAATTGGGGCCTAGGGGCATGGCAAGCCCAATACGCTGTCTCTTCATCCAGCCACTGAGTGGCCTTACTTGAGGACTGGGCTCAGCCTGAGGGTCACAATGTGTGTTTGTGACCAATGTGGCCCGCGAGCATGGGCGGGGCCTCATGGGCCACACTGGTTTCAACGACACTGAACGTTGGACAACATGCCAACCACAAGGTATCTTGCCATGGGGAAGGAGTTCTGATTTCAGCATCACCTTCAACCCCGGGCAGTGATTGGAGATAAGGTCTAGGTTCTGAAACCTGAAAACCGAGTTTGGGAAGAGATGACGACCTAAGGCCATGGCGGCTCGATATGCTCAGTGTGCGGCCAGCTGTCTGGGAGGGGCCAGGGGGTCCAGGCTCAGGCTGTGTCAGAAAGGGCATTAGTGCCCTGGTCAGCCTATGTATTTGGGGTACAGCCAAGGTCGGTGCAGGTTGATCCTCATTTGGGGTTACTGGATAGCCCCAGAGGACAATGTTTTTCTTCTGGCGGGCAGGCAGAGTGCGGCATTGTAGTTCTGGATTGCCAAACTGGAGGGCTTGTGGGCCAGTAGTCTGACGACAAAAGTCTGAGAACACAAGCTAGGCTTAGGTTTCTGGGTGAGGCCATGGCAGGCACAATCTACAGACCTGAATCGAGATCTCATGCATCTGAAGTCAGGGCGAGGATCAGACGATCGCTCAGGTTGGAGTTTCTGTCCCTGATGGCCCCTTCATGAATGGGGGGGCATCACGAGGCCATGGGGGTTTTCCCACGATGGGAGTTGTGAGAAGCTCCAAACTGCAGAGAGTCTTCTGCAGGACAATTGAGACCTGTTGTTTGGCTCCAGGCCAATGATTCTGAGCAGGGTTCTAAGGATGGATGGCTGGGTAGCCCACCTCGCATTCCATTTATCTGCTAGCAACAAGACAGGTTAGATCTCCTGGATATGTGGGGAGCAACCGAGGACGCTGCATTGAAATGGACACCCCTGGGGATGGGTCCTAATGTGCCTTTGTGTCTAAGGAGACCTTGGAATGAAGCGGTGGCACTTGGGCCCTAAAGAGTTCTACTAAACAGAGGCTTTGACACAGCTCCAACGTGCAAGTTTCCCATGTGTAGATGAGATGTTTTCTGATGGGTGAGTCAAGAAACAGCTATATGCTGCTTTTGAAATCCAGGCCTCTGAGGAGAGATTCCTGGAAACGAAAGCAATGGATCTGATTAGTGCCTAGGGGCCTGTTCTTTCCTTTTTACCACTGCGGACATCTGTCTCTGGGTCTGAGTGCAGGTAGGTGCTCTGTAGGGCTCAGATTGCCCCTGTTTTTCCTGGGAAGCCACCACTATTGAGATGGATCACGGACTTTGGAGGTTTATCCTATTAGAAGGGTTGTGGCCATTGGAATGGGCACACACAATTCCCTTCGAGAGGGCAAGTACAGTCCTCAGGTTTGGCTCCAGGGGCCTAGCCTGTAGGTTGTGTAGGCCAGGGCTGTTTGGACAGTTGTCTGAAAACACAAACTCGGCTTATGTTTCGGGTCATAGGTATGGCAGGACTGATCTACAGACCATGAGGAGAACTCTTCGGGATTTGAAAGAAGGGCGAGTGTGAGGCTCCTGCTCAAGTTTTTGTCTCTGGATATCGTGACACTCATGGTCGTGGAATTTCTGGGGGACTTCATGGGAAATGGACGAGTCTTACTCTCTGTTGGTTTCGCCCCGTCCAAAGAGTTTGGGGTCATTCTGTGGGCTGGTAGAAGTCCGTTTTTGTTGTTGTTGTTGTTGTTGTTGTTGTTTTCTTTTTTAACCTCAGGTGTCCCACCAAATGAGGGATTCCAGAGTAGAGCCCTGGGGAGGGGCGACTGGACAATCAGAAATCTGGTTAAAAATTGTGGCCTAGGGACCTGTCAAGCCCATTATGACATCTAATGGTCCAGCCTAGGAGAGGACTTACTAGAGGACAGGACTCATGCTGAGGGTCACAATGCGTGTGTATGCCCTCGTCGCAATCAAGAATGGGCGGGGCCTCAGGGTGAATGCTGGTTTCTCCTACACTGAACGTTGGACAACGTGCCAACAACAAGGGTTCTTGCCAATGGTAAGGAGGAGTTCTGATTTCTACATCACACTCAACCCTGGGCAGTGATTGGAGATAAGATCTCGGTTCTGAAGCCTGAAAACTGAGGTAGGGAAGAGATCATGACCTAAGGCCATGGCGGGTTTTATGTGCTCAGTGTGCGGTCAGCTTTCTGGGTGTTGGTCAGGAGGTCCGGGCTCAGGTTGTGTTCGACAGTGCATTAGTGCCCAGGTTAGACTATATAATTTGGGTAAAGTCGAGTGCGGTGTAGGTTTATCCTCATTTAAGGTGCCTGGGCAGCTCATGAGGCAATAATTTTTTTTCTAGAGGGCAGGCAGGGTGCTGCATTGTGCTTCCGGAATTTCCAAACTTGAGGGCTTCGGGGCCAGGAGTGTGAGGACGGAAGTCTGAGAAGACAAGCTAGACTTGGGTTTCAGGGCGAGGGCACGGCAGGTACGCCCTGCAGATCTGAACCAATATATCATGCATCTGAAGTCAGGGCGAGGATCAGACGTTGGCTCAGGTTGGAGTTTCTGAGCATGACGGCCGCTTCATGAAGGGAGCGGAATCTCGAGGCCATTGAGGTTTTCCCACGTTGGGAGTTGTGGGATGCCCCCTTCAAGGATTCCTACTGCGGGACAATTGAGACCTGTTGGACAGCTCCAGGACATCCCATATGGAATGACTCCAGAGCACCGTTCGCGGATGGATGCCTGGGAAGCCCGCCTCGCATTCCAATTGTCTCCTAGCAACAAGACAGTTTAGATCTGATGGCTCTGCCGGAGCAACCGGGGTGGCTGAGATGAAATGGACTTTCCTGAGGATGGGTCCTAATGTGTTTTTGTGTCCTTGAGGGCCTTGGAATGGGGCGGTGGCACCGGGACCCTCAAGTACTCTACTAAGCTTTGGACATGGCTTCCATGCACAGGTTTTTTGTGGAGACGAGATGAGTTCTGATGGGTGCCTCAGGAAAACCCCTATGCTCGTATTGGAATCAGGCTTTTGAGGACACATGCCTGTAACCCAAAGCAATGGATCCTATTATGGCCTAGGGTCCTGTCTGGTTCATTCTTCTTCTCTTGGGACATCCATCTATGGTATGAGTGGAGGTCGATTATCAGCTGGTGTCAGAAAGCCCTTGTTTGTTCCGGGCGACCTACACTATTGGGATGGCCTCAGGGACTTTGGAGGTTTCTCCTAATTTGTACGATTTTGGACCATGGAATGGGAAGAATTCCCATGGATTGGTAGGCACAGTCCTAATGTGTGGCTCCAGGGGCCCAGCCTGGAGGGTGTGTGGCCCAAGACTTTGAGGACAGAAGTCTGAAAACACAAACTCAGCTTAGGTTTGGGGACGTAGGTATGGCAGGCCCGATCTACAAACCATGAGAAGAACTCTTCAGGATATGAAGAAAGTGCGAGTCTGAGGCGCTTGCTCAGGCTTTTGTCTCTGGATTTTGTATCAGCGATGGCCATGGAATGTCGGGGAGGCCTCATGGGCCGTGGACGAATCTTCCTCTCTGAGGATTTGGCCCGATTCGCAATTGCTTTTCGTCAATCTGTGGGATGGAGACTCATTTCAGTTTTGTTACCTCAGGTGTCCCACCAAAAGAGGAATTCCAAAGCTAAGCCGTGGGGAAGACTGAAGGGACAACCCGAACTATGGTTAAAAATTGGGGCCTAGGGGCATGGCAAGCCCAATACGCTGTCTCTTCATCCAGCCACTGAGTGGCCTTACTTGAGGACTGGGCTCAGCCTGAGGGTCACAATGTGTGTTTGTGACCAATGTGGCCCGCGAGCATGGGCGGGGCCTCATGGGCCACACTGGTTTCAACGACACTGATGTTGGACAACATGCCAACCACAAGGTATCTTGCCATGGGGAAGGAGTTCTGATTTCAGCATCACCTTCAACCCCGGGCAGTGATTGGAGATAAGGTCTAGGTTCTGAAACCTGAAAACCGAGGTTGGGAAGAGATGACGACCTAAGGCCATGTCGGCTGGATGTGCTCAGTGTGCGGCCAGCTGTCTGGGAGGGGCCAGGGGGTCCAGGCTCAGGCTGTGTCAGAAAGGGCATTAGTGCCCTGGTCAGCCTATGTATTTGGGGTACAGCCAAGGTCGGTGCAGGTTGATCCTCATTTGGGGTTACTGGATAGCCCCAGAGGACAATGTTTTTCTTCTGGCGGGCAGGCAGAGTGCAGCATTGTAGTTCTGGATTGCCAAACTGGAGGGCTTGTGGGCCAGTAGTCTGACGACAAAAGTCTGAGAACACAAGCTAGGCTTAGGTTTCTGGGTGAGGCCATGGCAGGCACAATCTACAGACCTGAATCGAGATCTCGTGCATCTGAAGTCAGGGCGAGGATCAGACGATCGCTCAGGTTGGAGTTTCTGTCCCTGATGGCCCCTTCATGAATGGGGGGGCATCACGAGGCCATGGGGGTTTTCCCACGATGGGAGTTGTGAGAAGCTCCAAACTGCAGAGAGTCTTCTGCAGGACAATTGAGACCTGTTGTTTGGCTCCAGGCCAATGATTCTGAGCAGGGTTCTAAGGATGGATGGCTGGGTAGCCAACCTCGCATTCCAATTGTCTGCTAGCAACAAGACAGGTTAGATCTCCTGGATATGTGGGGAGCAACCGAGGACGCTGCATTGAAATGGACACCCCTGGGGATGGGTCCTAATGTGCCTTTGTGTCTAAGGAGACGTTGGAATGAAGCGGTGGCACTTGGGCCCTAAAGAGTTCTACTAAACAGAGGCTTTGACACAGCTCCAGCGTGCAAGTTTCCCATGTGTAGATGAGATGTTTTCTGATGGGTGAGTCAAGAAACAGCTATATGCTGCTTTTGAAATCCAGGCCTCTGAGGAGAGATTCCTGGAAACGAAAGCAATGGATCTGATTAGTGCCCAGGGGCCTGTTCTTTCCTTTTTACCTCTGGGGACATCTGTTTATGGGTCTGAGTGCAGGTAGGTGTTCTGTAGGGCTCAGATTGCCCCTGTTTTTCCTGGGAAGCCACCACTATTGAGATGGATCAGGGACTTTGGAGGTTTATCCTATTAGAAGGGTTGTGGCCATTGGAATGGGCACACACAATTCCCTTCGAGAGGGCAAGTACAGTCCTCAGGTTTGGCTCCAGGGGCCTTAGCCTGTAGGTTGTGTAGGCCAGGGCTGTTTGGACAATTGTCTGAAAACACAAACTCGGCTTATGTTTCGGGTCATAGGTATGGCAGGACTGATCTACAGACCATGAGGAGAACTCTTCGGGATTTGAAAGAAGGGCGAGTGTGAGGCTCCTGCTCAAGTTTTTGTCTCTGGATATCGTGTCACTCATGGTCGTGGAATTTCTGGGTGACTTCATGGGAAATGGACGAGTCTTACTCTCTGTTGGTTTGGCCCAGTCCAAAGAGTTTGGGGTCATTCTGTGGGCTGGAAGAAGTCCGTTTTTTTTTTTTTTTTTTTTTTTTTTGTTGTTGTTGTTTTATTTTTTAACCTCAGGTGTCCCACCAAATGAGGGATTCCAGAGTAGAGCCCTGGGGAGGGGCGACTGGACAATCAGAAATCTGGTTAAAAATTGTGGCCTAGGGACCTGTCAAGCCCATTATGACATCTAATGGTCCAGCCTAGGAGAGGACTTACTAGAGGACAGGACTCATGCTGAGGGTCACAATGCGTGTGTATGCCCTCGTCGCACTCAAGAATGGGCGGGGCCTCAGGGTGAATGCTGGTTTCTCCTACACTGAACGTTGGACAACGTGCCAACCACAAGGGTTCTTGCCATGGGTAAGGAGGAGTTCTGATTTCTCCATCACACTCACCCCTGGGCAGTGATTGGAGATAAGGTCTCGGTTCTGAAGCCTGAAAACTGAGGTAGGGAAGAGATCATGACCTAAGGCCATGGCGGGTTTTATGTGCTCAGTGCACGGTCAGCTTTCTGGGTGTTGGTCAGGAGGTCCGGGCTCAGGTTGTGTTCGACAGTGCATTAGTGCCCAGGTTAGACTATATAATTTGGGTAAATTCGAGTGCGGTGTAGGTTTACCCTCATTTAAGGTGCCTGGGCAGCTCATGAGGCAATAATTTTTTTTCTAGAGGGCAGGCAGGGTGCTGCATTGTGGGTCCGGAATTGCCAAACTTGAGGGCTTCGGGGCCAGGAGTGTGAGGACGGAAGTCTGTGAAGACAAGCTAGACTTGGGTTTCAGGGCGAGGGCACGGCAGGTACGCCCTGCAGATCTGAACCAATATCTCATGCATCTGAATTCAGGGCGAGGATCAGACGTTGGCTCAGGTTGGAGTTTCTGAGCATGACGGCCGCTTCATGAAGGGAGCGGAATCTCGAGGCCATTGAGGTTTTCCCACGTTGGGAGTTGTGGGATGCCCCCTTCAAGGATTCCTACTGCGGGACAATTGAGACCTGTTCGACAGCTCCAGGACATCCCATATGGAATGACTCCAGAGCACCGTTCGCGGATGGATGCCTGGGAAGCCCGCCTCGCATTCCAATTGTCTCCTAGCAACAAGACAGTTTAGATCTGATGGCTCTGCCGGAGCAACCGGGGTGGCTGAGATGAAATGGACTTTCCTGAGGATGGGTCCTAATGTGTTTTTGTGTCCATGAGGGCCTTGGAATGGGGCGGTGGCACCGGGACCCTCAAGTACTCTACTAAGCTTTGGACATGGCTTCCATGCACAGGTTTTTTTGTGGAGACGAGATGAGTTCTGATGGGCGCCTCAGGAAAACCCCTATGCTCATATTGGAATCAGGCTTTTGAGGACACATGCCTGTAACCCAAAGCAATGGATCCTATTATGGCCTAGGGTCCTGTCTGGTTCAATCTTCTTCTCTTGGGACATCCATCTATGGTATGAGTGGAGGTCGATTATCAGCTGGTGTCAGACAGCCCTTGTTTGTTCCGGGCGACCTACACTATTGGGATGGCCTCAGGGACTTTGGAGGTTTCTCCTAATTTGTACGATTTTGGACCATGGAATGGGCAGAATTCCCATGGATTGGTAGGCACAGTCCTAATGTGTGGCTCCAGCGGCCCAGCCTGGAGGGTGTGTTGCCCAAGACTTTGAGGACAGAAGTCTGAAAACACAAACTCAGCTTAGGTTTGGGGACGTAGATATGGCAGGCCCGATCTACAAACCATGTGGAAAAAATCTTCAGGATATGAAGAAAGTGCGAGTCTGTGGCGCTTGCTCAGGCTTTTGTCTCTGGATTTTGTATCAGCGATGGCCGTGGAATGTCGGGGAGGCCTCATGGGCCGTGGACGAATCTTCCTCTCTGAGGATTTGGCCCGATTCGCAATTGCTTTTCGTCAATCTGTGGGATGGGAGACTCATTTCAGTTTTGTTACCTCAGGTGTCCCACCGAAAGAGGAATTCCAAAGCTAAGCCGTGGGGAAGACTGAAGGGACAACCCGAACTATAGTTAAAAATTGGGGCCTAGGGGCATGGCAAGCCCAATACGCTGTCTCTTCATCCAGCCACTGAGTGGCCTTACTTGAGGACTGGGCTCAGCCTGAGGGTCACAATGTGTGTTTGTGACCAATGTGGCCCGCGAGCATGGGCGGGGCCTCATGGGCCACACTGGTTTCAACGACACTGAACGTTGGACAACATGCCAACCACAAGGTATCTTGCCATGGGGAAGGAGTTCTGATTTCAGCATCACCTTCAACCCCGGGCAGTGATTGGAGATAAGGTCTAGGTTCTGAAACCTGAAAACCGAGTTTGGGAAGAGATGACGACCTTAGGCCATGGCGGCTCGATATGCTCAGTGTGCGGCCAGCTGTCTGGGAGGGGCCAGTGGGTCCAGGCTCAGGCTGTGTCAGAAAGGGCATTAGTGCCCTGGTCAGCCTATGTATTTGGGGTACAGCCAAGGTCGGTGCAGGTTGATCCTCATTTGGGGTTACTGGATAGCCCCAGAGGACAATGTTTTTCTTCTGGCGGGCAGGCAGAGTGCGGCATTGTAGTTCTGGATTGCCAAACTGGAGGGCTTGTGGGCCAGTAGTCTGACGACAAAAGTCTGAGAACACAAGCTAGGCTTAGGTTTCTGGGTGAGGCCATGGCAGGCACAATCTACAGACCTGAATCGAGATCTCATGCATCTGAAGTCAGGGCGAGGATCAGACGATCGCTCAGGTTGGAGTTTCTGTCCCTGATGGCCCCTTCATGAATGGGGGGGCATCACGAGGCCATGGGGGTTTTCCCACGATGGGAGTTGTGAGAAGCTCCAAACTGCAGAGAGTCTTCTGCAGGACAATTGAGACCTGTTGTTTGGCTCCAGGCCAATGATTCTGAGCAGGGTTCTAAGGATGGATGGCTGGGTAGCCCACCTCGCATTCCATTTATCTGCTAGCAACAAGACAGGTTAGATCTCCTGGATATGTGGGGAGCAACCGAGGACGCTGCATTGAAATGGACACCCCTGGGGATGGGTCCTAATGTGCCTTTGTGTCTAAGGAGACCTTGGAATGAAGCGGTGGCACTTGGGCCCTAAAGAGTTCTACTAAACAGAGGCTTTGACACAGCTCCAACGTGCAAGTTTCCCATGTGTAGATGAGATGTTTTCTGATGGGTGAGTCAAGAAACAGCTATATGCTGCTTTTGAAATCCAGGCCTCTGAGGAGAGATTCCTGGAAACGAAAGCAATGGATCTGAATAGTGCCTAGGGGCATGTTCTTTCCTTTTTACCACTGCGGACATCTGTCTCTGGGTCTGAGTGCAGGTAGGTGCTCTGTAGGGCTCAGATTGCCCCTGTTTTTCCTGGGAAGCCACCACTATTGAGATGGATCACGGACTTTGGAGGTTTATCCTATTAGAAGGGTTGTGGCCATTGGAATGGGCACACACAATTCCCTTGGAGAGGGCAAGTACAGTCCTCAGGTTTGGCTCCAGGGGCCTAGCCTGTAGGTTGTGTAGGCCAGGGCTGTTTGGACAGTTGTCTGAAAACACAAACTCGGCTTATGTTTCAGGTCATAGGTATGGCAGGGCTGATCTACAGACCATGAGGAGAACTCTTCGGGATTTGAAAGAAGGGCGAGTGTGAGGCTCCTGCTCAAGTTTTTGTCTCTGGATATCGTGTCACTCATGGTCGTGGAATTTCTGGGGGACTTCATGGGAAATGGACGAGTCTTACTCTCTGTTGGTTTCGCCCCGTCCAAAGAGTTTGGGGTCATTCTGTGGGCTGGAAGAAGTCAGTTTTGTTGTTGTTGTTGTTGTTGTTGTTGTTTTCTTTTTTAACCTCAGGTGTCCCACCAAATGAGGGATTCCTGAGTAGAGCCCTGGGGAGGGGCGACTGGACAATCAGAAATCTGGTTAAAAATTGGGGCCTACGGACTTGTCAAGCCCATTATGACATGTAATGGTCCAGCCAAGGAGAGGACTTACTAGAGGACAGGACTCATCCTGAGGGTCACAATGCGTGTGTATGCCCTCGTCGCACTCAAGAATGGGCGGTTCCTTAGGGTGAATGCTGGTTTCTCCTACACTGAATGTTGGACAACGTGCCAACCACAAGGGTTATTGCCATGGGTAAGGAGGAGTTCTGATTTCTGCATCACACTCACCCCTGGGCAGTGATTGGAGATAAGGTCTCGGTTCTGAAGCCTGAAAACTGAGGTAGGGAAGAGATCATGACCTAAGGCCATGGCGGGTTTTATGTGCTCAGTGTGCGGTCAGCTTTCTGGGTGTTGGTCAGGAGGTCCGGGCTCAGGTTGTGTTCAACAGTGCATTTATGCCCAGGTTAGACTATATAATTTGGGTAAAGTCGAGTGCTGTGTAGGTTTATCCTCATTTAAGGTGCCTGGGCAGCTCATGAGGCAATAATTTTTTTTCTAGAGGGCATGCAGGGTGCTGCATTGTGGGTCCGGAATTGCCAAACTTGAGGGCTTCGGGGCCAGGAGTGTGAGGACGTAAGTCTGAGAAGACAAGCTAGACTTGGGTTTTAGGGCGATGGCACGGCAGGTACCCCCTGCATATCTGAACCAATATCTCATGCATCTGAATCAGGGCATAGATCAGACGTTGGCTCAGGTTGGAGTTTCTGTGCATGACGGCCGCTTCATGAAGGGAGCGGAATCTCGAGGCCATTGAGGTTTTCCCACGTTGGGAGTTTTGGGATGCCCTCTTCAAGGATTCCTTCTGCGGGACAATTGAGACCTGTTGGACAGCTCCAGGACATCCCATATGGAATGACTCCAGAGCACCATTCGCGGATGGATGCCTGGGAAGCCCGCCTCGCATTCCAATTGTCTCCTAGCAACAAGACAGTTTAGATCTGCTGGCTCTATTGATGCCCCGCACCATCATGAAGGGGCCATCCTGAACAGAAACTTCAACCTGAGCCTACGTCTCATCCTCGCCCTGACTTCAGATGCATGAGATTTAGATTTAGCTCTACAGTGTGTGCCTGCCATGATCTTGACCCAAAACCTAAGCCTAGCTTGTGTTCTCACACTTCCCTCCTCACAATTCTGGCCCACAAGCCCTCCAGTGTGAGAATTCCGTCGCCACAATGCAGCACTCTTCCTTCCATCCAGAAGAAAAACGTTGCCCCTGGGGCTACCCAGAAACGCCAAATGAGGATCAATCTGCATGCCATCAACTTTACTCCAATTATACAGTCTAAGCTTGGCACTAATGCCCTGTCTGACACAGCCTGAGCCTGGACATCCTGGATGACACCCAGAAAGGTGGTGTCACACCTAAGGACTGTGCCAGTGCTCTCCAAGGGAACTCTGCCCGTTTCATTTGCCACAACCTTACAGATTAGGAGAAACCTCCAATTCCCAAGACCAGCCCAATAGTGTTGGCCTCCCCCAACAAACATGGGTGATCTGACACAAGCGGAGCAGTGACCTCCATTCTGAATCTTAGACAGAGACACTCAGAGGAGAATATTGAAAAGGACAGGCCCCTAGACCGTAATCAGATCCATTGCTTTGGATTCCAGGCATTGTTCCCCAGATGCTTGGTTTCCAATACCAGGTTGTGGGGGTTTCAGAACAAATCTCGTCTCTACATGGGAAACTTGCTCTTTGGAGCTGCATCAAAACCTCAGGTTAGGAGAATTCTTCAGGGAAACAGAGCCACTGCCCCATTCCAAGGGATCCATGGACACAAATCCACATCATGACTGATCCTCATGAGAGTGCATTTCAATTCAGCCCCCTCGGTTGTTCCCCCAGTGACAGCAGATCGAATCCTCCTTTTCACTAGGACACAACTGGAATGCAAGTTGGACTGCCCAGGCATCCATCATTAGAACTGTGCTTTGGAGCATTTCTTATGGGACGTCCTTGATCCATCCAAAAGGTCGTGACTGTCCCGCTGACGGAATCCTTGTGGTTTGGAGCATCACACACTCACAAAGTTGGAAATCTTCCATGGTTTCCTGATGCCCCCCCCCCACCTTCATGAAGGGGACATCATGTACAGAAACTCCAACCTAAGCCAACATCTGATCCTCGCCCTGACTTCAGATGCACGAGATCTCATTTCAGGTCTGTAGAGTGTGCCTGCCATGTCACCGCTGCGAATTCAAAGCTGAACTTGTGTTCTCAGACTTCTGTCCTAAAACACCTGGCCCACAAGCCCTGAAGTTGGTAATTCTGGAGCCAGAATGCAGCACTCTGCCTGCCCTGCAGAAGAAAATCTTTGCCCTATGGGGCCAACCAGAAACCCCAAATGAGGACCAACCTTCACATCACTCGACTGTACCCCAATTATACAGTCTAGCCTGGGGACTAATGCCCTGCCTGACACAGCCTGAGCCCAGACCTCATGATGGACACAGACATCTGGCTGCACACTAAGTGCATCGGACCCACCATGGCCTTAGGTCGTCATCTCTTACCAACCTCGGTTTTCAGGCTTCAGAATCTAGACCTTATCTCTACTCACTGCCATGCCGTGTACGTGATGCAGAAATCAGAACTCCTCCTTCCCCATGACCAGAAACCCTGTGGTTGGCATGTTGTCCAACGTGCAGTGTAGGAGAAACCAGCATGGCCCATGAGGCCTCAGACATGCTTGAGGGCTGCAATGGGCACAAACACACATTAGGACCCTAAGCATGAACCCTGGCCTCAAGTAAAGCCTCTCCGGGGATGGACCAAGAGCCCACATATGGAGATTACCATGCCCCTACTCCCCAAACCTTAACCAGTGCTTGAGAAGTCTAGTCACCCCTACTCAGATCTCTTCTCTAGAATCCCTCCTTGGTGGGACACATGAGGTTAAAAAAAAATAGAGAAAGGACTTCTACCGTCCAAAGAATGACCGCAAACACTTGGAATTGGGCCAAATTCACAGAGAGAAATACTCGTCCATGGCTGATGAGGCCATCCTGACATTCCACGGCCACCATTGACACAAAATCCGGAGACAAAAGCCTGAAAAAGCGCCACACACTGGCCCTTTGTTCAAAGCCTGAAAAATTCTCATGGTCTGTAGATCGGGCCTGCCATACCTATGTCCCCAAACCTAAGCCAAGTTTCTGTTTTCAGACTTCTGTCTCCATTGTCCTGGCCCACACACCCTCAAGGCTTGGCCCCATGGAGCCACACCTCAGGACTGTGCCTGCCCTCTCCATGGGAATTCTGCTCATTCCTTTGGCACAACCTGACAGATTAGGAGAAACATCCGAAGTCCCCGAGGCCACCCCAATATTGTAGGATGTCCGGGACAAACAGGGACCATCTGCCACAAGCTGAGCCACTACCTCCAATCAGACCTGTAGATAGATATCCATAGAAAAGAAGATTGAACAGGACAGGCACCTAGGCCCTAAAGGGATCCATTGCTTTTGTTTTCACGTATCTCTCCTCAGAGGCCTGGATTCCAATACCAGCACATGAGGGTTTCTGGAGCTACCAATCAGAACAAATCGCATGCCACATGGGAATCATGCTATATGGAACTGTGTCTAAATCTCCAGTTAGGAGAAAATTTCACGTCACTGGAGCCACCGCCCCATTCCAATGTCTCAATGGACACAATCCCACATTATGACCCATCCTCAGGAGAGTCCATTTCAACTGAAACCTGGCGGTTGCTCACCCAGTGCCAGCAGATCAAACCTGCTTTGTCACTAGGAGACAATTGGAATGCGAGTTTGTTGCCCAGGTATCCGTTGTTAGAACTCTGCTCTGGAGAAATTCCTAATGGGGTGTCCTTGATCCATTCAACAGGTCTCAACTGTCCTGCAGAAGGAATCCTTGTAGTTTGCAGCATCACACACTCGCACCGTGGGAAAACCTCCATGGCCTCGTGATGCCTCCACCTTCAGGTAGAGGACATCATGGACAGAAACTCCCGTCTGATTCGCCCTGACTTCAGATGCATGAGATTCAATTCAGCTCTGCAGAGTGTGCCTGCCTTGCCCTCGCCCAAAACCTAAGCCAGCTCACGTTCTCAGACTTCCGTCCTCACACTCCTGGCCCACAAGCCTTCCACTTTGGGAATTCTGGAGACAAAATGCAGCACTCTGCCTGCCCTCCAGAAGAGAGACTTTGCCCTAGGGGTCTACCCAGAAACATCAAATGAGGATCAACCTGCAATTCTCTAGACTGTACCCCAATTATACAGTCTAGCCTGGGCACTAATGCCCTGTCTGACACAGCCTGACCCCAGACCTCGTGACCGACACCCAGACACCTGGCCTCACACTGAACACATCGAACATGCCATGGCCTTAGGTCATCATCTCTTCCCAACCTTGGTCTTCAGGCTTCAGAACCTAGACATTATCTCCACTCACAACTAAGTGATGTACGTGATGCAGAAATCAGAACTTCACCTTCCCCATGACCAGAAACTTTGTGGTTGGCATGTTGTCCAACGTTCATTATATGAGAACCCAGCATGGCCCATGAGGCCTCAGACATGCTTGAGGGCCGCGATGGGCATAAACACACATTAGGACCCTAAGCATGAACCCTGGCCTCAAGTAAGCCTCTCCGGGGCTGGACCAAGAGCCTGCATATGGGACTTGCCATGCCCCTACTCCCCCAATCCTAGCCAGAGCTTGAGAAGTCTAGTCAACCTTATTCAGAGCTCTTTTCTGGAATCCCTCTTTGGTGGTACACATAAGGTAAAAAAAAAAAAAAAAAAAACAAGATAAAGAAAAAAAAAAAAGTAAGGACTCCTACCATCCAAAGAATGACCCCAAACACTTGGAATTTGGCCAAATCCACAGAGAGAAATACTCGTCCATGGTCGATGAGGCCAGCCTGACATTCCACGGCCACCATTGACACAAAATCTGGAGACAAAAACCTGAAAAAGCGCCACACACTTGCCCTTTGTTCAGAGCCCCCAAAATTCTCAAGGTCTGTAGATCGGGCCTGCCATACCTATGTCCCCAAACCTAAGCCGAGTTTGTGTTTTCAGACTTCTGTCTCCATTGTCCTCACCCACACACCCTAAAGGCTGGGCCCCATGGAGCCACACCTCAGGACTGTGCCTGCCCTCTCCAAGGGAATTCTGCTCATTCATTTGGCACAACCTGACAGATTAGGAGAATCAGCCAAAATCTCTGAGGCCATCCCAATAGTGTAGGACGTCCTGGACATACAGGGACCCTCTGGCACAAGCTGAGCCACTACCTCCAATCAGAACCTTAGACAGATATCCATAGAAAAGAATATTGAACAAGACAGGCACCTAGGCCCTAATTGGATCCATTGCTTTTGTTTTCAGTCATCTCTCCTCAGTGGCCTGGATTCCAATACCAGCATAAGGGGGTTTCCAGAGATACCTATCAGAAAATATCTCGTCTCCACATGGGAATCTTGCTCTATGGAGCTGTGTCATAACCTCCAGTTAGGAGAAAACTTCAGGTCACTGGAGCCACTGCCCCATTTGAATATCTCCATGGACACAATCCCAAATTATGACCCATCCTCAGGAGAGTCCATTTCAACTAAACCCCCTCAGTTGCTACCCCAGAGCCAGCAGATTGAACCTGCCTTGTCGCTAGGAGACAATTGAAATGCAAGTTGGTCTCTTCAGGCATCCATCCTTACAACCCTGCTCTTGCGTCATTCCTTATGGGACATCCTTGAGCCATCCAACAGGTCTCGACTGTCCCACAGGAGTCCTTGTGCATGGACCACCTAACAACTCATATCATGGAAAGCTTCCAAGGTCACATGATGCCCCCAATCTTCATGAAGGCAGATCATGGAAAGAAACTCCAACCTGAGCCAACAGCTGATCTTCGCCTTGACTTCAGATGCACGAGATCTTGATTCAGCTCTTCAGAGTGTACCTGCTGTGCCGTCACCCCAAAACCTAAGCGTAGCTAGTGTTCTCCGACTTCCGTCCTCACTCTCCTGGACCACATGCCCTCTATTTTGGGATTTCCGATGACACAGTGCTGCACTCTGCCTGCCCTCTAGAAGAAAAATATTGCCCTATGGGTCTACCCAGAAACCTCAAATGAGGATAAACCTGCACGTCACTCAACTGTACGCCAATTATATAGTCTAGCCTGTGCACTAATGCCCTGTCTGACATAACCTGAGGCCTGAATTCCCAACCGACACCCAGACAGCTTGCAGTACACTGAGAACATCTGAACCGCCATGGCCTTAGGTTGCCATCTCTTTCCAACTTCGGTTTTCAGGCTACAGAATCCTAGACCTTATCTCTACTCACTTCCCATGGGTGAACGTGATGCAGAAATCAGAACTCCTCCTTCCCTCTCGCCAGAATCTTGTGGTTGGCATCTTATCCAACGTTCAGTGGAGGACCCCTGTAGGGCCTACAGGGGTAGTAGTAGGGCCCCTGAGGGTAGTGTAGGGTCCCTGAGGCCCTGCCTATGCTTAAGAGCTGCGGTGGGCTCAAACACACATTGGGACCCTCAGTTTGAGCCCTGTCCTCAAGTAAAGCCTCTCAGTGGCTGGACCATGAGCCCACATATGGGGCCTGCCATGCCCCAAGTCACCCAATCTTAACCAGAGGTAGAGACATCTAGTCACCCCTACTCAGGGCTCTGCTCTGGAATCCCTCTTTGGTGGGACATTTGAGGTAAATAAACACAGAAAGGACTCCTCCCACTCACAGAATGACCCCAATCACTTGTTATTGGGCCATCCCAAGTGATTGGGGTCCAGAGAGAAAGACTCGTCCATGGCCCATGAGGCCAGCCCGACATTCCACGGCCACTATTGACACAAAATCCAGAGACATAAGCTTCAGCAAGCGTTCACACTCACCCTTAGGTCATAGCCCAAAAAATTCTCCTCATAGTCTGTAGATTTGCCACCATACCTACGTCCCCAAACCTAAGCCGAGTTTGTGTTTTCAGACTTCTATCCTGACATCCCTGTCCCACACACCCTCCACACTGAGGCCCCTGGAGCCACACCTCAGGACTGTGCCTGCCCTCTCCAAGGAAATTCTTCCCATTCCATTGGCCACAACCCTACAGATAAGGAGAAACCTCCAAAGTCCCAGAGGCAATTCCAATAGTGTAGGCCACCCAGGACAAAGAGGGGCGATCTCTCACAAGCTGAGCAACGACGTCAACTCACCCGTAGACAGATAACCCAAGAGAAGAAGATTAAACTGGCCTGGCCCCTAGAATGTAATTGGTTCCATTGCTTTTTTTTCTAAGCATCTCTCCTCAGAGGCCTGTTTTCCAATACCAGCATATGGGGGATTCCAGAGATACCAATTAGAACAAATCTTGTCTTCACATGGGAAACTTATCCTTTGGAGCTCTGTAAAAGCCTCCAGTTAGGAGAAACCTTCAGGTAGCCGGAGCAACCGCCCTATTCCAAGGTCTCCATGGACACATACCCGCATTATGACCATTCGGCAGGAGAGTACATTTCAACTCAGCCCCGTCGATTACTCCCCCAGAGGCAGAATATCAAACCTGCCTTGTCGCTAGGAGACAACTGGAATGCAAAGCAGACTCTCTAGGCATCCATCCTTGGAATCCTGCTCTGGCGCCGTTCCATATGGGATGTCCTGGAGCCTTCCAACAGGTCTTGACTGTCCCACAGAAGGAATCCTTGCAGATTGGAGCATTTCACAACTCCTATCGTGGGAAAACCTACATGGCCTCATGAGATGCTCCCCTTTATAAAGGGGCCATCATGGACAGAAACTCCAACCTGAGCCAACTTCTGATGCATTGCTTTGGTTTCTAGGTATCTCTCCTCAGAGGCCTGGTTTCCAATATCAGAATATGGGGGTTTCCTAAGGAAACAATCAGAACAGATCTCATCTCCACATGGGAAACTTGCTCTTTGGAGCTGTGTCAATACCTCAGGTTAGGAGGATCCTTCAGGGCGCTGGCGCCATGGCCCAATCCCAAGGTCCCCAAGGACACAAACTTACATTATGATCCATTCTCAGGAGAGTCCATTTCAAATCAGCCCCCTCGGCTGCTCACCTCGAGGCAGCAGATCAAACCTTCCTTGTCACTAGGAGACAGTTAGAATGGGAGGCGGGCTGCCCAGGCATCCATCCTTAGAACCCTGCTCTGGAGAACTTCTTTATGGGACGTCTTGAATCCAACCAACCTGTCTTGACTGTCTCGCAGAATGTATCCTTGTGGTTTGAAGCATCACACAATAACACTGTGAGAAAACCTCCATTTCCTCATGATGCCCCACACCTTCATAAATGGGCCATCATGGACAGAAACTCCATCCTAAGCCAAAGTCTGATCCTCGCCCTGAATTCAGAAGCATGAGATCTCGATTCAGCACTTGAGAGTGTGCCTGCTGGGCCCTCTCCCCGAAACCTAAGCCAAAGTTGTGTTATCAGACTTCCGTCCTCAGAATCCTGGCCACACCCCTCCAGTTTGGAAATTCTGGAGACACAATGCAGCACTCTGCCTGGCCTCCAGAAGAAAAATGTTGCCCTATAGGGCTAACCAGAAACGCCAAATGAGTAACAACCTGCATGCCACTCGACCATACCCCAATTATACAGTCTAGCCTGTGCACTAAAGCGCTGTCTGACACAGCCTGAGGGCAGACCTCCAGTCCAACACCAGGACAGGTGGCCGTACACTGAGCATATCATACCCACAATGGCTTTAGGCCATCATCTCTACCCAACCTCAGTTTTCACCTTCAGAACCTAGACCTTATCTCCACTCACTGCTCAGGAGAGAACGTGATGCAAAAATCAGAACTTCTCCTTCGCCATGGCAAGAAACCTTGTGGTTGGCATGTTGTCCAACGTTCATTGTAGGAGAAAGCAGCATGGACTATGAGGCCCCACCTATCCCTGAGGGCCACAATGTGCACAAACACACATTGTGACCCTCAGCGTGAGCCCTATCCTCATGTGAAGCCTCTAGTGACTGGAACAACAGCCCACATATGGGGCTTGCCAAGCCCCTAGTCACCCAATCTCAACCAGATTTTGAGATGTCAAGTCACCCGACTCAGGGCTCTGCTCTGGAATCCCTCTTTGGTGGGACACCTGAGGTAAAAAAAAAAAAAAATACAGAAAGGACTTTTCCCATCCACAGAATGATCCCAACCCCTTGGGATCAGGCCAAATAACCAGAGAAAGAATTGTCCATGGCCCTTGAGGACACCCGGACATTCCACAGCCACCGTTGACACAAAATCCAGAGACAAAAGCCTGAGCAAGCGCCACATACTCGCCCTTTGTTCATAGCCCGGAAAATTCTCACGGTCTGTAGATCGAGCCTTCATACATACATCCCCAAACCTAAGCTGAGTTTTTGTTTTCAGACTTCTGTCCCCACAGTCCTGGCCCACACACCATCCAAGCTGGGGCCCCTGGAGCCACACCTCAGGACTGTGGCTTCCCTCTCCAGGGGAATTCTGCCATTTCCATTGGCCACAACCCTATAGATTAGGAGAAACCTCCAAACTCCCCGAGGCCATCAGAATAGTGTTGGCTGCCCAGGACAAACAGGGATGATCTTTCACAAGTTAGGAAACTACCTCCACTCAGACCCAGAGACAGATATCCCCATAGAATAAGATTGAACTGGACAGGCACTTAGGCCCTAATCAGATCCAATGCTTTTGTTTCCAGGCATCTCTCCTCAGAGGCCTGGTTTCCAATACCAGCATAGGGGAATTACTGTGGCACTCATCAGAAAAATCTCGTCTCCACATAGGAAATGTACTCTTTGGAGCTCTATAAAAACCTCTGTTTAGGAGAATCTTTCAGGGCCCCGGATCAAGCGCCCAATTCCAAGGTCTCCATGGACTTAAACCCACATTATGATCTATCCTCGGGAGCGTCCATGTCAACTCAACCCCCTTGGTTTCTCCCCCAGGGCCTGCAGATCAAACCTGCCTTGTTGCTAGGAGACAACTAGAATGGGAGGTGGGCTGCATAGGCATCAATCCTTAGAACCCTACTCTGGAGTCATTCCATATGGGACATCCTAGAGCCATCCAACAGGTCTCAAGTGTCCCACAGAAGGAATATTTGCAGTCTGGATCATCTCACAACTCCCATTGTGGGAAAATCTACATGGCCTCTTGAGACGCTCCACTTTATAAAGTGGCCATCATGGACAGAAACTCCAACCTGAGCAAACGTCTGATATTCGCCCTGACTTCAGGTGCATGAGATCATGATTCAGCTCTGCAGAGTGTGCCTTCTGTGCCCTCACCCCAAAAACTAAGCCTAGCTTGTGTTCTCAGACTACAGTCCTCACACCCCTGGCCCAAAAGCCCTACAGTTTGGCAATCCTGGGGCCACAATGCAGCACTCTGCTAGCCCTCCCAGAGAAAAACGTTGCCTAATGGAACTACCTAGAAACCCGAATGAGGATCAATTGAACGCCACTCGACTGCACCCCAAATATACAGTCTACCCTGTCTAATGCCTTGTCTGACACAGCATGAGCCCACACCTCCAGACCTACGCTCAACAGCTGGCCACACACTGAGCTCATTGGACCCAACAGGTCCTTAGGTCTTCATCTCTTCCCAACCTCGGTTTTCGGGTTTCAGAACCTAGACCTAAACTCCAATCACTGTCCAGCGGTGAACGTGATGCAGAAGTCACAACTCTTCCTTCGCCATGGCCAGAAACCTTGTGGTTGGCATATTCTCCAACGTTCAGTGTCGGAGAATCCAACATGGCCCATGAGGCCCTTCCCATGCTTGAGGGCCTTGTTGGCACAAATAGGCATTGTGACCCTCAGCATGAGCCCTGTCCTCAAGGAAGGCCTCTCAGTGTCTGAATCAAGAGCCCACATATTGGATTTGCCATGCCCCTAGGCCCCCAAACTAAAACAGAGGTGAGGTTGTCCAGTTGTCCCTCCCGAGGACTCTGCTCTTGAATCCCTCTTTTATTGGGACACATGAGGTACAAAAAATAAAATAAAATAAAATAAAAAACAGAAAGGACTCCTCCCATCCCACAGAACGTACCCAAACTCTTGGGATTGGGTCAAATCCTCAGAGAAGGAAAGCCGTCCACAACCCATGAGGCCACGCCAGCATTCCACCCACATTGTTGTCACCAATCCAGAGACAAAATCTGAGCAAGCAACTCAAACTCAAACTTTTTCATATCCTGAAGTGTTGTCACGGTCTGTAGATTGGGCATGCCATAACTATGTCCCCAATCCTAAGCAGAGTTTGTGTTTTCAGATTTTTGTCCCCACAGGCCTGGCCCACACACCCTCAAGGTTGGGGCCCTAGAGCCAAACTCAGAACTTTGCCTGCCCTCTCCAGGGGATTTCTGCCCATTCCATTGGCCACAACCCTATAGATTAGGAGAAACTCCAAAGTCCTGAGGCCATCCCAATATTATAGGCTGCCCAGGACAAACAGGGGCGATCTGACACAAGCTGAGCAACTACATCCCCTCAGATCCTTATACACGTATCCTCAGGAAAGTGATTGAACCGGACAGGCACCTAGGCCCTAATCATCTCGATTGCTTTTGTTTCCAGTCATCTCTCCTCAGAGGCCTGGTTTCCAATACCAGCATATGGGAGATTCCTTAGGCACTCATCAAAACAATTCTCTTCTCTACATAGGAAACATACTCTTTAGAGCTCCATCAAAACCTCCGGTTATGAACATCCCTCAAGGACCCGGATCAAGACCCCATTCCAAGGTCTCCATGGACACAAATGCACATTATGACCCATCCTCAACTCACCCATTTCAACACACCCGATTCAGTTGCTCCCCTAGATCAGGCAGATCGAACTTGCCTTGGCTCTATGAGACACCTGGAATGGGAGGCAGGCTGCCGAGGCATCCATCCTTAGAACCCTGCTCTGGATAACTTCCTTATGGGATGTCCTGGAGCCATCCAACAGGTCTCGACTGTCCCACAGAAGGAATCATTGCGGTTTGGAGCATCTCACAATTCCCATCGTGGGAAAACCTCCATGTCCTCGTGACACGCTCCCCTTCATGAAGGGGCCGTCATGGACAGAAACTCCGACCTAAGCCAACGTCTGATCCTAGCTCTGTCTTCAGGTATACGGGATCTCGAATCATCTCTGCAGAGGGTGCCTGCCGTCCCCTCACCCCGAAATCTAAGTCTGGCTTGTGTTCTCAGAATTTTTTCCTCACACTCCTGGCCCACAAGCCTTCCAGTTTGGGAATTCTGGAGCCACTATTTGACACTGTGTCTTCCCTACAGAAGAAAAACGTTGCCCTCTGGGGCTACCCAGTAACCACAAATGAGTACCATCCTGCACGAAACTCGCCTGCACCCCAATGATACAGTCTAGCCTGGGCACTAATTCCCTGTCTGCCACAGCCTGAGCCTGCACCTCCTAACCCACACTCAACAGCTAGCCGAACACTGAGCACATCAGACACACCATGGCCTTAGGTCTTCATCTCTTCCCAACCTCAGTTTTCAGGCTTCAGAACCTAGACCTTAAATCTAATCACAGTCCAGGAGTGAAAGTGTTGCAGAAATTAGAACTCCTTTTTCCCCATGGCCAGAAAACTTTTGGTTGCCATATTGTGCAACGTTCAGTGTAGGAGAAACCAGCATGGTACATTAGGCCACGCCCTGCCTTGAGGGGCTCCTTGGGCACAAAAACACATTGTGAAACTCAGTGTGAGACCTATCCTCAAGGAAGGCCTCTCAGTGTCTGGACCAAGAGCCCAAATATGGGGCTTGCCATGTTCTTAGGTCCCAATGTTAACCAGAGGTCTGGTTGTCCAGTCGCCCCTCCCCAGGACTCTGCTCTGGAATCCCTCTGTTGGTGGTACACGTGAGGTAAAAAAAAAAAAAAAAAAAAAAACACAAAGGCCTCCTCCCTTCCGACACAATGACCCCAAACCCTTGGGATCGGGTCAATCCCCAGAAAGGGAGCCTCATCGATGGCCCATGAGGACACCCCGACATTCCATTGCAATCGGTGACACATTTCCAGAAAAAAAAAAAAAAAAAGCATGAGCAAGCACCTCACATTCGCCCGTTGTTCATATCCCGAAGAGTTCTCCTCAGGGTCTATAGATCGGGCCGGCCATACCTACATCCACCAACCTAAGTGGAGTTTGTGTTTTCAGACTTTTGTCGAAATAGCCCTGGACCACACACGCTCCACACTTGGGTCCCTGGAGCCACACCTCAGGACTCTGCTTCCCTTTCAAGGGAATTCTTCCCATTCCATTGGCCACAACCTTGCAAATGTGGAAAAACATCCAAAGTCACTGAGGCCATCCCAATAGTGTAGGCCGCCCAGGACAAACAGGGGTGATCTCAAACCAGCTGAGCAACTACCTCCACTCAGACAACAGATGTCCCCAGAGAAGAATATTGAACCGGACAGGCCCCTAGGCCCTAATCAGATCCATTGCTTTGGTTTCCAGGCATCTCTCCTCAGAGGCCTCGTTTCCAATACCAGCATATGGTGGTTTCCTGAGGCACCAATAAGAACAAATCTCGTCTACCCATGGAAAACTTGCTCATTAGAGCTTTGTCATAACCTCTGGTTAGGAGAATCCTTCAGGGCCCTGGTGCCACTGCCCCATACCAAGGTCTCCATGGACTCAATCCAACATTAAGACCATCCTCAGGAAAGTCCATTTCAACTCAGCCCCCTCTGTTGCTACCCCAAGCCAGCAGATTAAACGTTTCTTGTTGCTAGGAGACAATTGGAATGTGAGGCTGGCTGCCCAGCCATCCATACGTAGAACCCTGTTCTGGAAAAATACCTTATAAGACGTCCTGGAGCCATCCAACAAATCTTAATTGTCCCACAGAAGGAATCCTTGCGGTTTGCAGCATCCCAAAACTCCAATAGTGGCAAAACGCCCATGGCCTCATAATCCCCCCTCTTCTTGAAGGGGCCATCATGGACAGAAACTCAAACCTGAGCAAAGTCTGATCCTCGACTGACTTCAGATGCATGAGATCTCAATTCAGCTCTGCAGAGTGTGCCTGCCATGTCCTTGCCCCGAAACCTAAGCCTAGCTTGTGTTCTCAGGCACGTCCTCACTCTCCTGGCCCACAAGCCCTCCAGTTTGGGAATTCCGAAGCCACAATGCAGCATGCTGCCTGCCCTCCAGAAGAAAAACTTTGCCCTATGCTGCTAATAAGAAACCCCAAATGATTTTCTAATGCATGTCACTCGATGGTAAAGCAATTATAGAGTCTACCCTGTGTACTAATGCCCTGTCTGGCACAGCCTGAGACATGACATCCCAAACAAAACCCAGACAGCTGGCCCCAACCTGGACACATAGGACCCGCTATTGCTGTAGGTCGTCATCTCTTCCCAACCTCGGTTTTCAGGCTTCAGAACCTAAACCTTATCTCCAATCACTGCCCAGGGGTGAACGTGATGCAGAAATTAGAATTCCTCCTTCCCCATGGCCAGAAACCTTGTGGTTGGCATGTTGTCCAACGTTCAATGTGGGAAAACCTGCATTGTCCGAAAGGCCACGCCAGTGCTTGAGGGCCGCCTAGGGCACAGACATGCATTGTGACCTGCAGTGTGAGTCCCGTATGAAAGTAACGCCTTTCAGTGGCTGGACCAAGATCCTGCATATGGGGCTTGTCATATCCATAGGCCCCCAGGCTTAACCAGAGGGCGAGTATTCCAGTTGTCAGTACCCACTGCTATGCTCTAGAATCCCTCTACTGGGGGGACACATGAAGCAGAAAACAGGACACTTCCCTTCCCACAGAATGACCCCAAACTCTTGGGGGCTGGACAAACTACAAGAGAGGGAGACTTCTACGACCCATGAAGCAACTCCTACATTAAACGGCCATTGTGGACAAAACATCCAGAGACAAAAGCCTGAGCGACTGCCTCCCTCTCACCCTTCTTTCAGATCCAGAAGAGCTCCCCTCGTGGACTGTAGATCAGGCCTGCCGTAACCTCGGCCCCTAACCTGAGCTGAGTTAGGGTTTTTGGATGTCTGTCTGCACAGCCATGGCCCACCCAGCCTCCAGGCAGGGGACTCTGGAGCCACACCACAGTACTGTGCCTGCTCTCTCCTAAGAAACTGCCCATTCCATTGGCCACAACTCTACAAAATAGTAGAAACCTCAAGGTCCCCAAGGACATCCCACTACCGCAAGCCGCACTGGACAAATAGGGGCATTATGACACAAGCTGAGCAACTACTACCTCCATGCAGACACACAGACAGATATCCGCAGAGACAGAAGATTGAACCAGACAGGCCCCTAGGCTCTATTATGAACTCTTGCTTTGGTGTCCAGGTATCACTCCTCAGAGGCCTGGGTTCGAAGACCAGCATACAGGGCTTTCCTGAGGCACCAGACAGAAGACCTCTCATCTCCACATGGGAAGCTTCCTTGTTGGAGTTGTGTCAAGCCCTTCGGGTTGGAGAATCCTGCAGAGTCCCTTAGCTACTGCCACATTCCAAGGTCTCCATGGCCACCAACCCACATTATGACTCATCCTCAGGAGAGTCCATTTTAACTCAGCCTTCTGGGTAGCTAACCCAAGATCCCGCTGATTGAGCGTGCCTTGTCTCGACCAGGCAATGGGAAGGTGAGTTGGCGTTTCTCGGCATCCAAGCTTAGGGCCCTGCTCTCGAGTCTTTCTGTATGGGGCATCCTGGAACCATCCAATAGTACTCGACTGTCCTGATGAAGGAAACTTTGAAGTTTGGAGCAGCTCACAACTCCCAGCGTAGGGAAACCTCCCTGGCCTCATGACGCCCCCACCCCCTTCAGGAAGGGGCCGTCATGGACACAAACTCCAGCTTGAGGCAACATCTGATACTCGCCCTGACCTCACCTGCAGGAGATCTCGATTCAGCCTCTGCAGAGTGGGCCTGCCATGCTCTTGGCCCCAAAACTCGTGCTAGCTTGTGTTATCAGACTTCCTTCCTCACAATCCTGGACACACCCCTCCAGTTAGGCAATTCTGGAGACACAATGCAGCACTCTGCCTGCCCTCCAGAAGAAAAATGTTGCCCTATAAGGCTAACCAGAAACGCCAAATGAGTAACAACCTGCATGCCACAACACCATACCCCAATTATACAGTCTAGTCTGCGCACTAAAGCCCTGTCTGACACAGCGTGAGGGCAGACCTCCAGTCCAACACCCAAACAGCTGGCCGTACACAGACCATATTACACCCACAATGGCTTTAGGCCATCATCTCTACACAACCGCATTTTCACCGTCAGAACCTAGACCTTATCTCCACTCACTGCTCAGGAGTGAACGTGATGCAAGAATCAGAACTTCTCTTTCGCCTTGGCAAGAAACCTAGTGGTTGGCATGTTGTCCAATGTTCATTGTAGGAGAAAGCAGCATGGACTATGAGGCCCCACCTATCCCTGAGGGCCACAATGTGCACAAACACACATTGTGACCCTCAGCGTGAGCCCTATCCTCATGTAAAGCCTCTTAGTGACTGGAACAACAGCCCACATATGGGGCTTGCCAGGCCCCTAGTCCCCCAATCTCAACCAGAGTTCGAGATGTCTAGTCACCCCTACACAGGGCTCTACTCTGGAATCCCTCTTTGGTGGGATACCTGAGGCTAAAAAAAAAAAAATACAGAAAGGACTCTTCCCATCCACAGAATGATCCCAACCACTTGGGATCAGGCCAAATCATCAGAAAGAATTGTCCATGGCTTTTGAGGACACCCCGACATTCCGCGGCCACCGTTGACACAAAATCTAGAGACAAAAGCCTGAGCAAGCGCCACATACTCGCCCTTTGTTCATAGCCCGGAAAATTCTCACGGTCTGTAGATCGAGCCTTCATACATACATCCCCAAACCTAAGCTGAGTTTGAGTTTTCAGACTTCTGTCCCCACAGTCCTGGCCCACACACCATCCAAGTTGGGGCCCCTGGAGCCACACCTCAGGACTGTGGCTTCCCTCTCCAGGGGAATTCTGCCATTTCCATTGGCCACAACCCTATAGATTAGGAGTATCCTCCCATCTCCCCGAGGCCATCCGAATAGTGTTGGCTGCCCAGGACAAACAGGGATGATCTCTCACAAGTTAGGAAACTACCTCCACTCAGACCCAGAGACAGATATCCCCAGAGAATAAGATTGAACTGGACAGGCACTTAGGCCCTAATCAGATCCATTGCTTTTGATTCCAGTCATCTCTCCTCAGAGGCTTGGTTTCCAATACCAGCATATGGGAGATTCCTTAGGCACTCATCAAAACAATTCTCTTCTCTACATAGGAAACATACTCTTTAGAGCTCCATCAAAACCTCCGGTTATGAACATCCCTCAAGGCCCCGGATCAAGCACCCCATTCCAAGGTCTACATGGACACAAATGCACATTATGACCTATCCTCAACTCACCCATTTCAACACACCCGCCTCGGTTGCTCCCCTAGATCCAGCAGATCGAACTTGCTTGGCTCTATGAGACACCCGGAATGGGAGGCAGGCTGCACAGGCATCCATCCTTAGAACCCTGCTCTGGATAACTTCCTTATGGGATGTCCTGGAGCCATCCAACAGGTCTCAACTGTCCCACAGAAGGAATCATTGCGGTTTGGAGCATCTCACAATTCCCATCGTGGGAAAACCTCCATGTCCTCGTGACACGCTCCCCTTCATGAAGGGGCCGTCATGGACAGAAACTCCGACCTAAGCCAACTTCTGATCCTAGCTCTGTCTTCAGGTATACGGGATCTCGAATCATCTCTGCAGAGGGTGCCTGCCGTCCCCTCACCCCGAAATATAAGTCTGGCTTGTGTTCTCAGAATTTTTTCCTCACACTTCTGGCCCACAAGCCTTCCAGTTTGGGAATTCTGGAGCCACTATGTGGCACTGTGTCTTCCCTCCAGAAGAAAAACTTTGCTCTTTGGGGCTACCCAGTAACCACAAATGAGTACCATCCTGCACGAAACTCGACTGCACCCCAATGATACAGTGTAGTCTGAACACTAATTCCCTGTCTGCCACAGCCTGAGCCTGCCCCTCCCAACCCACACTCAACAGCTGGCTGAACACTGAGCACATCAGAAACACCATGGCCTTAGGTCTTCATGTCTTCCCAACCTCAGTTTTCAGACTTCAGAACCTAGACCTTAAATCCAATCACAGTCCAGGAGTGAAAGTGTTGCAGAAAATAGAACTCCTTCTCCCCCATGGCTAGAAAACTTTTGGTTGCCATATTGTGCAACGTTCAGTGTAGGAGAAACCAGCATGGTACATTAGGCCACGCCCTGCCTTGAGGGGCTCCTTGGGCACAAAAACACATTGTGAAACTCAGTGCGAGACCTATCCTCAAGGAAGGCCTCTCAGTGCCTGGACTGAGAACCCACATATGGGGCTTGCCATGTTCTTAGGTCCCAATGTTAACCAGAGGTCTGGTTGTCCAGTTGCCCCCACCCACGACTCTGCTCTGGAATCCCTCTTTTGGTGGTCCACATGAGGTAAAAAAAAAAAAAAATAAAAAAAAATAAAAAAAATAAAAAAAAAAAGAAGGCCTCCTCCCTTTCGTCAGAATGACCCACAACTCTTGGGAACGGGTCAAATCCCCAGAAAGGGAGCCTCATCGATGGCCCATGAGGACACCCCGACATTCCATGGCAATCGGTGACACATTTACAGAAAAAAAACAAAAAAGCATGAGCAAGCACCTCACATTCGCCCTTTGTTCATATGCCGAAGAGTTCTCCTCACGTTCTATAGATCGGGCCGGCCATAACTACATCCCCCAACCTAAGTGGAGTTTGTGTTTTCAGACTTTTGACCAAATAGCCCTGGACCACAAAGCTCCACACTTGGGTCCCTGGAGCCACACCTCAGGACTGTGCTTCCCTTTCAAGGGAATTCTTCCCATTCCATTGGCCACAACCTTGCAAATGAGGAAAAACCTCCAAAGTCACCGAGGCCATCCCAATAGTGTAGGCCGCCCAGGACAAACAGGGGTGATCTCAAACCAGCTGAGCAACTACCTCCACTCAGACAACAGATGTCCCCAGAGAAGAATATTGAACCGGACAGGACCCTAGGCCCTAATCAGATCCATTGCTTTGGTTTCCAGGCATCTCTCCTCAGAGGCCTCGTTTCCAATACCAGCATATGGTGGTTTCCTGAGGCACCAATAAGAACAAATCTCGTCTCCCCATGGAAAACTTGCTCATTGGAGCTTTGTCATAACCTCTGGTTAGGAGAATCCTTCAGGGCCCTGGTGCCACTGCCCCATACCAAGGTCTCCATGGACTCAATCCAACATTAAGACGATCCTCAGGAAAGTCCATTTCAACTCAGCCCCCTCTGTTGCTACCCCAAGCCAGCAGATCAAACGTTTCTTGTTGCTAGGACACAATTGGAATGTGAGGCTGGCTGCCCAGGCATCCATACTTAGAACCCTGTTCTGGAAAAATACCTTATAAGACGTCCTGGAGCCATCCAACAAATCTTAATTGTCCCACAGAAGGAATCCTTGCGGTTTGGAGCATCTCACAACTCCAATAGTGGGAAAACCCCCATGGCCTCATAATGCCCCCACTTCCTGAAGGGGCCAACATGGACAGAAACTCAAACCTGAGCCAAAGTCTGAACCTCGACCTGACTTCAGACGCATGAGATCTCAATTCAGCTCTGCAGAGTGTGCCTGCCATGTCCTTGCCCCGAAACCTAAGCCTAGCTTGTTTTCTCAGACTTCTGTCCTCACTCTCCTGGCCCATAAGCCCTCCAGTTTGGGAATTCCGAAGCCATAATGCAGCATGCTGCCTGCCCTCCAGAAGAAAAACTTTGCCCTATGCTGCTAATAAGAAACCCCAAATGATTTTCTAATGCATGCCACTCGATTGTAAAGCAATTATACAGCCCACCCTGTACACTAATGCCCTGTCTGGCAGAGCCTGAGACAAGACATCCCAAACGACACCCAGACAGCTGGCCCCAACCTGGACACATAGGACCCGCTATGGCTGTAGGTCGTCATCTCTTCCCAACCTCGGTTTTCAGGCTTCAGAACCTAGACCTTATCTCCAATCACTGCCCAGGGGTGAACGTGATGCAGAAATTAGAATTCCTCCTTCCCAATGGCCAGAAACCTTGTGGTTGGCATGTTGTCCAACGTTCAATGTGGGAAAACCTGCATTGTCCGAAAGGCCACGCCAGTGTTGAGGGCCGCCTAGGGCACAGACATGCATTGTGACCTGCAGTGTGAGTCCCGTATGAAAGTAACGCCTTTCAGTGGCTGGACCAAGATCCTGCATATGGGGCTTGTCATATCCATAGGCCCCCAGGCTTAACCAGATGGCGAGTAGTCCAGTTGTCAGTACCCACTGCAATGCTCTAGATTCCCTCTTCTGGGGGGACACATGAAGCAGAAAACAGGACACTTCCCTTCCCACAGAAGGACCCCAAACTCTTGGGGGCTGGACAAACTACCAGAGAGGGAGACTTCTACGACCCATGAGGCAACTCCTACATTAAACGGCCATTGTGGACAAACATCCAGAGACAAAAGCCTGAGCGACTGCCTCCCTCTCACCCTTCTTTCATATCCAGAGGAACTCCCCTCATGGACTGTAGATCAGGCCTGCCGTAACCTCGGCCCTAAACCTGAGCTGAGTTAGGGTTTTTGGATGTCTGTCTGCACAGCCATGGCCCACACAGCCTCCAGGCTGGGGTCTCTGGAGCTACACCACAGTACTGTGCCTGCTCTCTCCTAAGAAACTGCCCATTCCATTGGCCACAACTCTACAAAATAGTAGAAACCTCAAGGTCCCCAAGGACATCCCCTACAGCAAGCCGCACTGGACAAATAGGGGCATTATGACACAAGTTGAGCAACTACTACCTCCATGCAGACACAAAGACAGATATCCGCAGAGACAGAAGATTGAACCAGACAGGCCCCTAGGCCCTATTATGAACTCTTGCTTTGGTTTCCAGGTATCACTCCTCAGAGGCCTGGGTTCGAAGACCAGCATACGGGGCTTTCCTGAGGCACCAGACAGAAGACCTCTCATCTCCACATGGGAAGCTTCCTTGTTGGGGTTGTGTCAAGCCCTTCGGGTTGGAGAATCCTGCAGAGTCCCTTAGCTACTGCCACATTCCAAGGTCTCCATGGCCACCAACCCACATTATGACTCATCCTCAGGAGAGTCCATTTAAACTCAGCCTTCTGGGTAGCTCACCCAAGAGCCCGCAGATTGAGCGTGCCTTGTCTCGACCAGGCAATGGGAAGGTGAGTTGGCGTTTCTCGGCATCCATGCTTACGGCCCTGCTCTCGAGTCTTTCTGTATGGGGCATCCTGGAACCATCCAATAGTACTCGACTGTCCTGAAGAAGGAAACTTTGAAGTTTGGAGCAGCTCACAACTCCCAGCGTAGGGAAACCTCCCTGGCCTCATGACGCCCCCACCCCCTTCAGGAAGGGGCCGTCATGGACACAAACTCCAGCTTGAGGCAACATCTGATACTCGCCCTGACCTCACCTGCAGGAGATCTCGATTCAGCCTCTGCAGAGTGGGCCTGCCATGCTCTTGGCCCCAAAACTCGTGCTAGCTTGTGTTATCAGACTTCCTTCCTCACAATCCTGGCCACACACCTCCAGTTTGGCAATTCTGGAGACACAATGCAGCACTCTGCCTGCCCTCCAGAAGAAAAATGTTTCCCTAAAGGGCTAACCAGAAACGCCAAATGAGTAACAACCTGCATGCCACTCGACCATACCCCAATTATACAGTCTAGCCTGTGCACTAAAGCCCTGTCTGACACAGCCTGAGGGCAGACCTCCAGTCCAACACCCAGACAGCTTGCCGTACACAGAGCATATCACACCCACAATGGCTTTAGGCCATCATCTCTACCCAACCTCAGTTTTCACCTTCAGAACCTAGACCTTATCTCCACTCACTTCTCAGGAGTGAACGTGATGCAAGAATTAGAACTTCTCCTTCGCCTTGGCAAGAAACCTAGTGGTTGGCATGTTGTCCAACGTTCATTGTAGGAGAAAGCAGCATGGACTAGGAGGCCCCACCTATCCCTGAGGGCCACAATGTGCACAAACACACATTGTGACCCTCAGCGTGAGCCCTATGCTCATGTAAAGCCTCTTAGTGACTGGAACAACAGCCCACATATGGGGCTTGCCAAGCCCCTAGTCCCCCAATCTCAACCAGAGTTCGAGATGTCTAGTCACCCCTACTCAGGGCTCTACTCTGGAATCCCTCTTTGGTGGGACACCTGAGGTAAAAAAAAAAAAAAAAAAATTACAGAAAGGACTCTTCCCATCCACAGAATGATCCCAACCACTTGGGATCAGGCCAAATCATCAGAGAAAGAATTGTCCATGGCCCTTTAGGACACCCCGACATTCCGCGGCCACCGTTGACACAAAATCCAGAGACAAAAGCCTGAGCAAGCGCCACATACTCGCCCTTTGTTCATAGCCCGGAAAATTCTCACGGTCTGTAGATCGAGCCTTCATACATACATCCCCAAACCTAAGCTGAGTTTGTGTTTTCAGACTTCTGTCCCCACAGTCCTGGCCCACACCCATCCAAGTTGGGGCCCTTGGAGCCACACCTCAGGACTGTGGCTTCCCTCTCCAGGGGAATTCTGCCATTTCCATTGGCCACAACCCTATAGATTAGGAGTATCCTCCAATCTCCCCGAGGCCATCCGAATAGTGTTGGCTGCCCAGGACAAACAGGGATCATCTCTCACAAGTTAGGAAACTACCTCCACTCAGACCCAGAGACAGATATCCCCAGAGAATAAGATTGAACTGGAAAGGCACTTAGGCCCTAATCAGATCCATTGCTTTTGATTCCAGTCATCTCTCCTCAGAGGCCTGGTTTCCAATACCAGCATATGGGAGATTCCTTAGGCACTCATCAAAACAATTCTCTTCTCTACATAGGAAACATACTCTTTAGAGCTCCATCAAAACCTCCGGTTATGAACATCCCTCAAGGCCCCGGATCAAGCATCCCATTCCAAGGTCTACATGGACACAAATGCACATTATGACCCATCCTCAACTCACCCATTTCAACACACCCGCCTCGGTTGCTCCCCTAGATCCAGCAGATCGAACTTGCCTTGGCTCTATGAGACACCTGGAATGGGAGGCAGGCTGCCCAGGCATCCATCCTTAGAACCCTGCTCTGGATAACTTCCTTATGGGATGTCCTGGAGCTATCCAACAGGTCTCGACTGTCCCACAGAAGGAATCATTGCGGTTTGGAGCATATCACAATTCCCATCGTGGGAAAACCTCCATGTCCTCGTGACACCCTCCCCTTCATGAAGGGGCCGTCATGGACAGAAACTCCGACCTAAGCCAACTTCTGATCCTAGCTCTGTCTTCAGGTATACGGGATCTCGAATCATCTCTGCAGAGGGTGCCTGCCGTCCCCTCACCCCGAAATCTAAGTCTGGCTTGTGTTCTCAGAATTTTTTCCTCACACTCCTGGCCCACAAGCCTTCCAGTTTGGGAATTCTGGAGCCACTATGTGGCACTGTGTCTTCCCTCCAGAAGAAAAACGTTGCCCTTTGGGGCTACCCAGTAACCACAAATGAGTACCATCCTGCACGAAAGTCGACTGCACCCCAATGATACAGTCTAGCCTGGGCACTAATTCCCTGTCTGCCATAGCCTGAGCCTGCACCTCCCAACCCACACTCAACAGCTGGCCGAACACTGAGCAATCAGACACACCATGGCCTTAGGTCTTCATCTCTTCCAACCTCAGTTTTCAGGCTTCAGAACCTAGACCTTAAATCCAATCACAGTCCAGGAGTGAAAGAGTTGCAGAAAATAGAACTCCTTCTTCCCCATGGCCAGAAAATTTTTGGTTGCCATATTGTGCAACGTTCAGTGTAGGAGAAACCAGCATGGTACATTAGGCCACGCCCTGACTTGAGGGGCTCCTTGGGCACAAAAACACATTGTGAAACTCAGTGCGAAACCTATCCTCAAGGAAGGCCTCTCAGTGTCTGGACCAAGAGCCCACATATGGGGCTTGCCATGTTCTTAGGTCCCAATGTTAACCAGAGGTCTGTTTGTCCATTTGCCCCCACCCACGACTCTGCTCTGGAATCCCTCTTTTGGTGGTCCACCTGAGGTAAAAAAAAAATAAATAAATAAATGAATAAAAATAAACAAAAAAAAAAAACAGAAAGGCCTCCTCCTTTACGACAGAATGACCACAAACTCTTGGGATCTGCTCAAATCCCCATGAAGGGAGCCTCATCGATGGCCCATGAGGACACCCCGACATTCCATGGCAATCGGTGACACATTTCCAGAAAAAAAAAAAAATAGCATGAGCAAGCACCTCACAATCGCCCTTTGTTCATATGCCGAAGAGTTCTCCTCACGGTCTATAGATCGGGGCGGCCATACCTACATCCCCCAACCTAAGTGGAGTTTGTGTTTTCAGACTTTTGACCTAATAGCCCTGGACCACACACTCTCCACACTTGGGTCCCTGGAGCCACACCTCAGGACTGTGCTTCCCTTTCAAGGGAATTCTTCCCATTCCATTGGCCACAACCTTGCAAATGAGGAAAAACCTCCAAAGTCTCCGAGGCCATCCCAATAGTGTAGGCCGCCCAGGACAAACAGGGGTGATCTCAAACCAGCTGAGCAACTACCTCCACTCAGACAACAGATGTCCCCAGAGAAGAATATTGAACCGGACAGGACCCTAGGCCCTAATCAGATCCATTGCTTTGGTTTCCAGGCATCTCTCCTCAGAGGCCTCGTTTCCAATACCAGCATATGGTGGTTTCCTGAGGCACCAATAAGAACAAATCTCGTCTCCCCATGGAAAACTTGCTCATTGGAGCTTTGTCATAACCTCTGGTTAGGAGAATCCTTCAGGGCCCTGGTGCCAATGCCCCATACCAAGGTCTCCATGGACTCAATCCAACATTAAGACCATCCTCAGGAAAGTCCATTTCAACTCAGCCCGCTCTGTTTCTACCCCAGGACAGCAGATCAAACGTTTCTTGTTGCTGGGGGACAATTGGAATGTGCGGCTGGCTGCCCAGGCATCCATACTTACAACGCTGTTCTGGAAAAATACCTTATAAGACGTCTTGGAGCCATCCAACAAATCTTAATTGTCCCACAGAAGTAATCCTTGCGGTTTGGAGCATCTCACAACTCCAATAGTGGGAAAACCCCCATGGCCTCATAATGCCCCCCCTTCCTGAAGGGGCCAACATGGACAGAAACTCAAACCTGAGCCAAAGTCTGAACCTCGACCTGACTTCAGACGCATGAGATCTCAATTCAGCTCTGCAGAGTGTGCCTGCCATGTCCTTGCCCCGAAACCTAAGCCTAGCTTGTGTTCTCAGACTTCCGTCCTCACTCTCCTGGCCCATAAGCCCTCCAGTTTGGGAATTCCGAAGCCACAATGCAGCATGCTGCCTGCCCTCCAGAAGAAAAACTTTGCCCTATGCTGCTAATAAGAAACCCCAAATGATTTTCTAATGCATGCCACTCGATTGTAAAGCAATTATACAGCCCACCCTGTATACTAATGCCCTGTCTGGCAGAGCCTGAGACAAGACATCCCAAACGACACCCAGACAGCTGGCCCCAACCTGGACACATAGGACCCGCTATGGCTGTAAGTCGTCATCTCTTCCCAACCTCGGTTTTCAGGCTTCAGAACCTAGACCTTATCTCCAATCACTGCCCAGGGGTGAACGTGATGCAGAAATTAGAATTCCTCCTTCCCCATGGCCAGAAACCTTGTGGTTGACATGTTGTCCAACGTTCAATGTGGGAAAACCTGCATTGTCCGAAAGGCCACGCCAGTGCTTGAGGGCCGCCTAGGGCACAGACATGCATTGTGACCTGCAGCGTGAGTCCCGTATTAAAGTAACGCATTTCAGTGGCTGGACCAAGATCCTGCATATGGGGCTTGTCATATCCATAGGCCCCCAGGCTTAACCAGAGGGCGAGTATTCCAGTTGTCAGTACCCACTGCTATGCTCTAGAATCCCTCTACTGGGGGGACACATGAAGCAGAAAACAGGACACTTCCCTTCCCACAGAAGGACCCCAAACTCTTGGGGGCTGGACAAACTACCAGAGAGGGAGACTTCTACGACCCATGAGGCAACTCCTACATTAAACGGCCATTGTGGACAAAACATCCAGAGACAAAAGCCTGAGCGACTGCCTCCCTCTCACCCTTCTTTCATATCCAGAGGAACTGCAATCATGGACTGTAGATCAGGCCTGCTGTAACCTCGGCCCTAAACCTGAGCTGAGTTAGGGTTTTTGGATGTCTGTCTGCACAGCCATGGCCCACACAGCCTCCAGGCTGGGGTCTCTGCAGCCACACCACAGAACTGTGCCTGCTCTCTCCTAAGAAACTGCCCATTCCATTGGCCACAACTCTACAAAATAGGAGAAACCTCAAGGTCCCCAAGGACATCCCACTACCGCAAGCCGCACTGGACAAATAGGGGCATTATGACACATGCTGAGCAACTACTACCTCCATGCAGACACACAGACAGATATCCGCAGAGACAGAAGATTGAACCAGACAGGCCCCTAGGCCCTATTATGAACTCTTGCTTTGGTGTCCAGGTATCACTCCTCAGAGGCCTGGGTTCGAAGACCAGCATACGGGGCTTTCCTGAGGCACCAGACAGAAGACCTCTCATCTCCACATGGGAAGCTTCCTTGTTGGGGTTGTGTCAAGCCCTTCGGGTTGGAGAATCCTGCAGAGTCCCTTAGCTACTGCCACATTCCAAGGTCTCCATGGCCACCAACCCACATTATGACTCATCCTCAGGAGAGTCCATTTAAACTCAGCCTTCTGGGTAGCTCACCCAAGAGCCCGCAGATTGAGCGTGCCTTGTCTCGACCAGGCAATGGGAAGGTGAGTTGGCGTTTCTCGGCATCCATGCTTACGGCCCTGCTCTCGAGTCTTTCTGTATGGGGCATCCTGGAACCATCCAATAGTACTCGACTGTCCTGAAGAAGGAAACTTTGAAGTTTGGAGCAGCTCACAACTCCCAGCGTAGGGAAACCTCCCTGGCCTCATGACGCCCCCACCCCCTTCAGGAAGGGGCCGTCATGGACACAAACTGCAGCTTGAGGCAACATCTGATACTCGCCCTGACCTCACCTGCAGGATATCTCGATTCAGCCTCTGCAGAGTGGGCCTGCCATGCTCTTGGCCCCAAAACTCGTGCTAGCTTGTGTTTTCAGACTTCCTTCCTCACAATCCTGGCCACACACCTCCAGTTTGGCAATTCTGGAGACACAATGCAGCACTCTGCCTGCCCTCCAGAAGAAAAATGTTTCCCTATAGGGCTAACCAGAAACGCCAAATGAGTAACAACCTGCATGCCACTCGACCATACCCCAATTATACAGTCTAGCCTGTGCACTAAAGCCCTGTCTGACACAGCCTGAGGGCAGACCTCCAGTCCAACACCCAGACAGCTGGCCGTACACAGAGCATATCACACCCACAATGGCTTTAGGCCATCATCTTTACCCAACCTCAGTTTTCACCTTCAGAACCTAGACCTTATCTCCACTCACTGCTCAGGAGTGAACGTGATGCAAGAATCAGAACTTCTCCTTCGCTTTGGCAAGAAACCTAGTGGTTGGCATGTTGTCCAACGTTCATTGTAGGAGAAAGCAGCATGGACTAGGAGGCCCCACCTATCCCTGAGGGCCACAATGTGCACAAACACACATTGTGACCCTCAGCGTGAGCCCTATCCTCATGTAAAGCCTCTTAGTGACTGGAACAACAGCCCACATATGGGGCTTGCCAAGCCCCTAGTCCCCCAAACTCAACCAGAGTTCGAGATGTCTAATCACCCCTACTCAGGGCTCTACTCTGGAATCCCTCTTTGGTTGGACACCTGAGGTAAAAAAAAAAAAAATACAGAAAGGACTCTTCCCATTCACAGAATGATCCCAACCACTTGGGATCAGGCCAAATCATCAGAGAAAGAATTGTCCATGGCCCTTGAGGACAACCTGACATTCCGCGGCCACCCTTGACACAAAATCCAGAGACAAAAGCCTGAGCAAGCGCCACATACTCGCCCTTTGTTCATAGCCCGGAAAATTCTCACGGTCTGTAGATCGAGCCTTCATACATACATCCCCAAACCTAAGCTGAGTTTGTGTTTTCAGACTTCTGTCCCCACAGTCCTGGCCCACACACCATCCAAGTTGGGGCCCCTGGAGCCACACCTCAGGACTGTGGCTTCCCTCTCCAGGGGAATTCTGCCATTTCCATTGGCCACAACCCTATAGATTAGGAGTAGCCTCCAATCTCCCCGAGGCCATCCGAATAGTGTTGGCTGCCCAGGACAAACAGGGATGATCTCTCACAAGTTAGGAAACTACCTCCACTCAGACCCAGAGACAGATATCCCCAGAGAATAATATTGAACTGGACAGGCACTTAGGCCCTAATCAGATCCATTGCTTTTGATTCCATTCATCTCTCCTCAGAGGCCTGGTTTCCAATACCAGCATATGGGAGATTCCTTAGGCACTCATCAAAACAATTCTCTTCTCTACATAGGAAACATACTCTTTAGAGCTCCATCAAAACCTCCGGTTATGAACATCCCTCAAGGCCCCGGATCAAGCATCCCATTCCAAGGTCTACATGGACACAAATGCACATTATGACCCATCCTCAACTCACCCATTTCAACACACCCGCCTCAGTTGCTCCCCTAGATCCAGCAGATCGAACTTGCCTTGGCTCTATGAGACACCTGGAATGGGAGGCAGGCTGCCCAGGCATCCATCCTTAGAACCCTGCTCTGGATAACTTCCTTATGGGATGTCCTGGAGCCATCCAACAGGTCTCGACTGTCCCACAGAAGGAATCATTGCGGTTTGGAGCATCTCACAATTCCCATCGTGGGAAAACCTCCATGTCCTCGTGACACCCTCCCCTTCATGAAGGGGCCGTCATGGACAGAAACTCCGACCTAAGCCAACTTCTGATCCTAGCTCTGTCTTCAGGTATACGGGATCTCGAATCATCTCTGCAGAGGGTGCCTGCCGTCCCCTCACCCCGAAATCTAAGTCTGGCTTGTGTTCTCAGAATTTTTTCCTCACACTCCTGGCCCACAAGCCTTCCAGTTTGGGAATTCTGGAGCCACTATGTGGCACTGTGTCTTCCCTCCAGAAGAAAAACGTTGCCCTTTGGGGCTAACCAGTAACCACAAATGAGTCCCATCCTGCACGAAACTCGACTGCACCCCAATGATACAGTCTAGCCTGGGCATTAATTCCCTCTCTGCCACAGCCTGAGCCTGCACCTCCCAACCCACACTCAACAGCTGGCCGAACACTGCGCAATCAGACACACCATGGCCTTAGGTCTTCATCTCTTCCCAACCTCAGTTTTCAGGCTTCAGAACCTAGACCTTAAATCCAATCACAGTCCAGGAGTGAAAGAGTTGTAGAAAATAGAACTCCTTCTTCCCCATGGCCAGAAAACTTTTGGTTGCCATATTGTGCAACGTTCAGTGTAGGAGAAACCAGCATGGTACATTAGGCCACGCCCTGACTTGAGGGGCTCCTTGGGCACAAAAACGCATTGTGAAACTCAGTACGAGACCTATCCTCAAGGAAGGCCTCTCAGTGTCTGGACCAAGAGCCCACATATGGGGCTTGCCATGTTCTTAGGTCCCAATGTTAACCAGAGGTCTGGTTGTCCAGTTGACCCACCCACGACTCTGCTCTGGAATCCCTCTTTTGGTGGTCCACCTGAGGTAAAAAAAAAAATAAATAAATGAATAAAAATAAACAAAAAAAAAAAACCAGAAAGGCCTCCTCCCTTACGACAGAATGACCCCAAACTCTTGGGATCTGGTCAAATCGCCAGAAAGGGAGCCTCATCGATGGCCCATGAGGACACCCCGACATTCCATGGCAATCGGTGACACATTTCCAGAAAAAAAAAAAAAAAAAGCATGAGCAAGCACCTCACATTCGCCCTTTGTTCATATGCCGAAGAGTTCTCCTCACGTTCTATAGATCGGGCCGGCCATAACAACATCCCCCAACCTAAGTGGAGTTTGTGTTTTCAGACTTTTGACCATTTAGCCCTGGACCACACACGCTCCACACTTGGGTCCCTGGAGCCACACCTCAGGACTGTGCTTCCCTTTCAAGGGAATTCTTCCCATTCCATTGGCCACAACCTTGCAAATGAGGAAAAACCTCCAAAGTCACCGAGGCCATCCCAATAGTTTAGGCCGCCCAGGACAAACAGGGGTGATCTCAAACCAGCTGAGCAACTACCTCCACTCAGACAACAGATGTCCCCAGAGAAGAATATTGAACCGGACAGGACCCTAGGCCCTAATCAGATCCATTGCTTTGGTTTCCAGGCATCTCTCCTCAGAGGCCTCGTTTCCAATACCAGCATATGGTGGTTTCCTGAGGCACCAATAAGAACAAATCTCGTCTCCCCATGGAAAACTTGCTCATTGGAGCTTTGTCATAACCTCTGGTTAGGAGAATCCTTCAGGGCCCTGGTGCCACTGCCCCATACCAAGGTCTCCATGGACTCAATCCAACATTAAGACCATCCTCAGGAAAGTCCATTTCAACTCAGCCCGCTCTGTTGCTACCCCAAGCCTGCAGATCAAACGTTTCTTGTTGCTAGGAGACAATTGGAATATGAGGCTGGCTGCCCAGGCATCCATACTTAGAACGCTGCTCTGGAAAAATATCTTATAAGACGTCCTGGAGCCATCCAACAAATCTTAATTGTCCCACAGAAGGAATCCTTGCGGTTTGGAGCATCTCACAACTCCAATAGTGCGAAAACCCCCATGGCCTCATAATGCCCCCCCTTCCTGAAGGGGCCAACATGGACAGAAACTCAAACCTGAGCCAAAGTCTGAACCTCGACCTGACTTCAGACGCATGAGATCTCAATTCAGCTCTGCAAAGTGTGCCTGCCATGTCCTTGCCCCGAAACCTAAGCCTAGCTTGTGTTCTCAGACTTCCGTCCTCACTCTCCTGGCCCATAAGCCCTCCAGTTTGGGAATTCCGAAGCCACAATGCAGCATGCTGCCTGCCCTCCAGAAGAAAAACTTTGCCCTATGCTGCTAATAAGAAACCCCAAATGATTTTCTAATGCATGCCACTCGATTGTAAAGCAATTATACAGCCCACCCTGTATACTAATGCCCTGTCTGGCACAGCCTGAGACAAGACATCCCAAACGACACCCAGACAGCTGGCCCCAACCTGGACACATAGGACCCGCTATGGCTGTAGGTCGTCATCTCTTCCCAACCTCGGTTTTTTAGGCTTCAGAACCTAGACCTTATCTCCAATCACTGCCCAGGGGTGAACGTGATGCAGAAATTAGAATTCCTCCTTCCCCATGGCCAGAAACCTTGTGGTTGGCATGTTGTCCAACGTTCAATGTGGGAAAACCTGCATTGTCCGAAAGGCAACGCCAGTGCTTGAGGGCCGCCTAGGGCACAGACATGCATTGTGACCTGCAGCGTGAGTCCCGTATTAAAGTAACGCCTTTCAGTGGCTGGACCAAGATCCTGCATATGGGGCTTGTCATATCCATAGGCCCCCAGGCTTAACCAGAGTGTGAGTATTCCAGTTGTCAGTACCCACTGCTATGCTCTAGAATCCCTCTACTGGGGGGACACATGAAGCAGAAAACAGGACACTTCCCTTCCCACAGAATGACCCCAAACTCTTGGGGGGCTGGACAAACTACCAGAGAGGGAGACTTCTACGACCCATGAGGCAACTCCTACATTAAACGGCCATTGTGGACAAAACATGCAGAGACAAAAGCCTGAGCGACTGCCTCCCTCTCACCCTTCTTTCAGATCCAGAAGATCTCCCCTCATGGCCTGTAGATCAGGCCTGCCGTAACCTCGGCCCCAAACCTGAGCTGAGTTAGGGTTTTTGGATGTCTGTCTGCACAGCCATGGCCCACACAGCCTCCAGGCTGGGGTCTCTGCAGCCACACCACAGTACTGTGCCTGCTCTCTCCTAAGAAACTGCCCATTCCATTGGCCACAACTCTACAAAATAGTAGAAACCTCAAGGTCCCCAAGGACATCCCACTACCGCAAGCCGCACTGGACAAATAGGGGCATTATGACACATGCTGAGCAACTACTACCTCCACGCAGACACACAGACAGATATCCGCAGAGACAGAAGATTGAACCAGACAGGCCCCTAGGCCCTATTATGAACTCTTGCTTTGGTGTCCAGGTATCACTCCTCAGAGGCCTGGGTTCGAAGACCAGCATACGGGGCTTTCCTGAGGCACCAGACAATAGACCTCTCATCTCCACATGGGAAGCTTCCTTGTTGGGGTTGTGTCAAGCCCTTCGGGTTGGAGAATCCTGCAGAGTCCCTTAGCTACTGCCACATTCCAAGGTCTCCATGGCCACCAACCCACATTATGACTCATCCTCAGGAGAGTCCATTTAAACTCAGCCTTCTGGGTAGCTCACCCAAGAGCCCGCAGATTGAGCGTGCCTTGTCTCGACCAGGCAATGGGAAGGTGAGTTGGCGTTTCTCGGCATCCATGCTTACGGCCCTGCTCTCGAGTCTTTCTGTATGGGGCATCCTGGAACCATCCAATAGTACTCGACTGTCCTGAAGAAGGAAATTTTGAAGTTTGGAGCAGCTCACAACTCCCAGCGTAGGGAAACCTCCCTGGCCTCATGACGCCCCCACCCCCTTCAGGAAGGGGCCATCATGGACACAAACTGCAGCTTGAGGCAACATATGATACTCGCCCCGACCTCACCTGCAGGAGGTCTCGATTCAGCCTCTGCAGAGTGGGCCTGCCATGCTCTTGGCCCCAAAACTCGTGCTAGCTTGTGTTTTCAGACTTCCTTCCTCACAATCCTGGCCACACCCCTCCAGTTTGGCAATTCTGGAGACACAATGCAGCACTCTGCCTGCCCTCCAGAAGAAAAATGTTGCCCTATAAGGCTAACCAGAAACGCCAAATGAGTAACAACCTGCATGCCACTCGACCATACCCCAATTATACAGTCTAGCCTGTGCACTAAAGCCCTGTCTGACACAGCCTGAGGGCAGACCTCCAGTCCAACACCCAGACAGCTGGCCGTACACAGAGCATATCACACCCACAATGGCTTTAGGCCATCATCTCTACCCAACCTCAGTTTTCACCTTCAGAACCTAGACCTTATCTCCACTCACTGCTCAGGAGTGAACGTGATGCAAGAATCAGAACTTCTCCTTCGCTTTGGCAAGAAACCTAGTGGTTGGCATGTTGTCCCATGTTCATTGTAGGAGAAAGCAGCATGGACTATGAGGTCCCACCTATCCCTGAGGGCCACAATGTGCACAAACACACATTGTGACCCTCAGCGTGAGCCCTATGCTCATGTAAAGCCTCTTAGTGACTGGAACAACAGCCCACATATGGGGCTTACCAGGCCCCTTGTCCCCCAATCTCAACCAGAGTTCGAGATGTCTAGTCACCCCTACTCAGGGCTCTACTCTGGAATCCCTCTTTGGTGGGACACCTGAGGTAAAAAAAAAAAAAAAATACAGAAAGGACTCTTCCGATCCACAGAATGATCCCAACCACTTGGAATCAGGCCAAATCATCAGAGAAAGAATTGTCCATGGCCCTTGAGGACACCCCGACATTCCGCGGCCACCCTTGACACAAAATCCAGAGACAAAAGCCTGAGCAAGCGCCACATACTCGCCCTTTGTTCATAGCCCGGAAAATTCTCACGGTCTGTAGATCGAGCCTTCATACATACATCCCCAAACCTAAGCTGAGTTTGTGTTTTCAGACTTCTGTCCCCACAGTCCTGGCCCACACACCATCCAAATTGGGGCCCCTGAAGCCACACCTCAGGACTGTGGCTTCCCTCTCCAGGGGAATTCTGCCATTTCCATTGGCCACAACCCTATAGATTAGGAGTAGCCTCCAATCTCCCCGAGGCCATCCGAATAGTGTTGGCTGCCCAGGACAAACAGGGATGATCTCTCACAAGTTAGGAAACTACCTCCACTCAGACCCAGAGACAGATATCCCCAGAGAATAAGATTGAACTGGAAAGGCACTTAGGCCCTAATCAGATCCATTGCTTTTGATTCCAGTCATCTCTCCTCAGAGGCCTGGTTTCCAATACCAGCATATGGGAGATTCCTTAGGCACTCATCAAAACAATTCTCTTCTCTACATAGGAAACATACTCTTTAGAGCTCCATCAAAACCTCCGGTTATGAACATCCCTCAAGGCCCCGGATCAAGCATCCCATTCCAAGGTCTACATGGACAAAAATGCACATTATGACCCATCCTCAACTCACCCATTTCAACACACCCGCCTCGGTTGCTCCCCTAGATCCAGCAGATCGAACTTGCCTTGGCTCTATGAGACACCTGGAATGGGAGGCAGGCTGCCCAGGCATCCATCCTTAGAACCCTGCTCTGGATAACTTCCTTATGAGATGTCCTGGAGCCATCCAACAGGTCTCGACTGTCCCACAGAAGGAATCATTGCGGTTTGGAGCATATCACAATTCCCATCGTGGGAAAACCTCCATGTCCTCGTGACACCCTCCCCTTCATGAAGGGGCCGTCATGGACAGAAACTCCGACCTAAGCCAACTTCTGATCCTAGCTCTGTCTTCAGGTATACGGGATCTCGAATCATCTCTGCAGAGGGTGCCTGCCGTCCCCTCACCCCGAAATCTAAGTCTGGCTTGTGTTCTCAGAATTTTTTCCTCACACTCCTGGCCCACAAGCCTTCCAGTTTGGGAATTCTGGAGCCACTATGTGGCACTGTGTCTTCCCTCCAGAAGAAAAACGTTGCCCTTTGGGGCTACCCAGTAACCACAAATGAGTACCATCCTGCATGAAACTCGACTGCACCCCAATGATACAGTCTAGCCTGGGCATTAATTCCCTGTCTGCCACAGCCTGACTCTGCACCTCCCAACCCACACTCAACAGCTGGCCGAACACTGAGCACATCAGACACACCATGGCCTTAGGTCTTCATCTCTTCCCAACCTCAGTTTTCAGGCTTCAGAACCTAGACCTTAAATCCAATCACAGTCCAGGAGTGAAAGAGTTGCAGAAAATAGAACTCCTTCTTCCCCATGGCCAGAAAACTTTTGGTTGCCATATTGTGCAACGTTCAGTGTAGGAGAAACCAGCATGGTACATTAGGCCACGCCCTGACTTGAGGGGCTCCTTGGGCACAAAAACGCATTGTGAAACTCAGTGCGAGACCTATCCTCAAGGAAGGCCTCTCAGTGTCTGGACCAAGAGCCCACATATGGGGCTTGCCATGTTCTTAGGTCCCAATGTTAACCAGAGATCTGGTTGTCCAGTTGCCCCCACCCACGACTGCTCTGGAATCCCTCTTTTGGTGGTCCACCTGAGGTAAAAAAAAAATAAATAAATAAATGAATAAAAATAAACAAAAAAAAACAGAAAGGCCTCCTCCCTTACGACAGAATGACCCCAAACTCTTGGGATCTGGTCAAATCTCCAGAAAGGGAGCCTCATCGATGGCCCATGAGGACACCCCGTCATTCCATGGCAATCGGTGACACATTTCCAGAAAAAAAAAAAAAAAAAGCATGAGCAAGCACCTCACATTCGCCCTTTGTTCATATGCCGAAGAGTTCTCCTCACGTTCTATAGATCGGGCCGGCCATACCTACATCCCCCAACCTAAGTGGAGTTTGTGTTTTCAGACTTTTGACCAAATAGCCCTGGACCACACACGCTCCACACTTGGGTCCCTGGAGCCACACCTCAGGACTGTGCTTCCCTTTCAAGGGAATTCTTCCCATTCCATTGGCCACAACCTTGCAAATGAGGAAAAACCTCCAAAGTCACCGAGGCCATCCCAATAGTGTAGGCCGCCCAGGACAAACAGGGGTGATCTCAAACCAGCTGAGCAACTACCTCCACTCAGGCAACAGATGTCCCCAGAGAAGAATATTGAACCGGACAGGACCCTAGGCCCAAATCAGATCCATTGCTTTGGTTTCCAGGCATCTCTCCTCAGAGGCCTCGTTTCCAATACCAGCATATGGTGGTTTCCTGAGGCACCAATAAGAACAAATCTCGTCTCCCCATGGAAAACTTGCTCATTGGAGCTTTGTCATAACCTCTGGTTAGGAGAATCCTTCAGGGCCCTGGTGCCACTGCCCCATACCAAGGTCTCCATGGCTCAATCCAACATTAAGACCATCCTCAGGAAAGTCCATTTCAACTCAGCCCCCTCTGTTGCTACCCCAAGCCAGCAGATCAAACGTTTCTTGTTGCTAGGAGACAATTGGAATGTGAGGCTGGCTGCCCAGGCATCCATACTTAGAACGCTGTTCTGGAAAAATACCTTATAAGACGTCCTGGAGCCATCCAACAAATCTTAATTGTCCCACAGAAGGAATCCTTGCGGTTTGGAGCATCTCACAACTCCAATAGTGCGAAAACCCCCATGGCCTCATAATGCCCCCCCTTCCTGAAGGGGCCAACATGGACAGAAACTCAAACCTGAGCCAAAGTCTGAACCTCGACCTGACTTCAGACGCATGAGATCTCAATTCAGCTCTGCAAAGTGTGCCTGCCATGTCCTTGCCCCGAAACCTAAGCCTAGCTTGTGTTCTCAGACTTCCGTCCTCACTCTCCTGGCCCATAAGCCCTCCAGTTTGGGAATTCCGAAGCCACAATGCAGCATGCTGCCTGCCCTCCAGAAGAAAAACTTTGCCCTATGCTGCTAATAAGAAACCCCAAATGATTTTCTAATGCATGCCACTCGATTGTAAAGCAATTATACAGCCCACCCTGTATACTAATGCCCTGTCTGGCACAGCCTGAGACAAGACATCCCAAACGACACCCAGACAGCTGGCCCCAACCTGGACACATAGGACCCGCTATGGCTGTAGGTCATCATCTCTTCCCAACCTCGGTTTTCAGGCTTCAGAACCTAGACCTTATCTCCAATCACTGCCCAGGGGTGAACGTGATGCAGAAATTAGAATTCCTCCTTCCCCATGGCCAGAAACCTTGTGGTTGGCATGTTGTCCAACGTTCAATGTGGGAAAACCTGCATTGTCCGAAAGGCCACGCCAGTGCTTGAGGGCCGCCTAGGGCACAGACATGCATTGTGACCTGCAGCGTGAGTCCCGTATTAAAGTAACGCCTCTCAGTGGCTGGACCAAGATCCTGCATATGGGGCTTGTCATATCCATAGGCCCCCAGGCTTAACCAGAGTGTGAGTATTCCAGTTGTCAGTACCCACTGCTATGCTCTAGAATCCCTCTACTGGGGGGACACATGAAGCAGAAAACAGGACACTTCCCTTCCCACAGAATGACCCCAAACTCTTGGGGCTGGACAAACTACCAGAGAGGGAGACTTCTACGACCCATGAGGCAACTCCTACATTAAACGGCCATTGTGGACAAAACATGCAGAGACAAAAACCTGAGCGACTGCCTCCCTCTCACCCTTCTTTCAGATCCAGAAGATCTCCCCTCATGGCCTGTAGATCAGGCCTGCCGTAACCTCGGCCCCAAACCTGAGCTGAGTTAGGGTTTTTGGATGTCTGTCTGCACAGCCATGGCCCACACAGCCTCCAGGCTGGGGTCTCTGCAGCCACACCACAGTACTGTGCCTGCTCTCTCCTAAGAAACTGCCCATTCCATTGGCCACAACTCTACAAAATAGTAGAAACCTCAAGGTCCCCAAGGACATCCCACTACCGCAAGCCGCACTGGACAAATAGGGGCATTATGACACATGCTGAGCAACTACTACCTCCACGCAGACACACAGACAGATATCCGCAGAGACAGAAGATTGAACCAGACAGGCCCCTAGGCCCTATTATGAACTCTTGCTTTGGTGTCCAGGTATCACTCCTCAGAGGCCTGGGTTCGAAGACCAGCATACGGGGCTTTCCTGAGGCACCAGACAATAGACCTCTCATCTCCACATGGGAAGCTTCCTTGTTGGGGTTGTGTCAAGCCCTTCGGGTTGGAGAATCCTGCAGAGTCCCTTAGCTACTGCCACATTCCAAGGTCTCCATGGCCACCAACCCACATTATGACTCATCCTCAGGAGAGTCCATTTAAACTCAGCCTTCTGGGTAGCTCACCCAAGAGCCCGCAGATTGAGCGTGCCTTGTCTCGACCAGGCAATGGGAAGGTGAGTTGGCGTTTCTCGGCATCCATGCTTACGGCCCTGCTCTCGAGTCTTTCTGTATGGGGCATCCTGGAACCATCCAATAGTACTCGACTGTCCTGAAGAAGGAAACTTTGAAGTTTGGAGCAGCTCACAACTCCCAGCGTAGGGAAACCTCCCTGGCCTCATGACGCCCCCACCCCCTTCAGGAAGGGGCCGTCATGGACACAAACTGCAGCTTGAGGCAACATATGATACTCGCCCCGACCTCACCTGCAGGAGGTCTCGATTCAGCCTCTGCAGAGTGGGCCTGCCATGCTCTTGGCCCCAAAACTCGTGCTAGCTTGTGTTTTCAGACTTCCTTCCTCACAATCCTGGCCACACCCCTCCAGTTTGGCAATTCTGGAGACACAATGCAGCACTCTGCCTGCCCTCCAGAAGAAAAATGTTGCCCTATAGGGCTAACCAGAAACGCCAAATGAGTAACAACCTGCATGCCACTCGACCATACCCCAATTATACAGTCTAGCCTGTGCACTAAAGCGCTGTCTGACACAGCCTGAGGGCAGACCTCCAGTCCAACACCCAGACAGCTGGCCGTACACAGAGCATATCACACCCACAATGGCTTTAGGCCATCATCTCTACCCAACCTCAGTTTTCACCTTCAGAACCTAGACCTTATCTCCACTCACTGCTCAGGAGTGAACGTGATGCAAGAATCAGAACTTCTCCTTCGCTTTGGCAAGAAACCTAGTGGTTGGCATGTTGTCCCATGTTCATTGTAGGAGAAAGCAGCATGGACTATGAGGTCCCACCTATCCCTGAGGGCCACAATGTGCACAAACACACATTGTGACCCTCAGCGTGAGCCCTATGCTCATGTAAAGCCTCTTAGTGACTGGAACAACAGCCCACATATGGGGCTTACCAGGCCCCTTGTCCCCCAATCTCAACCAGAGTTCGAGATGTCTAGTCACCCCTACTCAGGGCTCTACTCTGGAATCCCTCTTTGGTGGGACACCTGAGGTAAAAAAAAAAAAAAAATACAGAAAGGACTCTTCCGATCCACAGAATGATCCCAACCACTTGGAATCAGGCCAAATCATCAGAGAAAGCATTGTCCATGGCCCTTGAGGACACCCCGACATTCCGCGGCCACCCTTGACACAAAATCCAGAGACAAAAGCCTGAGCAAGCGCCACATACTCGCCCTTTGTTCATAGCCCGGAAAATTCTCACGGTCTGTAGATCGAGCCTTCATACATACATCCCCAAACCTAAGCTGAGTTTGTGTTTTCAGACTTCTGTCCCCACAGTCCTGGCCCACACACCATCCAAATTGGGGCCCCTGAAGCCACACCTCAGGACTGTGGCTTCCCTCTCCAGGGGAATTCTGCCATTTCCATTGGCCACAACCCTATAGATTAGGAGTAGCCTCCAATCTCCCCGAGGCCATCCGAATAGTGTTGGCTGCCCAGGACAAACAGGGATGATCTCTCACAAGTTAGGAAACTACCTCCACTCAGACCCAGAGACAGATATCCCCAGAGAATAAGATTGAACTGGAAAGGCACTTAGGCCCTAATCAGATCCATTGCTTTTGATTCCAGTCATCTCTCCTCAGAGGCCTGGTTTCCAATACCAGCATATGGGAGATTCCTTAGGCACTCATCAAAACAATTCTCTTCTCTACATAGGAAACATACTCTTTAGAGCTCCATCAAAACCTCCGGTTATGAACATCCCTCAAGGCCCCGGATCAAGCATCCCATTCCAAGGTCTACATGGACAAAAATGCACATTATGACCCATCCTCAACTCACCCATTTCAACACACCCGCCTCGGTTGCTCCCCTAGATCCAGCAGATCGAACTTGCCTTGGCTCTATGAGACACCTGGAATGGGAGGCAGGCTGCCCAGGCATCCATCCTTAGAACCCTGCTCTGGATAACTTCCTTATGAGATGTCCTGGAGCCATCCAACAGGTCTCGACTGTCCCACAGAAGGAATCATTGCGGTTTGGAGCATATCACAATTCCCATCGTGGGAAAACCTCCATGTCCTCGTGACACCCTCCCCTTCATGAAGGGGCCGTCATGGACAGAAACTCCGACCTAAGCCAACTTCTGATCCTAGCTCTGTCTTCAGGTATACGGGATCTCGAATCATCTCTGCAGAGGGTGCCTGCCGTCCCCTCACCCCGAAATCTAAGTCTGGCTTGTGTTCTCAGAATTTTTTCCTCACACTCCTGGCCCACAAGCCTTCCAGTTTGGGAATTCTGGAGCCACTATGTGGCACTGTGTCTTCCCTCCAGAAGAAAAACGTTGCCCTTTGGGGCTACCCAGTAACCACAAATGAGTACCATCCTGCATGAAACTCGACTGCACCCCAATGATACAGTCTAGCCTGGGCATTAATTCCCTGTCTGCCACAGCCTGACTCTGCACCTCCCAACCCACACTCAACAGCTGGCCGAACACTGAGCACATCAGACACACCATGGCCTTAGGTCTTCATCTCTTCCCAACCTCAGTTTTCAGGCTTCAGAACCTAGACCTTAAATCCAATCACAGTCCAGGAGTGAAAGAGTTGCAGAAAATAGAACTCCTTCTTCCCCATGGCCAGAAAACTTTTGGTTGCCATATTGTGCAACGTTCAGTGTAGGAGAAACCAGCATGGTACATTAGGCCACGCCCTGACTTGAGGGGCTCCTTGGGCACAAAAACGCATTGTGAAACTCAGTGCGAGACCTATCCTCAAGGAAGGCCTCTCAGTGTCTGGACCAAGAGCCCACATATGGGGCTTGCCATGTTCTTAGGTCCCAATGTTAACCAGAGATCTGGTTGTCCAGTGGCCCCCACCCACGACTCTGCTCTGGAATCCCTCTTTTGGTGGTCCACCTGAGGTAAAAAAAATAAATAAATAAATAAATGAATAAAAATAAACAAAAAAAAAAACAGAAAGGCCTCCTCCCTTACGACAGAATGACCCCAAACTCTTGGGATCTGGTCAAATCCCCAGAAAGGGAGCCTCATCGATGGCCCATGAGGACACCCCGTCATTCCATGGCAATCGGTGACACATTTCCAGAAAAAAAAAAAAAAAAGCATGAGCAAGCACCTCACATTCGCCCTTTGTTCATATGCCGAAGAGTTCTCCTCACGTTCTATAGATCGGGCCGGCCATACCTACATCCCCCAACCTAAGTGGAGTTTGTGTTTTCAGACTTTTGACCAAATAGCCCTGGACCACACACGCTCCACACTTGGGTCCCTGGAGCCACACCTCAGGACTGTGCTTCCCTTTCAAGGGAATTCTTCCCATTCCATTGGCCACAACCTTGCAAATGAGGAAAAACCTCCAAAGTCACCGAGGCCATCCCAATAGTGTAGGCCGCCCAGGACAAACAGGGGTGATCTCAAACCAGCTGAGCAACTACCTCCACTCAGGCAACAGATGTCCCCAGAGAAGAATATTGAACCGGACAGGACCCTAGGCCCAAATCAGATCCATTGCTTTGGTTTCCAGGCATCTCTCCTCAGAGGCCTCGTTTCCAATACCAGCATATGGTGGTTTCCTGAGGCACCAATAAGAACAAATCTCGTCTCCCCATGGAAAACTTGCTCATTGGAGCTTTGTCATAACCTCTGGTTAGGAGAATCCTTCAGGGCCCTGGTGCCACTGCCCCATACCAAGGTCTCCATGGCTCAATCCAACATTAAGACCATCCTCAGGAAAGTCCATTTCAACTCAGCCCCCTCTGTTGCTACCCCAAGCCAGCAGATCAAACGTTTCTTGTTGCTAGGAGACAATTGGAATGTGAGGCTGGCTGCCCAGGCATCCATACTTAGAACGCTGTTCTGGAAAAATACCTTATAAGACGTCCTGGAGCCATCCAACAAATCTTAATTGTCCCACAGAAGGAATCCTTGCGGTTTGGAGCATCTCACAACTCCAATAGTGCGAAAACCCCCATGGCCTCATAATGCCCCCCCTTCCTGAAGGGGCCAACATGGACAGAAACTCAAACCTGAGCCAAAGTCTGAACCTCGACCTGACTTCAGACGCATGAGATCTCAATTCAGCTCTGCAAAGTGTGCCTGCCATGTCCTTGCCCCGAAACCTAAGCCTAGCTTGTGTTCTCAGACTTCCGTCCTCACTCTCCTGGCCCATAAGCCCTCCAGTTTGGGAATTCCGAAGCCACAATGCAGCATGCTGCCTGCCCTCCAGAAGAAAAACTTTGCCCTATGCTGCTAATAAGAAACCCCAAATGATTTTCTAATGCATGCCACTCGATTGTAAAGCAATTATACAGCCCACCCTGTATACTAATGCCCTGTCTGGCACAGCCTGAGACAAGACATCCCAAACGACACCCAGACAGCTGGCCCCAACCTGGACACATAGGACCCGCTATGGCTGTAGGTCGTCATCTCTTCCCAACCTCGGTTTTCAGGCTTCAGAACCTAGACCTTATCTCCAATCACTGCCCAGGGGTGAACGTGATGCAGAAATTAGAATTCCTCCTTCCCCATGGCCAGAAACCTTGTGGTTGGCATGTTGTCGAACGTTCAATGTGGGAAAACCTGCATTGGCCGAAAGGCCACGCCAGTGCTTGAGGGCCGCCTAGAGCACAGACATGCATTGTGACATGCAGCGTGAGTCCCGTATTAAAGTAACGCCTCTCAGTGGCTGGACCAAGATCCTGCATATGGGGCTTGTCATATCCATAGGCCCCCAGGCTTAACCAGAGGGCGAGTATTCCAGTTGTCAGTACCCACTGCTATGCTCTAGAATCCCTCTACTGGGGGGACACATGAAGCAGAAAACAGGACACTTCCCTTCCCACAGAATGACCCCAAACTCTTGGGGGCTGGACAAACTACCAGAGAGGGAGACATCTACGACCCATGAGGCAACTCCTACATTAAACGGCCATTGTGGACAAAACATCCAGAGACAAAAGCCGGAGCGACTGCCTCCCTCTCACCCTTCTTTCATATCCAGAGGAACTCCACTCATGGACTGTAGATCAGGCCTGCCGTAACCTCGGCCCCAAACCTGAGCTGAGTTAGGGTTTTTGGATGTCTGTCTGCACAGCCATGGCCCACACAGCCTCCAGGCTGGGGTCTCTGGAGCCACACCACAGTACTGTGCCTGCTCTCTCCTAAGAAACTGCCCATTCCATTGGCCACAACTCTACAAAATAGTAGAAACCTCAAGGTCCCCAAAGACATCCCACTACCGCAAGCCGCACTGGACAAATAGGGGCATTATGACACAAGCTGAGCAACTACTACCTCCATGCAGACACACAGACAGATATCCGCAGAAAGAAGATTGAACCAGACAGGCCCCAAGGCCCTATTATGAACTCTTGCTTTGATGTCCAGGTATCACTCCTCAGAGGCCTGGGTTCGAAGACCAGCATACGGGGCTTTCCTGAGGCACCAGACAGAAGACCTCTCATCTCACCATGGGAAGCTTCCTTGTTGGGGTTGTGTCAAGCCCTTCGGGTTGGAGAATCCTGCAGAGTCCCTTAGCTACTGCCACATTCCAAGGTCTCCATGGCCACCAACCCACATTATGACTCATCCTCAGGAGAGTCCATTTAAACTCAGCCTTCTGGGTAGCTCACCCAAGAGCCCGCAGATTGAGCGTGCCTTGTCTCGACCAGGCAATGGGAAGGTGAGTTGGCGTTTCTCGGCATCCATGCTTACGGCCCTGCTCTCGAGTCTTTCTGTATGGGGCATCCTGGAACCATCCAATAGTACTCGACTGTCCTGAAGAAGGAAACTTTGAAGTTTGGAGCAGCTCACAACTCCCAGCGTAGGGAAACCTCCCTGGCCTCATGACGCCCCCACCCCCTTCAGGAAGGGGCCGTCATGGACACAAACTGCAGCTTGAGGCAACATATGATACTCGCCCCGACCTCACCTGCAGGAGGTCTCGATTCAGCCTCTGCAGAGTGGGCCTGCCATGCTCTTGGCCCCAAAACTCGTGCTAGCTTGTGTTTTCAGACTTCCTTCCTCACAATCCTGGCCACACCCCTCCAGTTTGGCAATTCTGGAGACACAATGCAGCACTCTGCCTGCCCTCCAGAAGAAAAATGTTGCCCTATAGGGCTAACCAGAAACGCCAAATGAGTAACAACCTGCATGCCACTCGACCATACCCCAATTATACAGTCTAGCCTGTGCACTAAAGCCCTGTCTGACACAGCCTGAGGGCAGACCTCCAGTCCAACACCCAGACAGCTGGCCGTACACAGAGCATATCACACCCACAATGGCTTTAGGCCATCATCTCTACCCAACCTCAGTTTTCACCTTCAGAACCTAGACCTTATCTCCACTCACTGCTCAGGAGTGAACGTGATGCAAGAATCAGAACTTCTCCTTCGCTTTGGCAAGAAACCTAGTGGTTGGCATGTTGTCCCATGTTCATTGTAGGAGAAAGCAGCATGGACTATGAGGTCCCACCTATCCCTGAGGGCCACAATGTGCACAAACACACATTGTGACCCTCAGCGTGAGCCCTATGCTCATGTAAAGCCTCTTAGTGACTGGAACAACAGCCCACATATGGGGCTTACCAGGCCCCTTGTCCCCCAATCTCAACCAGAGTTCGAGATGTCTAGTCACCCCTACTCAGGGCTCTACTCTGGAATCCCTCTTTGGTGGGACACCTGAGGTAAAAAAAAAAAAAAAATACAGAAAGGACTCTTCCGATCCACAGAATGATCCCAACCACTTGGAATCTGGCCAAATCATTAGAGAAAGAATTGTCCATGGCCCTTGAGGACACCCCGACATTCCGCGGCCACCCTTGACACAAAATCCAGAGACAAAAGCCTGAGCAAGCGCCACATACTCGCCCTTTGTTCATAGCCCGGAAAATTCTCACGGTCTGTAGATCGAGCCTTCATACATACATCCCCAAACCTAAGCTGAGTTTGTGTTTTCAGACTTCTGTCCCCACAGTCCTGGCCCACACACCATCCAAATTGGGGCCCCTGAAGCCACACCTCAGGACTGTGGCTTCCCTCTCCAGGGGAATTCTGCCATTTCCATTGGCCACAACCCTATAGATTAGGAGTAGCCTCCAATCTCCCCGAGGCCATCCGAATAGTGTTGGCTGCCCAGGACAAACAGGGATGATCTCTCACAAGTTAGGAAACTACCTCCACTCAGACCCAGAGACAGATATCCCCAGAGAATAAGATTGAACTGGAAAGGCACTTAGGCCCTAATCAGATCCATTGCTTTTGATTCCAGTCATCTCTCCTCAGAGGCCTGGTTTCCAATACCAGCATATGGGAGATTCCTTAGGCACTCATCAAAACAATTCTCTTCTCTACATAGGAAACGTACTCTTTAGAGCTCCATCAAAACCTCCGGTTATGAACATCCCTCAAGGCCCCGGATCAAGCATCCCATTCCAAGGTCTACATGGACAAAAATGCACATTATGACCCATCCTCAACTCACCCATTTCAACACACCCGCCTCGGTTGCTCCCCTAGATCCAGCAGATCGAACTTGCCTTGGCTCTATGAGACACCTGGAATGGGAGGCAGGCTGCCCAGGCATCCATCCTTAGAACCCTGCTCTGGATAACTTCCTTATGAGATGTCCTGGAGCCATCCAACAGGTCTCGACTGTCCCACAGAAGGAATCATTGCGGTTTGGAGCATATCACAATTCCCATCGTGGGAAAACCTCCATGTCCTCGTGACACCCTCCCCTTCATGAAGGGGCCGTCATGGACAGAAACTCCGACCTAAGCCAACTTCTGATCCTAGCTCTGTCTTCAGGTATACGGGATCTCGAATCATCTCTGCAGAGGGTGCCTGCCGTCCCCTCACCCCGAAATCTAAGTCTGGCTTGTGTTCTCAGAATTTTTTCCTCACACTCCTGGCCCACAAGCCTTCCAGTTCGGGAATTCTGGAGCCACTATGTGGCACTGTGTCTTCCCTCCAGAAGAAAAACGTTGCCCTTTGGGGCTACCCAGTAACCACAAATGAGTACCATCCTGCATGAAACTCGACTGCACCCCAATGATACAGTCTAGCCTGGGCATTAATTCCCTGTCTGCCACAGCCTGACTCTGCACCTCCCAACCCACACTCAACAGCTGGCCGAACACTGAGCACATCAGACACACCATGGCCTTAGGTCTTCATCTCTTCCCAACCTCAGTTTTCAGGCTTCAGAACCTAGACCTTAAATCCAATCACAGTCCAGGAGTGAAAGAGTTGCAGAAAATAGAACTCCTTCTTCCCCATGGCCAGAAAACTTTTGGTTGCCATATTGTGCAACGTTCAGTGTAGGAGAAACCAGCATGGTACATTAGGCCACGCCCTGACTTGAGGGGCTCCTTGGGCACAAAAACGCATTGTGAAACTCAGTGCGAGACCTATCCTCAAGGAAGGCCTCTCAGTGTCTGGACCAAGAGCCCACATATGGGGCTTGCCATGTTCTTAGGTCCCAATGTTAACCAGAGATCTGGTTGTCCAGTTGCCCCCACCCACGACTCTGCTCTGGAATCCCTCTTTTGGTGGTCCACCTGAGGTAAAAAAAAAAATAAATAAATAAATGAATAAAAATAAACAAAAAAAAACAGAAAGGCCTCCTCCCTTACGACAGAATGACCCCAAACTCTTGGGATCTGGTCAAATCCCCAGAAAGGGAGCCTCATCGATGGCCCATGAGGACACCCCGTCATTCCATGGCAATCGGTGACACATTTCCAGAAAAAAAAAAAAAAAAAAAAAGCATGAGCAAGCACCTCACATTCGCCCTTTGTTCATATGCCGAAGAGTTCTCCTCACGTTCTATAGATCGGGCCGGCCATACCTACATCTCCCAACCTAAGTGGAGTTTGTGTTTTCAGACTTTTGACCAAATAGCCCTGGACCACACACGCTCCACACTTGGGTCCCTGGAGCCACACCTCAGGACTGTGCTTCCCTTTCAAGGGAATTCTTCCCATTCCATTGGCCACAACCTTGCAAATGAGGAAAAACCTCCAAAGTCACCGAGGCCATCCCAATAGTGTAGGCCGCCCAGGACAAACAGGGGTGATCTCAAACCAGCTGAGCAACTACCTCCACTCAGACAACAGATGTCCCCAGAGAAGAATATTGAACCGGACAGGACCCTAGGCCCAAATCAGATCCATTGCTTTGGTTTCCAGGCATCTCTCCTCAGAGGCCTCGTTTCCAATACCAGCATATGGTGGTTTCCTGAGGCACCAATAAGAACAAATCTCGTCTCCCCATGGAAAACTTGCTCATTGGAGCTTTGTCATAACCTCTGGTTAGGAGAATCCTTCAGGGCCCTGGTGCCACTGCCCCATACCAAGGTCTCCATGGCTCAATCCAACATTAAGACCATCCTCAGGAAAGTCCATTTCAACTCAGCCCCCTCTGTTGCTACCCCAAGCCAGCAGATCAAACGTTTCTTGTTGCTAGGAGACAATTGGAATGTGAGGCTGGCTGCCCAGGCATCCATACTTAGAACGCTGTTCTGGAAAAATACCTTATAAGACGTCCTGGAGCCATCCAACAAATCTTAATTGTCCCACAGAAGGAATCCTTGCGGTTTGGAGCATCTCACTACTCCAATAGTGGGAAAACCCCCATGGCCTCATAATGCCCCCCCTTCCTGAAGGGGCCAACATGGACAGAAACTCAAACCTGAGCCAAAGTCTGAACCTCGACCTGACTTCAGACGCATGAGATCTCAATTCAGCTCTGCAAAGTGTGCCTGCCATGTCCTTGCCCCGAAACCTAAGCCTAGCTTGTGTTCTCAGACTTCCGTCCTCACTCTCCTGGCCCATAAGCCCTCCAGTTTGGGAATTCCGAAGCCACAATGCAGCATGCTGCCTGCCCTCCAGAAGAAAAACTTTGCTATATGCTGCTAATAAGAAACCCCAAATGATTTTCTAATGCATGCCACTCGATTGTAAAGCAATTATACAGCCCACCCTGTATACTAATGCCCTGTCTGGCACAGCCTGAGACAAGACATCCCAAACGACACCCAGACAGCTGGCCCCAACCTGGACACATAGGACCCGCTATGGCTGTAGGTCGTCATCTCTTCCCAACCTCGGTTTTCAGGCTTCAGAACCTAGACCTTATCTCCAATCACTGCCCAGGGGTGAACGTGATGCAGAAATTAGAATTCCTCCTTCCCCATGGCCAGAAACCTTGTGGTTGGCATGTTTTCGAACGTTCAATGTGGGAAAACCTGCATTGTCCGAAAGGCCACGCCAGTGCTTGAGGGCCGCCTAGAGCACAGACATGCATTGTGACCTGCAGCGTGAGTCCCGTATTAAAGTAACGCCTCTCAGTGGCTGGACCAAGATCCTGCATATGGGGCTTGTCATATCCATAGGCCCCCAGGCTTAACCAGAGGGCGAGTATTCCAGTTGTCAGTACCCACTGCTATGCTCTAGAATCCCTCTACTGGGGGGACACATGAAGCAGAAAACAGGACACTTCCCTTCCCACAGAATGACCCCAAACTCTTGGGGGCTGGACAAACTACCAGAGAGGGAGACATCTACGACCCATGAGGCAACTCCTACATTAAACGGCCATTGTGGACAAAACATCCATAGACAAAAGCCGGAGCGACTGCCTCCCTCTCACCCTTCTTTCATATCCAGAGGAACTCCACTCATGGACTGTAGATCAGGCCTGCCGTAACCTCGGCCCCAAACCTGAGCTGAGTTAGGGTTTTTGGATGTCTGTCTGCACAGCCATGGCCCACACAGCCTCCAGGCTGGGGTCTCTGGAGCCACACCACAGTACTGTGCCTGCTCTCTCCTAAGAAACTGCCCATTCCATTGGCCACAACTCTACAAAATAGTAGAAACCTCAAGGTCCCCAAAGACATCCCACTACCGCAAGCCGCACTGGACAAATAGGGGCATTATGACACAAGCTGAGCAACTACTACCTCCATGCAGACACACAGACAGATATCCGCAGAAAGAAGATTGAACCAGACAGGCCCCAAGGCCCTATTATGAACTCTTGCTTTGATGTCCAGGTATCACTCCTCAGAGGCCTGGGTTCGAAGACCAGCATACGGGGCTTTCCTGAGGCACCAGACAGAAGACCTCTCATCTCACCATGGGAAGCTTCCTTGTTGGGGTTGTGTCAAGCCCTTCGGGTTGGAGAATCCTGCAGAGTCCCTTAGCTACTGCCACATTCCAAGGTCTCCATGGCCACCAACCCACATTATGACTCATCCTCAGGAGAGTCCATTTAAACTCAGCCTTCTGGGTAGCTCACCCAAGAGCCCGCAGATTGAGCGTGCCTTGTCTCGACCAGGCAATGGGAAGGTGAGTTGGCGTTTCTCGGCATCCATGCTTACGGCCCTGCTCTCGAGTCTTTCTGTATGGGGCATCCTGGAACCATCCAATAGTACTCGACTGTCCTGAAGAAGGAAACTTTGAAGTTTGGAGCAGCTCACAACTCCCAGCGTAGGGAAACCTCCCTGGCCTCATGACGCCCCCACCCCCTTCAGGAAGGGGCCGTCATGGACACAAACTGCAGCTTGAGGCAACATATGATACTCGCCCCGACCTCACCTGCAGGAGATCTCGATTCAGCCTCTGCAGAGTGGGCCTGCCATGCTCTTGGCCCCAAAACTCGTGCTAGCTTGTGTTTTCAGACTTCCTTCCTCACAATCCTGGCCACACCCCTCCAGTTTGGCAATTCTGGAGACACAATGCAGCACTCTGCCTGCCCTCCAGAAGAAAAATGTTGCCCTATAGGGCTAACCAGAAACGCCAAATGAGTAACAACCTGCATGCCACTCGACCATACCCCAATTATACAGTCTAGCCTGTGCACTAAAGCCCTGTCTGACACAGCCTGAGGGTAGACCTCCAGTCCAACACCCAGACAGCTGGCCGTACACAGAGCATATCACACCCACAATGGCTTTAGGCCATCATCTCTACCCAACCTCAGTTTTCACCTTCAGAACCTAGACCTTATCTCCACTCACTGCTCAGGAGTGAACGTGATGCAAGAATCAGAACTTCTCCTTCGCTTTGGCAAGAAACCTAGTGGTTGGCATGTTGTCCCATGTTCATTGTAGGAGAAAGCAGCATGGACTATGAGGTCCCACCTATCCCTGAGGGCCACAATGTGCACAAACACACATTGTGACCCTCAGCATGAGCCCTATGCTCATGTAAAGCCTATTAGTGACTGGAACAACAGCCCACATATGGGGCTTACCAGGCCCCTTGTCCCCCAATCTCAACCAGAGTTCGAGATGTCTAGTCACCCCTACTCAGGGCTCTACTCTGGAATCCCTCTTTGGTGGGACACCTGAGGTAAAAAAAAAAAAAAAATACAGAAAGGACTCTTCCGATCCACAGAATGATCCCAACCACTTGGAATCAGGCCAAATCATCAGAGAAAGAATTGTCCATGGCCCTTGAGGACACCCCGACATTCCGCGGCCACCCTTGACACAAAATCCAGAGACAAAAGCCTGAGCAAGCGCCACATACTCGCCCTTTGTTCATAGCCCGGAAAATTCTCACGGTCTGTAGATCGAGCCTTCATACATACATCCCCAAACCTAAGCTGAGTTTGTGTTTTCAGACTTCTGTCCCCACAGTCCTGGCCCACACACCATCCAAATTGGGGCCCCTGAAGCCACACCTCAGGACTGTGGCTTCCCTCTCCAGGGGAATTCTGCCATTTCCATTGGCCACAACCCTATAGATTAGGAGTAGCCTCCAATCTCCCCGAGGCCATCCGAATAGTGTTGGCTGCCCAGGACAAACAGGGATGATCTCTCACAAGTTAGGAAACTACCTCCACTCAGACCCAGAGACAGATATCCCCAGAGAATAAGATTGAACTGGAAAGGCACTTAGGCCCTAATCAGATCCATTGCTTTTGATTCCAGTCATCTCTCCTCAGAGGCCTGGTTTCCAATACCAGCATATGGGAGATTCCTTAGGCACTCATCAAAACAATTCTCTTCTCTACATAGGAAACATACTCTTTAGAACTCCATCAAAACCTCCGGTTATGAACATCCCTCAAGGCCCCGGATCAAGCATCCCATTCCAAGGTCTACATGGACAAAAATGCACATTATGACCCATCCTCAACTCACCCATTTCAACACACCCGCCTCGGTTGCTCCCCTAGATCCAGCAGATCGAACTTGCCTTGGCTCTATGAGACACCTGGAATGGGAGGCAGGCTGCCCAGGCATCCATCCTTAGAACCCTGCTCTGGATAACTTCCTTATGAGATGTCCTGGAGCCATCCAACAGGTCTCGACTGTCCCACAGAAGGAATCATTGCGGTTTGGAGCATATCACAATTCCCATCGTGGGAAAACCTCCATGTCCTCGTGACACCCTCCCCTTCATGAAGGGGCCGTCATGGACAGAAACTCCGACCTAAGCCAACTTCTGATCCTAGCTCTGTCTTCAGGTATACGGGATCTCGAATCATCTCTGCAGAGGGTGCCTGCCGTCCCCTCACCCCGAAATCTAAGTCTGGCTTGTGTTCTCAGAATTTTTTCCTCACACTCCTGGCCCACAAGCCTTCCAGTTTGGGAATTCTGGAGCCACTATGTGGCACTGTGTCTTCCCTCCAGAAGAAAAACGTTGCCCTTTGGGGCTACCCAGTAACCACAAATGAGTACCATCCTGCATGAAACTCGACTGCACCCCAATGATACAGTCTAGCCTGGGCATTAATTCCCTGTCTGCCACAGCCTGACTCTGCACCTCCCAACCCACACTCAACAGCTGGCCGAACACTGAGCACATCAGACACACCATGGCCTTAGGTCTTCATATCTTCCCAACCTCAGTTTTCAGGCTTCAGAACCTAGACCTTAAATCCAATCACAGTCCAGGAGTGAAAGAGTTGCAGAAAATAGAACTCCTTCTTCCCCATGGCCAGAAAACTTTTGGTTGCCATATTGTGCAACGTTCAGTGTAGGAGAAACCAGCATGGTACATTAGGCCACGCCCTGACTTGAGGGGCTCCTTGGGCACAAAAACGCATTGTGAAACTCAGTGCGAGACCTATCCTCAAGGAAGGCCTCTCAGTGTCTGGACCAAGAGCCCACATATGGGGCTTGCCATGTTCTTAGGTCCCAATGTTAACCAGAGATCTGGTTGTCCAGTTGCCCCCACCCACGACTCTGCTCTGGAATCCCTCTTTTGGTGGTCCACCTGAGGTAAAAAAAAAATAAATAAATAAATGAATAAAAATAAACAAAAAAAAAACAGAAAGGCCTCCTCCTTTACGACAGAATGACCCCAAACTCTTGGGATCTGGTCAAATCCCCAGAAAGGGAGCCTCATCGATGGCCCATGAGGACACCCCGTCATTCCATGGCAATCGGTGACACATTTCCAGAAAAAAAAAAAAAAAAAAAAGCATGAGCAAGCACCTCACAATCGCCCTTTGTTCATATGCCGAAGAGTTCTCCTCACGTTCTATAGATCGGGCCGGCCATACCTACATCCCCCAACCTAAGTGGAGTTTGTGTTTTCAGACTTTTGACCAAATAGCCCTGGACCACACACGCTCCACACTTGGGTCCCTGGAGCCACACCTCAGGCCTTTGCTTCCCTTTCAAGGGAATTCTTCCCATTCCATTGGCCACAACCTTGCAAATGAGGAAAAACCTCCAAAGTCACCGAGGCCATCCCAATAGTGTAGGCCGCCCAGGACAAACAGGGGTGATCTCAAACCAGCTGAGCAACTACCTCCACTCAGACAACAGATGTCCCCAGAGAAGAATATTGAACCGGACAGGACCCTAGGCCCAAATCAGATCCATTGCTTTGGTTTCCAGGCATCTCTCCTCAGAGGCCTCGTTTCCAATACCAGCATATGGTGGTTTCCTGAGGCACCAGTAAGAACAAATCTCGTCTCCCCATGGAAAACTTGCTCATTGGAGCTTTGTCATAACCTCTGGTTAGGAGAATCCTTCAGGGCCCTGGTGCCACTGCCCCATACCAAGGTCTCCATGGCTCAATCCAACATTAAGACCATCCTCAGGAAAGTCCATTTCAACTCAGCCCCCTCTGATGCTACCCCAAGCCAGCAGATCAAACGTTTCTTGTTGCTAGGAGACAATTGGAATGTGAGGCTGGCTGCCCAGGCATCCATACTTAGAACGCTGTTCTGGAAAAATACCTTATAAGACGTCCTGGAGCCATCCAACAAATCTTAATTGTCCCACAGAAGAAATCCTTGCGGTTTGGAGCATCTCACAACTCCAATAGTGCGAAAACCCCCATGGCCTCATAATGCCCCCCCTTCCTGAAGGGGCCAACATGGACAGAAACTCAAACCTGAGCCAAAGTCTGAACCTCGACCTGACTTCAGACGCATGAGATCTCAATTCAGCTCTGCAAAGTGTGCCTGCCATGTCCTTGCCCCGAAACCTAAGCCTAGCTTGTGTTCTCAGACTTCCGTCCTCACTCTCCTGGCCCATAAGCCCTCCAGTTTGGGAATTCCGAAGCCACAATGCAGCATGCTGCCTGCCCTCCAGAAGAAAAACTTTGCCCTATGCTGCTAATAAGAAACCCCAAATGATTTTCTAATGCATGCCACTCGATTGTAAAGCAATTATACAGCCCACCCTGTATACTAATGCCCTGTCTGGCACAGCCTGAGACAAGACATCCCAAACGACACCCAGACAGCTGGCCCCAACCTGGACACATAGGACCCGCTATGGCTGTAGGTCGTCATCTCTTCCCAACCTCGGTTTTCAGGCTTCAGAACCTAGACCTTATCTCCAATCACTGCCCAGGGGTGAACGTGATGCAGAAATTAGAATTCCTCCTTCCCCATGGCCAGAAACCTTGTGGTTGGCATGTTGTCGAACGTTCAATGTGGGAAAACCTGCATTGTCCGAAAGGCCACGCCAGTGCTTGAGGGCCGCCTAGAGCACAGACATGCATTGTGACCTGCAGCGTGAGTCCCGTATTAAAGTAACGCCTCTCAGTGGCTGGACCAAGATCCTGCATATGGGGCTTGTCATATCCATAGGCCCCCAGGCTTAACCAGAGGGCGAGTATTCCAGTTGTCAGTACCCACTGCTATGCTCTAGAATCCCTCTACTGGGGGGACACATGAAGCAGAAAACAGGACACTTCCCTTCCCACAGAATGACCCCAAACTCTTGGGGGCTGGACAAACTACCAGAGAGGGAGACATCTACGACCCATGAGGCAACTCCTACATTAAACGGCCATTGTGGACAAAACATCCATAGACAAAAGCCGGAGCGACTGCCTCCCTCTCACCCTTCTTTCATATCCAGAGGAACTCCACTCATGGACTGTAGATCAGGCCTGCCGTAACCTCGGCCCCAAACCTGAGCTGAGTTATTGTTTTTGGATGTCTGTCTGCACAGCCATGGCCCACACAGCCTCCAGGCTGGGGTCTCTGGAGCCACACCACAGTACTGTGCCTGCTCTCTCCTAAGAAACTGCCCATTCCATTGGCCACAACTCTACAAAATAGTAGAAACCTCAAGGTCCCCAAAGACATCCCACTACCGCAAGCCGCACTGGACAAATAGGGGCATTATGACACAAGCTGAGCAACTACTACCTCCATGCAGACACACAGACAGATATCCGCAGAAAGAAGATTGAACCAGACAGGCCCCAAGGCCCTATTATGAACTCTTGCTTTGATGTCCAGGTATCACTCCTCAGAGGCCTGGGTTCGAAGACCAGCATACGGGGCTTTCCTGAGGCACCAGACAGAAGACCTCTCATCTCACCATGGGAAGCTTCCTTGTTGGGGTTGTGTCAAGCCCTTCGGGTTGGAGAATCCTGCAGAGTCCCTTAGCTACTGCCACATTCCAAGGTCTCCATGGCCACCAACCCACATTATGACTCATCCTCAGGAGAGTCCATTTAAACTCAGCCTTCTGGGTAGCTCACCCAAGAGCCCGCAGATTGAGCGTGCCTTGTCTCGACCAGGCAATGGGAAGGTGAGTTGGCGTTTCTCGGCATCCATGCTTACGGCCCTGCTCTCGAGTCTTTCTGTATGGGGCATCCTGGAACCATCCAATAGTACTCGACTGTCCTGAAGAAGGAAACTTTGAAGTTTGGAGCAGCTCACAACTCCCAGCGTAGGGAAACCTCCCTGGCCTCATGACGCCCCCACCCCCTTCAGGAAGGGCCGTCATGGACACAAACTGCAGCTTGAGGCAACATATGATACTCGCCCCGACCTCACCTGCAGGAGATCTCGATTCAGCCTCTGCAGAGTGGGCCTGCCATGCTCTTGGCCCCAAAACTCGTGCTAGCTTGTGTTTTCAGACTTCCTTCCTCACAATCCTGGCCACACCCCTCCAGTTTGGCAATTCTGGAGACACAATGCAGCACTCTGCCTGCCCTCCAGAAGAAAAATGTTGCCCTATAGGGCTAACCAGAAACGCCAAATGAGTAACAACCTGCATGCCACTCGACCATACCCCAATTATACAGTCTAGCCTGTGCACTAAAGCCCTGTCTGACACAGCCTGAGGGCAGACCTCCAGTCCAACACCCAGACAGCTGGCCGTACACAGAGCATATCACACCCACAATGGCTTTAGGCCATCATCTCTACCCAACCTCAGTTTTCACCTTCAGAACCTAGACCTTATCTCCACTCACTGCTCAGGAGTGAACGTGATGCAAGAATCAGAACTTCTCCTTCGCTTTGGCAAGAAACCTAGTGGTTGGCATGTTGTCCCATGTTCATTGTAGGAGAAAGCAGCATGGACTATGAGGTCCCACCTATCCCTGAGGGCCACAATGTGCACAAACACACATTGTGA